>NC_136543.1:10015405-10325405 GCF_910591455.1 Pholis gunnellus
TTTTTTGGTTTTGTACTGACCCATTCTCTCTCTCTCTCTCTGGATGTTTCCACAGGATGACAGTGATGGGATCCCGTGGTCAGAGGAGCGGGTTATGCGAAAGGTGCTTTACCTCTCCCTAAAGGAGTTTAGGAGTGCACAGAAACGGCAGCTGGATGGTGATGGAACCCCAAACTCCAACGGTAAGTCCAAGATGTTCACGTCTTCAATGCAACGGAACCAAACCACCGTGTATCGCATCATTCCAGTTGTGTTTTTGTCCTGCGATTGACACTGATATAGATATTGGTGTGTTTGTAGCTTTACTACAGTGTGACACTGGTGAATTGGTAATTAAGTGTATTCAATGCCACATGGCGTATAACAGGAAAACCAGATGAATACAAAAACTGCAACAAAAGTTATAGTGTTAAATTCTGCCATATCCTACAAGTGAAGCCAGATGTTTGGACATCCAGTACCATTGCGTGCCCGTCTGAGAAGAAGTTTAATTTACCACTTTGTTCTGAAAGTGGCGGTGAAAAAGTATCTGTCACCCGTCCCGTACTTGGAAGTGTTTTAATTGGCTGAGGTCAATTTTAAATGGAATAAAATGTCGACCTATTGCGTTGAACTGTAAACAGCACTGCAACAGTTAATCTGTGTCTTGAAATGTATCAATTTGACATGCTGAAAACTTTGTTTTTGACAAAATGAACAGCTAAGAAACGGCTGCCCTGGCATTTTTGCGGTGTAAATGTCAAGAGTTGCCAATTTTGTCTGGCTTTGTCTGGCAGTCTCTCTCTTCGTTCCTTTTTAATTGAAGGCGACAGTTTTATTCGTCTGTCTGTAAGCGGAGACTAAGCGTGTTTACTTTGACCACGGAAACTAATTTGACTTAACATGGAGAGAATCCAGGGAGAACAGATGATCAAGGACTCTCATTTTCCTTTTTGTTGTGGGTCAGCGGGCAGCGAGCTGCACTCTTTCACTTTGCTGTCTCAGTGTGGCATCCTCAGAGGAACCCTTGAACTGAAAGTATTTCCCAAAAGTTTAAAAAAATGTTGACTCATCAAACGGAGGGGTGAGCTGCGTCCTCTCACAGTGAAGAAAGAAACGCCTGTGTGGAAGGGTTGTTCATCTTTTTCCAGCTTTGGACATTTACTCTCATTAAAACCTGGACGAATGGATACGCTGACATGACATACTTGAAGTCGCTTCGTTACACAGAAATTGAATTCCAGGTGGATAGCTCGCTACAGTAACAGTTGAGGGATATTGCTGTTAGGCCTGGTAAACCTGAAACAAAGCAAGGAGAATTGTTTTGAACCAAGCTGCCACCATGTCTTTGTTTGACACTGGTGCTCCAACACACACACACACACACACAAAAAAAGCCCTCTGCCAGCCAACAGCGGAGATTTTTGAACTTCACACGTGCCTCAGAAGCTATTCTCAGCTGACATTAACACAACCCAGACACTGGAAGAAAGGAAACAGGAGGAAAAAACGAGCCTCTGAAAGTTCACACCCAGCCAAAGGAGCCAGCCAGCGACCCAGCTAGGCAGAAGAGGGAGACAGACAGACTGGAGGGAAGTCTCTTTTGAAATGTAGCTTATCTTTTATACCTAGTGTTGTTGTTTTTTCCTCTATTTTTTTCTGTCTTTATTATACATTTTTTCACACCTTCCTTTCTTCTCTCTCTCTCTCTCTCTTTCTGTGCCGAGTGCCCCCCCTCCCCTCTCCGCCCCTCCCCTGTAGCTAGTGCATCTCTGTGTGTCTGTCTGGCATCTCATAGCTGCCACTCCCGGAGCTCCTCGGGGCCTTTTAAGCCGCCGCGGGTAGCTGACCTTATCGCCTGAATAAAAATGACTCATTAGAAAGCGTCGGCGGCCCGTCGTGCCGGGGGTAACGACAGCAGCCCGCGCTGACACAAAAGGGAGCCCGGCTGAATAGACGGGCCCCGCTGTTTTAGAGCACCGTGGGTTAGCGAGGCTTTGGAGGTTGTACGAGCGGCACGGTTTCCCCGGCTCACATCGATGTTGCGGTGAAACTGTCAGCCATTTTGGAAGATCACTCTCAGCGTGCGTTACATCCTGAATGGGCAGCTCCTGCTGGTTTTAGAGGTCTGTGGGTTGGAGAGTCTGGGCTCATGTTTTCAGTCTCATATGGGTATTATTGTGAACCTTATCAGCCATTTTGGAGCCAGACCGTGCATGTACATGATCCTTAAATGTGTCACAGATAGAGGAGATGATGGATTAGAGATAACTGTTAGTCAGTTAATGGATTACTTGATTGAAAGAACGTTTTACTAATTAGATAATTGCATAAGCATGTCCAACTTTGCTGGTTTCAGCGTCAAATGTGAGGATTTTTTGCTTTTCTCCGTTTGATATTGTTATAAATGCAAGTTTGGAACTGTTGGTTGCACACATTAAGCTGTTTTAAGGCATTGCCCTGGACTGCCCTGAAAAGTATGAGTGGCAGTTTAAAGTGTTTTCTTGAATAACATTAGTTTTTTTTTTTACTATTGTGCCACAAACAATTATTTTAATCCTAACTATTATTTTCTCAAAGAGTTAATTGTTTAATCAACAGTATGTCAGAAAATAGGGACAATGGGTATTTACTTTACTATCACAGTAAACTAGGAATACCCAAAAATATTCACATTAGAGAAGCTTGTATCAGAGAATTGTTGGCAGTCTTTAAAAAAAACAAAAAAAAAACATTGATTATCGAAATATTAACATACATTTTGTGTAATCGATTAGTCCGCTAATCGTTTCTGCTCTGATTACAAGAATAATGAAATAAATGTTTAAAGTCTATACACAGGATCTGGGCTGAATCAAGGCAAGGTCCTCTCTGCTTCAGTATATTTTGAGATAATAATCCACCATTTTGAGAAATAGGTGTCATCTGTCCGAAGGAGGTTACAGTAATGCTTCCTTAAAGCAGCATTTTTCCCCCCCCCCCCCCCACACACACACACACCTCCATCCATCCCCAGCCTCTCCCTCTCTCCTCCTCCTCTCTCCGTCACTGTCTGGCAGCAGTGGCGATCTGTTTTAAAGGGGGCGTGGCAGTCTGTCAATCAGCTGCATGTGTGTCCGTGTGTGTGTGTTTGTGTGTGTCACTCTATCTCCCCACCCACCCAGCCTTCTCCCTGCCCAAAAGCCAGCAATCATGCCATCTCCCCAGCCACTTTGCGTCTCGTTGTTGGCAGCCGTCCATCTCTGTGTCCATCACACTTCCTGCTTCTCCCGCTCGCTGCCTCCATTATTTAACAAATGACATTATGCCCTTCTGCGGCCGGGCTTCCGCTTGTTCACCCACTCGTCCTCCTCGCGCTCCCTCACAGCCACATTCTTCCTCTCCTTTTTTTTATCCCTCCCTCCATCCGTCTGTCCTTTCCGGTTGTCTCTCCCCCGATGCAGGGTTTCATTACACATCAATAGGACTCTGGTTACTGCCTTCTCCGCGAGCTCCTGTCTCCTCTCCGCCTCCCGCTGCTCAGTCTCCTCGACGTATCTCCACGCCCCCACCCTCCCTCGCTACAGCCTCTTTCTCCCTCCCGGTTCCCTCCATCCGTCTCTGTCTTCCTTTTTCTCACCATCTCACTCTTCCTCCGCTTTGTCCTTCCTGTCCTCTGCCCCCCCCCCCCCCCCCCCCCCCCCCCGTCTGTCTGAACTGCCTCCAGTATCTGTCATCCAAACCCTCCTTCCCTCTTGTTTCCATTCTTCCTCCATCGCCACCCTTCCTCTCCTGTTCTCCGAATCATTAAAGCTGCGTCTTCTTCCTGTACCTCCTTACCTCGCCATCTCTTCCCGCTGGACTCGTCCGTACCTCTTTTCCTCCCCTGCTATCTTTCCTCCCTCTCCATTTCTCTGAGGGCTGTTGATGGAGGAGCTGGCTGCTGGCCAAAAAACCAGAAGGGGCTGAAGAGAGAGGGCTCCATGTTTACCCATTTCTCTGACTGTCCCCTCTCTGTCTCTTCCGGTCTGTCTGCCCATCTCAGGACCTGCCGGTCCTTCCCTTTTTTTTTCTTCTTTTTTTTTTATGCATGTCGTCCCCTTTTCCTTCAGCACTCGCTCTGCTGTCGCTCTGCTGTCTGTCTGTATTTCCCAGGCCGCCAGCCCCTTTCACGGCCAGAGTGGCAGCCGAAGCGCTGTGTGGGCCCACGATTCACTCTCTGGAATACCGCCGGAGAAGGATGGAAGGTTGGATAAAAGGAGATGAGTAAGAGCATCCCTGTAGCCTGAACGAGGGAGAGTAGAGAATCAAAAGATTGAAAGAGATTCCTCATGTGCTGTTTTTTTATACAACAGCTCCAGCCATTACACAACCCCGTCTCTCTCTTTGATGTTTTAGATTAGTGGCCCTGAACTGCACATTGTTTTACGCTTTTGTTCTGGTTTGTGGTAAGTGTCATGCAGCGTTGTTGGGTCCAATTTTGGAGGGAAGAGCAATTTATTTGGAGCTATTTGGAGTCCTCCTGCCAGGCAGTGAGTTTTACAATGTGCCTCGACTCTGACAAGCTTCTGGGAACGAATACTGTGCGGAGTTTCCCTAAAATACAACTTCCCATTGTTTCTTTTTATATCATCTGACAATTTTGATTATATACAGGCCAAGAGAATTACTTGAACAAAGGGCATGAAATAAAATGTTAGTGCTCTTGTTTACGAGAGGGGAAGGAAGGTTAAGGTCTGGTAACATTAGATTAATTCCCACTGCAAATTGTACAGAATTGTTCATTTATGAGATTACTACCATCTATCTGCAGCGCTAGAAACAAGAAATACTTTTATCATAGCTATTTACAGCGTATTAACGACTCTTATATGGTTCCTTGTACATCAGGTTTGCCATTGCACTCGTTTTCACATTAAGCCTGTGTTTGTAAGTGTAATCCAGAACCGATAAGGGCGCTCTCTGCCCCATTATGATTGTCTTTGCTGTACCATGACTACTCTGCTATAGCTCCACTTATTCCCACAGCTCACACTAATAGGCCCCTCTCAGCCCTGTGATATGCTATGTTACCCTGTGTACCTCTGCTCACTCCCTCCTGCCCTCTGGAGACTTTGAGGTGAACATAGTGAGGCGATGGGCTTAGTTAAGCATGCATAAATCTGATTAGAACCCCCCCCCCCCCATAGGAGCAGCTATTGGGATGGCACACTAGCATCGCCCCATTCCCAGCCTCTTAACCTCCTCCGCTACCAGAACCAGGAGCTCGGGTTGAGGCCCCGGCCTTTTGGCTCTTTGCCTGTCTGCCACACTCGCCCATCCCTCTGCCTTCCCGCGATTCCCAGCTCTGGCCCTCAGGTGGGCGTTCATGTGCAACCAGCATATGTCAAACAAGTCTTTGGAGGAATGGGGAGGTTAGCTGGAGAGAGTGAGCTGAGAAGAGGGGGGGGGGGGGGGGGGGGGGGGTGATGAAACGGGCCTCTGCCTGTTTGTTTGCGCTCTGTGGGGACATCATGCGTCAGTCATTTTCTGAGCACAATTAAAGTTAATGAGCTATTTCTGTTTTGTTTCTTTTGCTCTGGTGCAAGTTTCAATGGCAAAGCACACCGTCCCAAAGACGTGATGAGACTCTTCGCACCATCTCCTCTCTGCAGTGCCTCAACTAATTATCGTTCTCAATGTCCTAATTTCTCTCAATCTTTGGAGTTTATCCTGTTTTTCGTTTCTTTCCCAAATGAAGATGGAATAAAATGTCCCTGTTGCCATATGAAGGTTTTGAGAAACAGAAATTGTTGCCCGGAAGGAGAAACTTCCACGTTCTCCAAGTGAACCTCTGGATCGATTGTAAAGGCAAGCGGATGCCGGCTTTTCGTGCTCACCATGACATTGTAAAGCAGTGACTCACTGGCCTATAGACTTAGTGGCTCTACAACCATTTCCAGCAGTGCAACGGCCTTACTCATCATGCCGGCGCCTGTTAACTTTCTGACCGCAGCGGAGCATGTCTGATGACTGTATCTCCGGCTTTTCAGGTACCTACCTGCCCTGCGTGTGTGTCCGTGAGACGCACTAACCGCCGCTGTGTGGATGCAGTAATGAGAATGTGTGGCTCCGTGTGGGCTCATTCAGCCCAAAGCACATTCATGAACCTTAGTTAAATCGTTTGAAATCTCCTTTTACTTCCTCTACGATTGCTCATCTTCATCCTGTCTCCTACGCTCTCATTTGATCTTACTACTCAACCCATCTTTCTCACATGACACAATGGCCCGGGCTTGTTCGACGGCATCCTCCTCGCTAACGGATTATCATTCAAGTTGCCACTTATCCTAACCCTGCACTACGCTGTCGTTATTATCTTAATTTATTGTCCTCGTGACACCCATCATTAGGAGTTTTTGGGTGCAGGCTGATTGACACGTCCCTCCAAAGCATCATTCAAATGGAATTTCACTGGGCGTGCTGGGAAGGCAACGCACTAAGAACCGCTCAGTCAAAGTCACATGCCACACGAAAGGTGAAGGAAAAGATTTATGCAGCGTTCTTGGTTAAGCAAACCACTTGAGGCTTTGATATTCAGTGAGTCATCATTTGTTTTTTTAAGCTAAATAAATGTGAAATTGCACAACATGATATGAGTCCAAATGTCAAAACGGGTCACAACAGGTTAAATTAGAATCAGAATCAGAAACTGTTACACATACAAGGAATTTGGCTGGGTGAATGGTGCATAACAATTAACACCTCACGTCATTTAAAAATAGAAAATATGAAAATGTACAGTAAAATATATCGTAAACAGACAAACATATTAGAGTACTGTAAGAAAGTTGTCCTGGCGATGTAAGAGTCTGAGTCAGTGGGTCCCGGGCTTTGTTTGATGAGCCCGACTGCCGATGGGAAGAAAGGTTTTGATGAATTACTGTCGGTGTCAAATGTTTGATTGCGGCATTGCTCACTCTCTGATACAAATCTTTAGCTTTCAGCTCTGCAAAGTCATATTTCAGCCCCTCTGTCTCCAGTTGCTTTCAGTCTCCTCGGCAGCGCCCGCATTCAGGTTTTTTTTTTCTTCTTTTTTTAAGATAACGCCGAAAAAGCTTTGAACTTCCCCAGTTGCTTCCCAGATAAGTTTGCTCTTTCATGCACCGCTGTTGAATCCGACAGGGCTGGATGACACTATCCAAATATCGCAACAACTGCCCGTGAGGAAATCAAGCCTCGTGTTATCTATGTGTAATTTGGTCGTCTCCCTTAATTACTATTGACTTCCTCTCCTCTGTTTGACCTCATTTGAATTCTCTGTGCCTGTTGTTGCTTTTGATTTCAGAATCTGTCTGGGGGCTTATTTTGTTTGTCTGAGTTGCTTGCTAAATATTTAATTAGGGCTCTGCCAATTGGGCTCACGAAGAACGTCAAGTCCAGCAATATCTGTTCACTTCTCTCACTGCCTCGGGCTTGTTTTTTAAAAATAAATCGTTGTCAAAGGACAAAAGCGGAGAAAAGCAGTCACACATGACAAGGGAAATGAGGACGGAAAACATGAATAAGTAACTCTCTTCTCACTCCTAAACTAGCCGCCATGATGCTGCAATAGTTAATGTGAAGTATGCGAGTTCTGGATCGCTGGATAGACGAGGTGTCGCTACTCTTTCATTGACTGCCGATGCTTTCTGCTCAGGAGCTCAGTGTATTCGTTCAGTCTGGATCGCTCCGTATTTATCCCCTTTCTCTCTTTCTGTCTTTCGTCTGTTTTCAACGTTCTGTGCGCTGTCGGCTAAAGCAGAACTACCATAATCCTATCAAAAGGAATGTATCTACTCTGCCTTTAGCCCTCTCTACTGCGTCAAATCAAAAACAAAAGCAGAAGGCTTTATTAACACTGTCACATGAAAACAATGTTTGTTCCCCAGAGACTCGAGTTATATATATATACAGGACTGTCTCAGAAAATTAGAATATTGTGATAATCCCCATACGTGTGATTTAGTTTACTGAACCAAGCTGAGTGTTTTTCAAGGCTCAGGAAACCCTTGCAGGTGTTTCGAGTTAATTAGACGATTCAAGTGATTAGTTGAATACCCTACTAGTATACTTTTTCATGATATTCTAATATTTAGAGATAGGATATTTGAGTTTTCTTAAGCTGTAAGCCATAATCAGCAATATTAAAAGAATAAAAGGCTTGCAATATTTCAGTTGATTTGTAATGAATCCAGAATGCATGACATTTTTGTTTTTTTAATTGCATTACACAAAATAAAGAACTTTATCACAATATTCTAATTTTCTGAGACAGTCCTGTGTGTATATATATATATATATATTGTTTTAATGCAATATGGAGCCCCTGGATCATAAAATGCGTGATCAGGAAACATATTTCTTTTGGTAACCCTTTTGGTGCTTCTCTCCGCAGGTTCACTAGCCAATGGGCAGCTGAACGGCTCGGGGTCAAATGGCAGCCACAAAGAAGATGGGTCCCTGCGCTCTCAGGGCCACGGGAGCCGCGAGTACAGTGAGGACGGTCCTGCAAAGAAAAGGTGAGACTGTGTGTGTGTGTGTTTGTGTGTTTTTATGTGTGTACGGTTCATTGGGTCATTAAAGAGCCTCATAGAGCCCTGCATCTCGTATTGGTGTGGAATTGTGAGCCTGTCTTGAGTTTGTATCAACTGCTTGCCGATACTGTCGGCGTGAATGTGCGAGCTAGCGAGTGCGATGAGAAACTTTGCACCCATGTTACAAATTGCAGCTTAGTTGTGATGTATTTCCTGTTCCCCCGACGGTTAAGAAGCTGCCACGTGACACCAGCTGCTTTCCAGTTCTCTGCACTGTTTTACACTCGCGCGCTTTATTTCCCTCCATTGTTTTTTCTCTTTTTGCTTTCTTTGTCTCCGTGTAATTCATTCCCGTGTGTCTCACCAGGCTTCAGATGTATTCTCTTTAGCCCCGGCACAATCAGTGCTACTTTGTTCATCGCAATGAATTATATATTTAGTGTATGTGCACTCTGTGTGTGTGTGTGTGTGTGTGTGTGCAGTAACATTTTGTGAGAAGAGCAAGTTTTAGCTATTAGTTCTGTAATAGAAGATGACATTCAACGGAGAAGTGTAAACAGTGCCGCCGTTTAAAGAGCTGCGAGGCCTTTTAATGAGCACACGCCTTCATCTTTTAATGCAAATGCCATTTCAGTCATTTATAATTAGCCACTTAAAGGAATGTTGCTATGCCTTTCCAAACGAATCATTTAAAAATGGAACTTGTTGCAGAGTACAATAAGATGTTCATTTCCGACCGGCATGAATTTATATATTTTTTTTTAAAGAAGGCATTCATATCACGCGTAGATTATTGAAAAGGATTTTGTCTGTGTGTGGGGTGGGGGGGGAATAAGAAGTAATTTTCCGATAGATTGGCACAAACACTGTTCCGTCTTGAGACAAATGTTCTTGGAAAATGGAATGAAGGGTGTTTGGAATGTGCGATGCTTCTATAATGCATTAGGGCATGAAGCAGATTTGAAAGTCACAAGCTGGAAAATATAATTTACAAATAATCATGCTCTATGGAGTGTACAGCGGATTAAAAATGGCCGATGTTTCCCCCCTCTGCCTCCACCACCACACGCACTCGCATACACAAAAGTACAAAATGCACAATTACATCGATGCTTATATTTTCAGCAGTCATAGACCTTTTTCTTCTATTTTTAATCTCAAGCAGCCGGCTACTGTAGATGGCAGGTGTGTGTGTGTGTGTGTGTGTGTGTGTGTGTGTGTGTGTGTGTGTGTGTGTGTGGGTGCATGGCCGTGTGCTTGTATGTGTTGTTTTGTTCTGCTGCTAGTCTCTCTCTCACACACCCCCAGTGACAGGGCATCAAAGCATCAGTGTAAAGCTAGGGGCGGAGTCTGGGGGGGGCCGGACAGCAGCAGATGTCCCTCTGTAATGAGCAGCCCATACAGGCTCCATTCACTGCGTGTCAAGCACCTGCCTAAGTCCTGCTAGCTGTCATTCGATACTGTAACCTCCAAATCTGAGCGCCGTTCATCGCAAGCTTTCATCTACCTGGCTTTGAAACAGACGAGCGCACCTCCTGAAGAACAGCCGATAAGAAATTCAAGTTTTTCAGGAGGCCGCTTCCAGAGATCGTCGAAGTTATTAGAGATCTTCGGGAATGTGTGGAAAATCGGAAATCCTCGACTGTGAAATGAAGATAAACCTGTAAAAAAGGCAGAAAATAATTTCCTGCAAGTCGTAGAAAACATCATCTTGAAAGTCAAGACGGGATGAATGAGGTTGGAGCGTAAACTTGTAGAATTATGGAAGTGAGCTTGACCTCACTGACAACAACAGAAAGTGTTGAATCGAAACCAGTTCACCCTCTGGCTTGTATTAAAGCGAAGCATTAACACGGTACTCTCTACCAACTGAGGGAGGAAAGCGCTGAAGGAATAACAAATAACAAGGACACTCTCATACTTGTATTCTCTCCTGCTCCGCTGGCCTGTAGTGCTGTGTGTGGAGCGGAGTTCAGTTGAAGGCCAACTTGCTCCACGTTTTTTTATTAGTACGCTCCTCGCGCACACACAAACACACACACACGCACACAAAAACGCATACACACACACACACACACACAGCGGGACTGAATGAAGAAAGGCTTTCTATCCGATGCTAATGAAACACAAGCCTAGCCAGCACTTGGCAATGCCTCATGCCCTCTTAAGAAGCGTATTTTGTGCGTGTGTGTGTGTGTGTGTGTGTGTGTGAAAGATGACTCCAGTGCCCGGGCATGGCTGCCCCTCACTGCTCCTGAACAGGACCAACTGAGATGATGCCAGGAGCTTTTTACACCTGGCACTGGCCAAAACAGAAGGGAGGAGTGGTGGCGGTTTGCCGGTTCCACATTTTGAGCGCAAAAGAAAAAAGTTTCACACTGTGGAGAGAGAGAGAGAGAGAGGATGAAGGGATCGACGGAGAGGGGGAGACTGGGAGGAGCAGCAGAGAGAGAGAGAGAGAGAGAGAGAGAGAGAGAGAGAGAGAGAGAGAGAGAGAGAGAGAGAGAGAGAGAGAGAGAGAGAGAGAGGGGAAGGGAGGCAGAGACAGAAGGACAGGTGCGAGTGATTTTTGGCAGGAAGCGGCCCCCTTTTAGAAGTCTTTGAGATCAACTCTATGTTTGCCTTCCCATGCTCCTGAGATTGGTGGTGAGACTGGCAGCACATCCCCTCAAACACGCCAGCTCATTGTACCCCTCTCCTACCAGCGTGACCATATTCACCAAATGGGGTTCCTCTGCCAAAAGTGGGCCACGCACGCACGCACGCACGCACGCACGCGCAAACTTACATTCACAACCCCGCACGGCCTCGTCTTCCATGGTTTACTGACCTACTTATATTCCTGCACCTCTGTTGCTCTCCCACATTTGATTCAGCTTGAAGACAGCCTGTGTATTTACCAGTCGCTGAGGTGTCAAGACAAAGTCCCAGAGCAGGCGTTTAAAAATAGTGTTTAGCATGAAGTTGTCGTCTTGGCTGGCGGAGTACGGCAGGTAGCCTCATCCCTTTTTTGCGTGTATGATTCAACTTTTTTCGGTACCGCTGAAGGAAGTCATTAGTTAAGTCATAAAACATCCTCTCCAATAAGCTGTCAGGATTTTGGCTCTTCGTCAGCATCTTGTAGAAAATGTCAAGTCATGAAGGGAATGAGTAAATCACTCACTGGTATTTTAATTAACTGATCTCACTGGTACAATCTAAACATGTCTTTCTTTTTGGTGATATCTTTGTGGCTTGGTTGTATCCGCTTTGGAGAATGTCGGTCTTCTGGTTGTTAGTTTGTGTTGAACATTATTAATCTGGTAGTCATTATGTGGCCCATAAATGTGACGCGAATCTCGACCACACGATTGAAGTCTTTTTTTTTAAATCTGTTACATTGCATCTTATCTCGGCTCATCTCATCGACGAAAGACGTTTTCATGGCGTTGCCTCCGGCAACTTGGCTGTTAGTTCAACTGTGCGTGAGTTAAAAAAAACAAACCGAAGACAAACCCATTAAGCGCTGCAAAAGTGTGGGTAGAGCGTGTGGATCACAGGTTGAGTGGCCCTCTTAAAGAGCCTTCTTAACTTCATTTCTCTCTCACTCTCTTTCTCCTTCCCTCTCCTCTGTGTCTCTTTTTCTCTCTCTCTTTCTCTCTCCGTCTTCACTGAACCCCACTTTTGGCTCTCTTTGAATCTGCTCTCTCTGTTGTCTCAGCCAAGACACACACTCTCACACTCAGCTGCTGCCGCTTGTTTTGTTTCGACTTAATGAATGCCAAGTGTGTACACTACACGCACACACACACGCACACACACGCACACACACACACTTGTCTTGTCTAGCGTAACCAATGACTCTTGTCAGTAATGCATAATCACCATTTCCATTTATGAGGGATTACATGCATGTGCGCGCAGGTCTGCACACACACACACACACACACACACACACACACACACACACACACACACACACACACACACACACACACACACACACACACACACACACACACACACACACACACACTGCGAATGTGTGTGTTAATAGAGGGCCATAATGTGTCTATTGATTTACTTTAGATGTGAGGGAACCTATATTCGGTGCAACAGCGAGCTGTGCTGCTCACACCTTATGTTGTATTCATACATAGTGGAGTCCTCACACGCACAAACAGACAGGCGTACATTGATTTTACTTAGAAAGCTGGACAGTTAGCCCTTTTAGCTTTCACCCAGTCGATTAGAATGGCAACTTTGATTTCGCAGTCAAGCTATGACTTTGTTTGTCTTTTAAAAAAAAAAAAAAGAGAGAGAGATTTGGAACACCACTAAATACTGTGTCTGTGTCACTGTGAGTACAGTTTAAACTCTACGCGTTTGTCTCTCTTTGTTTCTCCCTGTCTCCCCCCTTCGTCTGTCAGTGACTCACCCCTGCGTGTCAGCATGTCAGTCTCCGAAATCTCCTCTAAACTCTCGTCTCATTGTCGCCGCAGCTTTATGAAAGCCTTCCGCGCCGCTGTAACGGCATGGCGAAGGAGTATTAGCCAATCCACCACAGTGCATGATGTCAGTCGGCACACAGACTCGCTCCCGTAATCACTGTCAAATACAAGTGCTAGCACAGATTAGCCATGTTTCATGGTGCCACTTGACAACAAAATCTAAATGCTTGACAGGATTTACTGTACACTGGTGTTTTTTTTTTTTGTATCTGGAGCAATTTGGGCCGAAAGGTCCAAAAAGTCTTTTAATTAATAGCGTGTATTTCATTTTAGCTGTAAAAATATCTTTTTTTAATCAGCTGTTAAGATGATTGAGCATTTTGTTTCAGTATATTCCAAAAAATGACTCAGAATATTGTCATTACATTGAAAAGTATGACTCAGAATACGGTATCCATATATTACAATAAGCATATGAGTTCATAGGAATATATCATTTTGAGACACCTCTTAGTAAGAAGCACAACCTGTCATGTCATGTGTTCCAGTAAAAGACAGAAATGATTTGTTTTAAAGGAAACTGGATGACGCCAAAGTCGAGCAACATTACACCTCGCTGTGCTAGCAAAGCCGGAGCTCAGCTGTGAGCTGTGTGTGGAGAGAAACATGTTTCACATGTGTACACGGCCGAGTGCAGTGACCCGCTGGAAGGGTCAGACCTGGCAATCTTCTGTAAATTAGAAACGCACCGGGGAGAGATTGATCTGTGTGTGTGTGTGTGTGTGTGTGTGTGTGTGTGTGTGTGTGTGTGTGTGTGTGTGTGTGTGTGTGTGTGTGTGTGTGTGTGTGTGTGTGTGTGTGTGTGTTTGTGTGTGTGTGTGTGCTTGCCGCTTCGATCACCAGGTGTGTGTGTACATTTGTACTTAGTGTTTTTTCTAATCTGCATGCTTAGTAGTTCTTAGCACAAGATACCAAGGTGGAAATAACAGCAAGATTTGCAAATTACAAATATGGCAAAATAAGAATAAAAAAATCAGTTTATGCACCTTTACTTCTTTTTATTCGAGCCACACAGTATTCCACTTGTCCCAGATCCTTTGTTTGAGCCACAGTCTGCTGTGTCTCTAGCCCCAAGGCCTCAAGTCCACTTCAAGGTCTCTGAAGGTCTACATACGGGACTCTGGCTTAATTAGACTGATTGCTAAGCACATACAGAACCCTCTGATGTTTATTGACTTAATCTGGCTGTGGTCAGCCTCTCCCAGGGGTGACTGAGTAGGTCTGCAGGGTCAGAGGTCATAGGGTTTGAGTTCAGCATGTGCTGTGAAGGAGGGGGGAGGGGGGGGGGGGGGCAGGCACAAATAGCCCTGAGCAGTGGAGCTTGACTGCTAACAAAGCCTATATTTAACTGCAGTGTTTTATCTTTTTCTTTCTGGCCACGAAGTAAAAGGAAGCAGAGCAGGAAGAACAGTTTCAGTCTTTATTTTCTGCCATGTAATTCCCCACAACTTAAAAATAAACCTCTGGCTCCATGTTGGCAAAGCTCTATTGGTGTTTTGAAGTTATTTTAGTGGCGTTGAGCTTAAGCACACAGTGCCACTTTTTGCGCATTAGCATTTCTAAGGTGACAAAGGGGGACATTGGCGACTTCCACCTGACCTAATATAGCATTTATATATTCACAGAGATACAGCTTAGCTTGATCTATTGTCAAGATGTCTTTTCTCTCCACATCTACCTATCTGGCCATCTCCCCTCTCCTCATTTCATTCAATAAAAAAAGAAGAAGGTGGCGAGTGGAAAAGCCAAGGTTATATTTAAATATGCACACAGGCCCAGCTATATCTTTCATCTCAAATGAATATTGGCCTCATTGGTTCTTCTTGAAGCATATAGCTGTCACGGCTGAACTGGGACAAAGAGAGGCGCGCACACACACACACACACACACTATCACGTCTCTGAATAACAACCTCATATTTATCTTCATGTCGACACAAAGCAGCTGAGCGTTAAAACCATATGCTGAGAAAATGTGCAGATATACTGTAGAATATACATTGCTTCCATGGTTATCGAGGCCTGTTGACGTAGACTACTGTATGTACAATATAGTGAGCAATGACTGGATGTCCGTGTGTCTCACTGACTCACGGTGGTGTTTATTTGTGTTTGGTGTGCACATGCTCACTGTATATGTGACTGGGGTCAATGCAGGGGCTGTTTGCACACGTGACAGGTCAAGAGGTTACTTGGGCCCATTCGCTGCGGCGTCGTCCCGCTCGGAAATACATGCAGACGGAAAAACAATAATCAAATTGAGTAAGGCGAGCGTTCACTTACGACTGTCTGGTTTCTCGACACAAATCCTATAATGGGTGATCAGCGTAGTCTCTTACAAAGAAGGTTTTGCAAGCTCTCGAATTTATCTTTGTGCACTTTTAAACCCCGGCAGTTGCTCCCCAGAGGCTAAGACGCAACTTATTTTCTTCATTTGATAAACTAGATTAGAGCTCTTAAATCTGCGATGTGCCAAACTAAAAGGTTTTAAGGTGAATCGACAGTTGTATGCAGTGCGAGAAAAGTTTTGGTATCCCCGCTGAAACATGGCAGCCTTGGGACTGCCGTGTCTCTTTCATACAGATGCTTAAATGCTCACGTTCACACATACACATGGTGTCAATTACAGTGTCATCGTTGCGAATATACACACTCTGCTTTTCACTCTTTCATCTGCTGATGGATTTGATCGGAACAGACTGGCAGACGACACACACACACACACACACACACACACACACGCACACGTAAATGTAGATAGAGACATTGATTAAAAGCATACACACATTTTGTGAAGCTTAATCCCTGCATGTAAACATTCATACACATTTCACTCTTATGTACATAAACATGTGCATTCATGTTGCTCTGATTTGGACGAAATTAACTCATGGGCTCGCACACGCACACACACACACACACACACACACGCACACACACGCACACACAAGCACACACTCGCAGAGCCAGCTGCAGTGAGGTCGTCTTTTATCAGGACCATGTGGGCCATCTGGAGCCAATTAATACAGCCCCTAAGGTACAGACTCTGGATCAGCGCTCTTCTCCTCACACAATAACCTTTACCATGGGGGGGGGGGGGGGGGACGACGACAAAAAGTCTGACTCGAGTACAGCCTCACACCAACATCCATCACACTGCAGACGAGCTTAAGACTGCTTGATTCAGATGTGACATATTATTTGTTTATGTCTGACACAGAGCTGCTGGGATGAATGTGAAACGCATTCAAATGATGCAATTATTCAAACTGTATATTCTTTGCTTTCGTCAGCTTGCTGTGTCTTTTGGCAGTCTAACAGGTATATGCAAATGAAATACAGAGACTAATTGTTTAGCTGCTTTATTTTTTTATTTCTTTTGGCCTGGCACGCTTTCATACTTCTTAATCAAAGCGTGCTTTTTTTTTTTTTTTTGCTCCCTTTCTTTATTGCCATTTGTCTTTTCTTGATCTCTTTCTCTTTATAGTGATTTGCATGGAGTTTTTTGGGGGGGAATGGATTCAATTACGATGTGCAATTACTTTCCAATTAATACTGCGGCTCTGGCTTGTAAAGAACTTCACCGTATTAAGTTCAGCAGAGTGCTTTAAAAGTCACAGGACACATTTGCACAAATCAACACGGGGACTCTTTGGCAGCCTGATCCGAATATCCGATTACAGCGGCGCAGCAAAGGTCTGAAACCAAACCACACAGCCACTGACACACATAACAGCCCGGGCTCAAGTGTGGAGGACCAGGGCATCGTATACAAGGGCCACAGTGTAGTATAGGACCTCATTAAATGCCCCCTCGCATTAAGGTGCTCAGTCGTTCGGATTCTATTCCCTAATTCACTGAAGGGTTTCATTTTGAGGCTATCTTTGCTGAACATGGAAAAGCAAAATAATAATTGGCTTCCCATTAGATTGAAACCGGAGTATCAGGCGTCATGTCTAACTTTAGAATCAGACACCGGGTTCATATCAGGCGCTGGTTACCCCGGGACAAATACAAAATGCAAACCTTTCCTCCAAGCTTGAGCAATTACAACGGAGTCATCCGTAACATGCTGCCGAGTTCAAACCTCTTTGTTTTGTCCCCTCGCTTGTATTTTGTACACACTGGACTCCATTTATCAATATTTAATGAACGTAAAGATTTGAAAGATGCTGAGCCAGCAGCTTATTCAATAAATCAAACGTGCACGGGAGACTGCTTTTTCAACTGCCAGTCCGGCCTAATTGGCATCGAAAGTACTTTTCTTTGCGTCTATTATACGCGTTTAAATCACAAATGGGTTTGATGTGCTGTTGAATAAATCAGCTGTTGTCGGGTCAAAACACGCACGCACGCACGCACACACACGCACGCACGCACGCACGCACGCACGCACGCACGCACGCACACGCAGACGTGCTGAGTCATCTCGTTTCTTGCACTCTGCACCCTGCCGATGTGCCTCGGCTCCCAGTAAACCGGTTTCAGGAGCCGGGCCGGGGTTTGGAAGTTTCTATTTGTGATACTCTTCACCCACACTGACAGTTATTGACTTATTGACCAAGTGCGAAAGGATAAGTTCAGTTTTTTTTGCTGGCTTCCCCTCCGCTGGGAGAAGCCCGGGATCAGGGTCAGTTAACCGATCAAGTGCGTAGACGGCGTCTTGCTCGGTGACACTTCAGCAGGGCGGATGCTTCGCCAACGCCCCTCGTCGCATAAAAAGAGATGACCGTAGTTCCCATGGAGACGGCCGTCGCTGGAAAGGTGTTGATAAGATGGAGGCTGAAGAGGGGGGAGCCCGACGGCTTTTTGATTGACAGGGTCCGTGTGCATGAGTGTGATCTATGTCAACTGTTCACAACTGTGCTGCCTGAGCACACGCACACACACTCGCGCACACACACACACACACACACACACACACGGTGGTCTGGCTTTGGCTGAGTGAAATACATTAAAGAAGCTGTAGCTCATCTTTCCCTCGGTCCCCGTGTCCCTTCATCACCACCTCCTTCCCATTTTTCATTTGATGTGTTGGAGGGAAATCACAAATGGCCCTTTATCCGCTCTCCCTTTCTTCTTCCTTCTTTTCCCGGGATTGCCGGCTGACAGGATCGTCATATTCTCTCACTGTCTCTCCCGGAGATAATCAATGCCCTATCCAGCTAGGGTGGCATGTGTAATATTACACATTAGAGCAGCTCCTTTTTGAAGGGTATGGCTGGGGGGATAGCAGGAAGGGATGGAGGGAGGAAGGGATGGATGAAAGGTGGATTAGAAAGGGATGAATGAGGACATCCTGCTGTAATCTCTTTGCTTTTCTTCCGCTTTTCGGGATCTCCGTTTTCTCTTTTCCCCCCCCCGACCCTGCGTCTCTCTCCAGACCTCCTCTCGTTCTCCTTCAATCAGGGGATTCGGTCTAATTTTACTCGCGTAAGCTTCACTTACCTGCCATGGCACTGCGCCGATGTGAGTGTGCGTACTACAGCTCAACCCGCTTGGGAACATGTTGTACCCTGGCTGACACACTCACTCCCACCCCGGCAGCCCTCCTCTGGGCAGACAGAGGGCTAAGTCAGAGGCTCATGTTACCACTGAGCCCATAGCACAGTGGCAGCCCAAGTCATGTCACTGCAAATTGTTCCCATGCTGATTTCTCATTATTTACATGGTCCTTGGGACACTGATATGTGTGTGTGTGTGTGTGTGTGTGTGTGCTATACTCCTTTCCCATGCATGCAGGACCGCCTCCTCAGCATGGAATATATCGGCACAGCTTCGGGGACGATCCATAATTTCAGTGGAATCTGGACAAATATGTGTTCCTATAATAATTGTTTCGATGCTCTAATTTCCTGACGCGCTTAATGGTGATAAAAACAGCAATCCTGTTTTGCCACCCGGGCACAGTTTACAAGGAGGGGAGCTCTCTGTCATATTTATAGTAAGTACTTGTTACCGAAGTGGCAGTTTTCGCAATGTAAGGTGATGGGGTTTTATTTATCCGTTCCTCCGCCTGTGGATTCACTGCCAGACCCTTCATTATCTCACCATCAGTGAAGCAGATCTGTTTTTATTACCCTTTTATTAGCCTCATCTTTGCTGTTAGCATGCCAAAGGAGAAAGAAGATGACAACTGATAATACATCGAGAAAATGCACATAAAGAGAATTTAGTCCAATTACTAGAGATTACCTCTGAGCAAGAATGTATTGTCAGCCTGCCCCCCCTCCCCAGCACATCTCCCATGTTAGTTAATAGGTAACAGATAACAGAGGATCGTCCAAGGGAAACCTGAGGCCCGTCTAAAGAGGCTCTGGCTGACTGTCTAGACAGGATGCACAATGCTTTATTAGCTCATCTGTCTCTGTCCCCATTCTTTTGCACAGTTGCTCGTGCTTTATTCCTGTTGTCAGACTGTCTGTTTTTCCGTGTCAGTTCCCACTCACTCACTTTTTTTTTTTTTTAGCACTTAAATAGGATCCTATTTATCTAAGGCCGGAGCAATAAAACTCTCCAGAGTTTAGCTTACCAAAGAGGCTTTTATGGAGAGAGCTCCATCTCTGCTTACTATTTAGAAAGTGTTCACGGCTGAGCTTAGTCTCCATGGCCCCCCCCCCCACCCCCCACCCCCCTATTAAATTGCACACCGTTAAATTCACAGGACGGTGAGACGGGTTTGGGTGGCTGCACATTTGAACCGCATATTAGCATTGCAACAGTTACGCAGCCGTGCACACATACAGGTGTTCCCGCATGACCACATTAAAGTCTATGCAAAAGCGTTGCCATGCATTAGGGCATTCTTATTAATATGAAATTACTTAATATATTAGTGTTATAAAAAGGGAGTTTTATGTGTGTGACAAACCGTTGTTCCTTTAAGATCCATTAAACTCTTAATAAAGCATGCATTCAGTGACGCTGAAAGCTTTTAGAGCACGTTAGAAGAGCCAGAAGACGGATCTCTGAGGATGTTCCCAGCTTTTGGCTTATTATTGTAACTTTCAGATATTTAGCTTATAGAACAAATTCAACGTAGACATTTTGAGTTTCCATATTGTGTTATGGTAAACTGCGTTCATATGCCTGTGTCGAAACGCCAAAACGGACGTGGTGGCGTGTTTGTGATTGAAGTTACTGACCTCTGGTTGCATTATCTCTGTGTACATTGTGTGTGTGTCTTTGCTTCCCCTCTCCATCACGTGTCTATTACTCGCACACTATATCGTTCCCAGTCTTGCAGTCACGCGAACCTCCCTGCTTCCAGCGTCCATCTGCACATCCGCCCTTCTCTCCATCACTTCATCCCACTTTGTGGCTTTGGCCTCGTCCCTCCCCGTGCTGCCGTTTCTCCTCGTAGTGTGCGTGAGGAGGTCAAAGACGGACTTGAATGTGGGTCGGCAGGGGTGTACGTCTGGTTTGTGTCTTTGCATGTGTGCTTATGTGGAAGCGTTTTGCATTTGTTTGTGTCCATGTTGAGTCCCACCAGTGCAGCGGCAACAAATGCCAGCCCAGCGGATGTGTACGTGTGAAGGAGGATGATTGTGCTTTAGCTCAAACCTTGCTCCTCCTTTGTCTCTCTAGCTGTTTGTCACATTCTTCTTCTGTGACGACGGTTTCATATTGGGTACGATTGATTGATTCGTACCGTGACCCCCGTACGATTGCCCCGTCTCTCCCCCCCCCCCCCCCGCCTCTCAGCTTTCACATACATAATGTCGCTCCGTACTAGAGCACACTTGCGTCATCATTAATGTGGCATTGGTTGCTACGGTATGGAAAAGCGCTACCCGATCGCAAGATCCTAAGCCCATGCAAACTATTGTTTATATTTTGGAGACGAGAACAGACCTCTTGCCTTCCTTCCTGTGTTATTACTCATGGACGTGCAGTTCAGAGGATGAGATCGTCCCTTTTCTTATCTCCACATTTTGCAAATAAATCCGGTGCTGTGTGTGAAGTGACACCTTTCCTCATTGTGGTGTTTTGTCGATTGAATTGTCAGGTTCTTTGTTCTGTAATAGCAGGGGGAAAACATCCTTCATGCACCTAGATTTTAAGTGAATATTGAAATAAAGCAGCGCTATAATACCTTCTATCATTAAAATGAGTGATTCAACTTTTCGCTGCCACATTTATTCGGAGACTAAAAGTCTGTATTTGTTTATGGTGGATGTTTTGGCGACTCAAAATCGAAGCCAATTAGATTTGTGTAAATGCGGATCACTTCTGTGTACTATTGAATTCCAACCTACAAAAGGCCCGAGCTGATCGCCGCCACGGGCTTTTGTTTACGGAGTGTTTGATTGTAAACAAACTGGGCGTGTGCAAACAGCTGTTTGTTCAGTTTTCTCACACCTCGCATCAAATGCAGCGCTTTGGCAATGTGCGTGCAATCATCTCTCAATTTCTCACATATTGAGCTTACACCCATGTCGCGGCGGGAAATCGACACGATTTGACACCACACTGTTCTCTGATTGAAGTGTAATCGGAGCTCTGCACCAAATGCATTGTGGGTGTTCTCAGACATGATCCTATCTTCCCCTTACTTTAACCGGGTCCACGGCAAATTGACAAATAATACCAGGATATCACATTGCTTCTATCATAGCTCTCTGTCCTCACACACACACACACACAGCAGCACTAATCGATTGAGGCCACTTGCTGGTTCATGTGGCCCCTGGTAGTCTAGGATTTTGTGTGTGTTTGAGTGCCAGTTTTACCTGTCATGTGGGGACATATTGCCATTGTGGGGGGGGACCCGCATTCCGTTTGAAGACAAAATGCACGTCCCCGTAATGTAAATCATTACATTTTCGGGTGGAGACTTGGTTAAAGGTTGAGGTTAGGTTTGGGTTAAGGGTAAGGCTCGTAGTGGTTATGGATCGGGTTAAGCATGGGCCTAAATCTTAAGTGTGTGAGAGTTTGTGTCCACACCCCAGATGTGTGTGTGTGTCGTGAGGGTGGTGGTGGTGTGACAGGTTAGGTCCATCGCTTTCTCTCAGACACCCACTTCTTTAATATTCTCCTCCTTCCCTGGCCTCCACTGACACACACTGTGAGATATGAGAAAAATGAGAGCGACATCTCAAAGGCTCTGTGTGTGCACCACAGAGGATAATAAGTGCAACTAAGAGGAAGAGAACAAAGTAGAAAATATAACGGTGGAAAGGTGAGAAGGGAGTAAAGAGAAAGAAAGATGAACAGAGATGAAGGAACTTGTTGTCTGGCAGCTTAATTATCTTTCACTCGGTGCTTTCAACTACATGAGTATGTGTTTTTTGTGTCATTTACTCAGGTAAATACACTCATTTACATGCAAAAACATCCAGACACTCACTGAATGACCATGTGAGCTGGGGGAGTGTGGGGGTATCTGCACATCCATGACGGGCTCACACCTCTCCGAAAGAATGTGCAAATGCTCGTACACAAAGGTGATCAATTCTTCCCTACGGGGTGATTGTTTCAGCGATCCGCTCCACAGCGAGACAATGGCCGCCGGGCCACGGTAATGAAAACGACGAGAGAGTACGTGTGTTCGTGCATGTAAAAAAAAGCAAAAGTGTGATTTTAATCGGTCCGCATACTACTTTGTATTCCGCTGAGATAGACGGGGATGAATGATTGCATCACTACCTACCGGGTGTTCAATACCGCGACTACACTGTGCTAATGTCGTGGCATCTGCATGATATTTTACCAATGTATGATTGTTTGAAATCAATGTGATTTATCTTACATAAGTCCTGTGGTGCATATTTTTTTTTAAATCTGATAAAACGTATTAACTTTCCTATTATCTCTTTATCGTGGTAATGCACATCGGTTACTTACTCTCTCCTTTCTCTCGCTTTCTTTTGTTTCCCTCTCAGACCTCGTCTCCAGGCCCAGAGGAAGTTCGCCCAGTCGCAGCCCAACTCGCCCAGCACTACGCCCGTCAAGGTGGCCGACCCAGGCATCCTGAACACCGCCCTGGCCACTGTGCCCTCAACGTCCCTGTCATCGCTCTCCTCATCGTCCCTTTCCTTGTCCGTTCAGGACCTGTCCAGACGCAAGCCCAAGACGGAGGACTTCCTCACCTTCCTGTGCCTCAGAGGTAAGACGCGGCGGAACTTCGGAGCAGATGGAGACATAATTACATGCAGACCCACAAACCAGCGGTCGGCACACGGGGATGTTTGTTGAGCGAGGAAGCCGCGGATACGTCTTGCTTTTAATATTCCAGGTTTTTTCAACGCGCGGCCAGGACACGGGTTTCTGCTGGAAAGCCAAACTACATATTGATTCTGAGGCTGGACAGTTTGCTCCTGTTTGGCTGTCTTTGGAGAGGCCTGCACTATATAAGCCTCTGGTTGCAAGCTAATGAACACAGCCAGCATTTCCAAGACCTGTCAAACAGTATATGCAGTCCAGTGCTGAGATGGATTGTCTCATATGACGATCTAAAGGGAAACCTGGACTTTTGATTAAACTCATTTTTGACACTCGTGCACATAAAGACGCATACACAAGCAATTCTAGAGTTTTGTTAAGTCAGGTTTTGATCACCCCTCCTCACGCGCGCACACACACACACACACATAACCGCACTCACATACTGCAAATAACTATGTACTTGCCCAGGGCTAAGATTATCCTGCATTTCATCAGCTTACACATCTCCCCCTCCTACCTTTCAACAACTATCTGTCTCTTTCACACCCTGCCTATCACCCTCTACCACAGCAGCTGTCAGTGCATATAGTACTCGCACAGTCACAGGCCCCACACTACAAACACTACACAGGTTCATCGACACTATGTAGCACCTTCTATGTCAAGTGAACTGGAAAAGCCAGGGCAGAGTCATTAGCAGCAGATTAAGTGTGTGTGTGTGTGTGTGTGTGTGTGTGTGTGTGTGTGTGTGTGTCTTTCTAAATTCTCTTTCTAGATAATGAATGGTTTGCTCCTAGTTTCTCCCTGTGCTGATTTTACGAGGTAAAAATAGCCGTTTTGAACAACCCCATTCTCCAGTTTACTACATGTCCTTTATATAGGTAGACGTGTCCATAAGATGTAAGCTCAATGACCCTTCCCAGGACACTTCAATTAATCATAAGCTCTACCTCACATTCATGGCCGTCTCAAATAACCCTCTTAAAAGGGCGAGGGAGTGACGCGTTCAAGGCCTGAATAATGATAAAAAGTTTAGGGCCATTTTTCTTTTTCAAACAACCTTGGTCGTGACTTTTCTTTGCTATCTTCATTTCATCCTTTGTTAAATATCTCACTCTCCTTTTTCTTAAACATGTCCTCACAGCCAGAATGAACTCATTTGGAAGACAAAACCCCCTCGCTTCAGATTAATTTGCTGTTATCATCATTAACCTCTGCCCGTCTTACAAAGTAGGCTAAAGACTCAGGAGAGTCGAATTTAGATTCAAATCTGTTGGGACGTGACGGCTATACGTTGCTATTCTGACGACAATGCTCCCATTATGGAACGCCAGTTTAACCTTACAGGGCTCGTTCAAGAACGCATAATTGGAGGTTGCTAAAATCGACTGAAGCCTTTGGTGAGAGGGGCTTTGATTTGCATATATAGGCCAGGATGGTACATAGGCTAATGATATAATGTCCCATATACTTTGAAGTTGATATTATTCTGAGCTCTGGGTGCTAAACTAACTCCAGCCTTCCATGTGGAGCGGTAAACTAATGAGGTGTAGGTGGCTAGTCCTGACTCAGTTTTGCTGCTTTTTCTCTCTTTATAATTAAGATTAGGAATGGTGCTTTGCAAGCTGATTTTGTTGTCTCTGTGTGTGTGTGTGTGTGTGTGTGTGTGTGTGTGTGTGTGTGTGTGTGTGTGTGTGTGTGTGTGTGTGTGTGTGTGTGTGTGTGTGTGTGTGTGTGTGTGTGTGTGTGTGTGTGTGTGTGTGCGCGCGCGTGTGTGTGTGCGTGTGTGTGCGCAAGGTCTGCTGTACTCTACTGCCCTACTATTGCTAATTTTAGAGCTATGCTGCTAAGCTAACGATTGAATGGTTTTCCACCGGGCTTTTTCCACTCTGCCGCTCCCTGCTTTACTGTTGTATTTATAGATTTAGTTTAACTCTGTGTCTGTGTGTGTGTGTGTCTCTACTAACTATCCATGCTGCGAGGATGACATTTTCCTGTGCGGGCTTCTTCTGCTCTGTTTGTCCCCTTGGCCTCTCATGTGACCCATATGCAGGGACCCTTACCAAGAGAAGGACACGGGAGAATGTCAGCCGAGCCCTTGAGGTTGTATGTCAGTGGATCTGCGTGTGTGTGTGTGTCAGTGGAAGTACGTGTGTGTGCATGGAAGCGTGTGTGTGTGTGTGTGAGTGCAAATCCAATGCTCAGCCACTGATGTCCTGCTTATCTCCTATGTCTCCCGCCATCGTGTGCGTTAGTGTGTGTATCCAGGGTGTATGATGAGACACAGTCTACGAGGATAGCCGTGTTCGCTTGGTTAATCTTTTCAAAGGGACTCAAGTCTTTGATATCCTCTGAAACCCCAAATCCCCTTTAAGATCTTGATGCATGTCTCTCTGGTGATCTGACCACCACAAACATTAGGCTGCTTCATGTCTGCTACCAAAATACCTCCGACAGGATCTCTAGCTATATTATGGAAATCTCCAATCCATTATCTCCCTAATTCTTTCTTTTCAATTTGATTTTGACTTATTCTTTGGAAGAAATAATGGTTCATTTAGCAAAGTTTCTACCCTAAAACCCTATCGGTGGGGATTCCTGGGATCTGTCCCAGGTCAAACGTTCACAATGTTTACACACACACACACACACACACACACACACACACACACACAAGCTGCAGTGTTTGCTTTCCTTATCTGGTAAACAATACGCATTCACCCCAAAAAGCTTCTATCACGACTCATTCTGACAGCTACATAAAAGCAGTTGAAACGTGAAGGATTTGAAGCTGTAAAGTGAGCAACAAAAAAAAGAACTCTCGTGTCACTCCGTATTGTGAAATCACGCCTTAAAGGGCCAGTTCACCCCAAAATCAGAAACACATATTTTTCCATTGAGCAGCGTCATGTAGGAACTGTGGTTGAAAGAAAATAGTTCCGACATGAAACTGCTCACAAAAGGTCCGTGAATTATCTTGAGTAACCGGGTCATTATTTCTGGAAAGAGAGATTGCATTTTGCATTTTTTCGGGCTTTGAGCATCACAAGCCGAGTGCCGTATCGTCCCATTATGTTAGAGAGAAGGCATACATTATATCATATATATATATATATATATATATATATATATATCTCCAAAACTAGGCAACTTGCACCAAAACAATCTAGATTGATAAATAGCTCTACATTTAAGAGGAAAAATGTGTATTTTTGATTTTGCGGTGAACTGTCCCTTTAAGTCACGATGTCAAAATCCGGAGTGAAACGAGTTCAGCTTTCACAACAGTTGTTTCTTCTTTGTTGCTCACTTTATAGCTTCAAATCCTTCATGTTTTATCTGCTTTTATGGAGCTGTCAGAATGAGTTTTCCATCATTCTGCATAATACTCATGTTGAGTTGAATCCAAGTTTTTAATAGACAACATTTTATTCTTTTGGGAATATCCCCCCCGGGTAGCTGCTGTATCAGAGGAAATAATTCTGATGCAACGTGGGAGTAACCGGACAGAGAAGTAAAAAACAAGATTTCTGTCTTGTGTATGGAAGGATGCACATCATGTATGCTCACCACCCACACTGTCTAGGGCCTGTATTCTGTATTTATCTCACTGCTCATCGCTTTCTCCTGCAAACACACACACACACACACACACACACACACAGACACACACATCCTCTCACACACGAGCTGAGTGCTCGGTCCCTGCCTGTGCTCTCAGAATGGTGTTTATGTGTGGTCCAGGCCTGTAGTTGCACTGTTTATATCCATGGAGAAAGCCATTTGGGTGGCAGCCAGACAGTCTGCCTCTGGCCCCGTCTGCCTCTGGTAACGCAGCGGGTGTAGTGACGCTGTCGGCTCGGAGGGGGGCAGCACTGACGGGAGCAGAATGTGCTCAGCGTTGGCCCGCTCCAGGTTTAGTCATCCAAGGGTTTCATTCCAAATTGAGCGACCCGCTCTTTAAGTAAACGGCACAATCTCTCAGGAGTGATTGCTGTCAGCGACGTAAACTACACCTCGACTTTTAAGTGGTCGTGGCTGCTTCCTCAATTCATATTCATCAATAAATATCCGCCATTGTTTGTTTTATGATTTTTCACATTGACATAGATGAGATAAGAATAGATTAGGGTGTAAATGAATAACTGTCTGCGCACACACACACACTCCTGGAAATGAGGTTCTTACATAAGATTCATTTCAAAGAGTGTGGTTTTCTTTGTGTGTGTGTGTGTGTGTGTGTGTGTGTGTGTGTGTGTGTGTGTGTGTGTGTGTGTGTGTGTGTGTGTGTGTGTGTGTGTGTGTGTGTGTGTGTGTGTGTGTGTGTGTGTGTGTGTGTGTGTGCCAGTATGCCAGCACCGTATATGTGCATCACTGCCGCGTTTACCTCGTTGCCCTCCGGGCTTTCCTCCATGCCTGCCAGCCCCAGCGTGGTGCCTCTCTCTCTCTCTCCGGTTCAGCGAGTCCAGTTCCTCTGCTCTGCTTGCGTAACCTCCAGCGCTGACCCAGTGAACCAAAGACCTCAGATTCCTCGTACGCGATTACACGGACGAGACAAATGTGGACTTTTCACATCTGTTTTTTGACGAACCGACTGCCAATGCCGGGGAACTGTGCTTGGGAACTCTATCTTCAGTGAGAGTGTTGGATTTGATTTAGTTTGATGGTGTTTTTATTGTCTTAGAATCTGGCTTAACTAGGAGCACATTTTCACTCCTGGGAACACGATATTTAAGTCTGACAGCTACTCGTGTGTCTCTCAAGTGCATTGTTGCTGTGACAACTGAATTTCCCTCGGGGATAAGGTACTTTTCTCTCTAATGTATGATTTGCTATTTGATTAAAGCCTGGAAACTGTATAAGTAGAGTTTTGACTCTCTTGTCACTCATGATGCAGGCGTTGGTCTTCCAACAGAGACTGATTATGCTTTCTCCTCCCAAGTGCAGAGCCACTGTTTGTGGGGTTAATGTTTTTGCTGACAAGTTCTCCCTAAACCTCACTCAGTCTCTCATGCTCTGTTTCTCCGCTATTGAGGAGCTCAGCTGTAGAAGATAACTTTCCGCTCCGTGCCAGAGAACCTGCCGTTCTCCCCCTTTTTGACCTTCCCCGTTAAAAATAGCAGCTCTCACACTTCCTGTGCACACATGTGGCACTTTGTTCTAAGTCAGCACGTCCACATGTCCCCATGGCAGCTAAAACCTCCTGATTGACTATTTAAATTGTACTCATTGTTTCAGTTCCAGTTAAGGGGACAAAAGAGGGTAGCCAGAGAATGGAGGGTTTGTAATTATGCCCCCCCCCCCCCCCCCCCCCCCAGAACCCACCCAAGAGCCCCGTTAAAAATGACAATTCTAATAGAATCTTTCAGACCTAATTATGATTTGTCTGAGCACGGAATGAGGTGGATGAAAAGATGGTGTAATTGGGGGAGTGGGCTCAAGCCCTGTTTGAGGTCTTGGAGAAGGACTGAGATATGTTTTTTTATGTGTGTGTGTGTGTGTGTGTGTGTATGTATGTATGTATGTATGTATGTATGTATATATATATATGAGCATTCATGTGTGTTTTCTAGGAGCTGAGCTGATAGATTCAGGGTCTCCGGTAATGCAGCCTCTCCCGTAGTCGGGATGCCAGTGGTCTGAATTGGACCGCTGGATCTGTGTGTCTGTCTTTCTTTGTGTTCCCTCTCTCCCAAACCCTAGACAGTCTTATTTTGGGGATCTTGAATATATTAGATTTGTGTTGTTGGTGTTACATCTGTGTTTCTGCCTGATGTCTGGTCCTTGTCTTCTACCGTTCCGCTTCTTCCTGCAGCCTTATATTTCCCCGTCTCATATTTTCGTTCTCACTTTCGCAGTCTGCTCCACCTCTCTCGCTCTTTTCAGTTTCTACTCTATATCTGCGTCTCTATGTCTTACCATAAAAATGAATGAAGGATTGCTTTCCTTCCCAAATCCTGAAAGCTACCCGTTAAACTGGTTCCCAGGCGTATTGTTAAGGCGCACACACACACACACACACACACTCTTCCTCTAATATATTTCAACATTTGCATCGCCACTTCCCTGCACTCCCAAACAAACACACACTCTCCTCCCTCCATTTCTACCCCTGGGTGCCCCTGTGGTCTGTTTGCCATTGGCCCTCTGACCCCTGTTTAGAGCAGTAAATTACAGCCATTTAGCTAATGAAGCAGGTCATTAGAAGCTGATTGGGCCGTGTGTGTGTGTGTGTGTGTGTGTGTGTGTGTGTGTGTGTGTGTGTGTGTGTGTGTGTGTGTGTGTGTGTGTGTGTGTGTGTGTGTGGCGCCTTTGTGTGTTTGTTTGGTCTAAGAGAGGAGCGTTTGCTCTGTCGCCAAGATAAACGAGGTGTCCGTGTGGTGTGTTTGTTTGTGTGTCCTTAGGTGCATGTGTGTGGCTTTTTGTATCTGCGGGTTTGTCGGTCTGCTGCAGTCACCCAACGTCTGAGGGCTGATCCGCTGGTTAAAAGCAAGAAGATTGTACAACAAAGTGGCACTGCTGCACGGGTTCAACCACCTATAATTGTCTGCATCCTTCTTAAGATGCTGTGTGCCAAGGAACCATAAACACACACACTGCCTGCACAGAAACGGGCCGTACCATGTGGCCGTACCATGTGGGTTACTATGGAATATAAGAAAGCCATATTTCACTGCTGTTGAACAGTTACTTTTTGCCCTGCAGATCTCCTTTAGAAGTTAAAGAGAGCAGGTAAAACTCCATTATTATCTGTTCAGGGAATCTGCTGCTATTACAGATTTTCTCCGGCTCTCTGAGGAGATAATTAGAAACTGGCAGAGCTGCTGAGTGAGAAGTGTGATCCAAGGCACAACCAGATTTATTATTACCACCCTCTGTTTTTTTTTATGTTTGAAAAAGCTTGATACGAGAATGAAATATAAACTAAGCTTTCAAAATAGATGTGATGTGACATGCGGGAACCACAGGTCCCCCGACTGGCCAGTAATAGCTGTTATTGCACTTTAAAATGAAAATGAATCTGTGTTCAAAGATGTCGCTGATGCTTTTGAAGACAAAGTTGTACTAATTGTTTCAATCTGTTTATTGTTTTATGTCCACATCATAAAAAGCAGAAAGTAATCTATCAAATCAACGGCAGACTTGCAGCAGTCTGTTGGTAGGAAAAGAACAGGGATTTTCTAGCTTTCACGCTCCAGTGTTCCCTTAAGGACTTTATATTCTTATTTTCTTGTTTTACTCTGCACTGGAGGCTATTTAAAGGAGAATGCTTCAGTGTTCACTGGTACTCCGTCTGCATGGTGCTGGATAGCAGCAGTTAAAGGGATAGTTGGCTTTTTGTCGAGGGGAACAGGGCGATGCTAACTTCTGAGGTTGGCAAGTAAACATCGATTATTTTAAATTGGCCTTCCTATTAGGCGGCTAAAGCACGTTGTGCTGCTTTCCTGTCCACAGCAGTGCATTGCTTTGCTCCCATGTCAGTATTCCTGTCTGTTACGCCAAACGCCATCTACTGTAGGTAATGCGCTGACTGTAGATAAGTACCTCGTACAACCCAACTTCAAATAATCCAAACGATCCCTTTAAGCCGTAGCGTGTCCTTTCCTGTCTCATTAGGAAAGCCCAGTCTTAGTCACGGTGTCGTTTATGTATTGAGTGTATACACAAATGTTTCCAAGCTCAGCTCCATTGTCCACTTTCAGTGTGAATGTGTTTGTGTCACGTTGCACACACATTGATTCCAAAAGACTGGTTACTAAACATCCATTCATTTCTGTATTCTCTCATTTTAAAAGCTATATCCACACGGGGACCACGTACAGTATTTGTGAAGTCTTGCTGCTAGTTTCTATCTTATTCTAATATGTATTAAGATATATTCCTTGTGTAAGTCGATAAGAAAATGTAATCATTTTGGTGTCATACTTGTGTTATCTCTATATTTGTATTAAGCCCCTTAATAAGGTATTGAATGTGTAAAATCTAAGAGAAGTATTCGGCACCCTCCAAAACAAGAGTGCTGATTAAATAATTGGCTTGGCTAATTCCTAATTCACTCTGTAATTTTAAGTGCTCTGTATATCTTCATGCAGGGCTAGTTAAATTCAGCCTGTTTTTTCCGAGGATTAACATTATTTTAATTGACTTATAATCACGCATTGCTTCCCATTAAGGCCCTTTTTAAAAACCATGGCTTCTACAAAGGGTGATAAAACTCACAGTAGTTGCTCCTGCTCTGCAATCGATTTATAAAGGATTAATAAAAAACAGTGTTTCCTGCTCTTAAACAACTCTATACAATCAAGGCTATGTGGATGTTGCATAACCACACGTTCCAGTTAACTATAAATCAATAATACCAAACGCACAGTTTAAACATTTCTAAATCTAATTGTCCAGACAGAAAATGATTTTACTTCAATTTTGCCAACTGTTCCTACACTCTCTACTCGCACACACAGGCGTGCATATACACGTCTGTTATTGAGGAAGGTCTGTCTCCTTCATTTATCTCTCAGCAGCGCATGGCTAACATAAAGAATCAGCCGCCCATCCTGTATGTATAAAGAGAAGGCTGACGGTCACAGACATCTTCTCTCTTCTTCACGCTGGCCTTGCAGAGCTATAGTTCCTCTGGTGGAAGTCCACTCAGAAGCATTCTGCACAAACGGAACACACTCACAAGCAATGCAGCGTTCTCCTGGTCTGTTGTTTCAGTTGTGGCAAAGTTCAGCGCTATTGCCGAGGCAAACTATATGCATGCCAGTCGCTACCGCTACACTCTACAAGCCTGCCTTAGGTTTTTATTTTTTATTCCTGCATCTGTAGGAGTGGAGCAGCTGTTTGCACACTGATTTACGAGTGCAACATTATGAGATTTAATAACATAGCTTTGGGCTTTATGACCTTTTATGAGAGTGTGTGTCTACATTCAGCTAACTGATGTAACGTTATAGGCTATCCACTGCCAAACCCCATTTACCTCCCTCCAGCACGTACGGAGCTAGAGTTCTCAGAGATGACAATGAAAGTGATCGAGTGTGACTGAAAACGGAAAGAGAGGGATTGCCGACGTTCTCCTCCAATCGGGGGAGAGATTGACATGTCTAGAAGATTGAAAGCGGTAAATTTGGGATTATTTTAGCAGTGGCTTTTTGGTTTTCTAAAGTAACTCTTGTACGGAGTTAGATGTTTGAGCACTTGTACGCTATATATGTGTCTCAATAAAACTGTCAGCATCGGGAGTCTCTGTGGAAAAGTCCCTGTTACATGCTTCCAGTGCTCTGCTCAGTTCTAGCCATCAGAATATGTTGCTCTTCATCCCCTCCTTTTCCTTCTACACTGTATAAAGTTATACAACAGGTTTTGCTAGAACCACCGCTACTTCTGCTCGTGTCTCGCAGTGACATTTGCAAAACATTGTAACAAGAGACGGAAGCATTTACAGGAGAACCACCAGAAATAACGGCACGATCAGTAGGTAAAAGGTAAATCCGTAGATATCAGATTTAAGAAGTGATTTGGAAGATAATTGAGGTTTAGCCTAATGTCCACACTACTACGTCTCCATTTTAAACCGCAGATCTTTTGCTCCGTTTACACTGAGCGTTCACACTACGCCTACGAGTTGTAGGGCACCGAAAACTCCGGGGTTACTTCCTATTGTGGACGAGCGTAAACGGATAAGTTGCAAACGATAACGTAGACACCCGCGGACGCTACTTGATTGGTTCTTATTAGCAGTCGCAACGTGTCCGACTGATTCGTCACGCCCCTATCACGTGACCATTTCCCGGAAAATCACAAACAACAACATCCTTGATTACCAATCGACTACCAGGTTAATTCAACACGGACGACTGGTTACAGGCGTTGCTGACCTTGTTGTCTTTACTAGCAGCTGTTGTCCAGTTAAAGTCTGAATTTTGGCGAAGGGAAGCAGCTGTTATTGGAGCAATTAGCGAGCGGCGTGACCTACGGGAGCAGATGTCTGGAGTCACGGTTAGCGGCTTTGAAAAGGACGACGGACACAAAACGGGGGACTTGCCTTTCCTTATTCACGGTTATTTTGTTTTGCACAACTATTGTGAAGTCCACACAAACTGTACTGGCACAATAGCAGTAATTGCTCTCCAGTACGACAGAGACTGAGAGTGAGAAAACAGACAACGAAACCGAGAGGGAACGAGTGCGAGACGTGTGTTGACCACATTTATTGATCTATAATCTAGAAAACTTGTATATCGAAAAAAGTGTTCCTTTTTAAAGTAAGTTTTGTCTGTGTGTGAGAGAGAGAGAGAGTTAGAGCAAGACCCGCAGCGCTGTAACTGTAAGTCTGAAGAAGGAAGATTTTTTCATAATTAAAGACCACTATATTATGCTGTCGTATTTTTTTTTTAACGAAGTAATCAATCTACTTGCTGTTTACACCGGCACCCGCATGCCCGGTGTACGTGAATAGTCACATATTAGTTTTCTGGCGCGCTAGTACGAACGGAAACGATGCCGACGGAGACGGTTTTTGTTTTAAAACGTATTAGTGTGGATGTATAGCCTAAAATCAGATGCAGTATAAATGCTGTTTAAGTTAAACTGTCAGCGCTTTGCAAACCATGTGACACATTGTGCTGTGTGTGTGTGTGTGTGTGTGTGTGTGTGTGTGTGTGTGTGTGTGTGTGTGTGTCCTTATGTTTGTGCGTTTTAGTGTGTGTGTGTGTGCAAATGCAACAATGGAGCCGCTATGTGCCGAGCAGTTTACAAAGCTTCAATAGGCCACCAGCGGGGATAATGACAGCAGCACAATCACCATTATTCACAAATGCTTTGGCAACTTCTATTTTTACATTAATACTTCACTACTCGTTTATTGATGTTGATTCATCTGTAATTTCAGAGATTAGAATGAAAAGAATAGACTTTTTTTTTCCATACGTGGATTGCTGGGGGTCTCAAAAAAGGGGGTTGAGTGGGAAACAGAATTACAGCAAAGCTGTGTTTTTCAGTGCCTGTTTCAAACTGTAATTATTTCCTTTTTCTTGCTCTCCCTCCTCCCCCAACCCACCTCTTTATTATTCATCTCCCCGTCTCCGTACCCTCTCTCCTCCTTTCCTACACCTCTCTGCACTCAGGTTCGTCGGCCCTGCCCAGCAACATGGCCTACTTCGGAAGCTCCCAGGAGGAGGAGGACCTGGAGGACGATGAGGAAGAGGAGGAGGAGGTGGTGAGGAACGGAGGTGGGATCCACTCTCAAGGTGGGGGAAGCAACAGCCAAGTGTTCGCCTCCTCCTCCTGCCACTCGACACCCCGCAAGGGCAAGTTCCCCACCAGGCAGCCGCTCAACGGGCACGGTAAGGGCAGGACTAGCGCTCGCAAATACGCAGGCATAGAGTTAACTCCTTGACTACATAATCACAGAGCTTTATGGGAAATGCATTCATGAAGACGAACAGCTTTTGTTTAGATCCTGCCTTTGTTTACCATCTGAGGAGAAGAAGATGTTGACAGAGAAAAACAGAAAAAGAAAGGGCACTCTGAGAGAGAGAGGTGGCTGAAAAGGGAGGTGAGGTAGATTGAAGGATGAGGCACCAGCAGAATAACTAGAGAGAAATGGAAAGATCCATTTTTGGGAAAAAAAAGAGAGTGATTGATGGAGAAATGCAACTGAGGAAGAGAAAAAGTTTGGCCAAACAGGAGCACAGAATGAGTCATGGGACAGTGGACAGAGTGCTTGTTTCTGTGTGTGAACGTGGGCAATTTCCTAAGTTTGCACTCTTGCTTTTTCCACTGCAGACACACATGGGATAGCATAGCTGCACAGCAACTCTTTCCACCCCAATTAACGCTTAGCTTGCTAAGCCCTAACAAGGTGTTTATGCACGCACTGCAACAGCTGGCCGGGGCCCTCGACACACACACACACACACACACACACACAGCGCGTACACCCCTTGGGGTAAGTAGATATTTGGACGAATACACAGACTCACAGTTGTGCATGCAACTGAGCCCATAAGACAAATCTCACTCCCAATCCCAAGATTGCTGACTATAAAAACAAGTACGCTGCATCGTGTCAAGTGATTTTTGTTTTGTAATCCAGAAAATGTATTTTTTGAAACAAATAATCGTACTTCACAAGCAGATTTGAATAATTAAGACAATCAGGCTTTTGAGGCTCAATCGTGGATGATAACTGATACGATGGAGAGTTTGTTTTGCAGTGTAAACGGTCTAACGTGTACTTATTTCATAGGATCCATAATATTGCTCCTAGAGGTTTTTTATTTTAACAAAGCAACAGAGAAACGATTTTAACCTGGAGGCCCTCCCTCCCTGGCAGACTTTAGAGACACACAATCCTTCCGGCCAGGCGTTTCCCCCACAAAACAACGGCTGGATTTTATGGTTCCTCCTTTTTCGCCCTCCCTGAGACTCTCCCTCCCTCCTTAGTCGGTAGAATCGCCGCGAGAAAGGTTCAAAAGGTGAGCGCTTTGCTCAGCTCTTTCCTCTGTCATCCTCTCAAGTGGAATGTGGAGGAGGAGGAGGAGGAGAGAGAGACTGGCGGGATGAAGAGAGAAGGAGGGAGAGAGGTCCATAGATTTGCTTGAAATGAACTCTTGGAGAACTGTGCGCTGCCTTTTGTATCTTTCACCGACAAGTGTCTACCACCCAAAACAAGCGTCGATACATACTCGTTCTTTCATGAACATCTGTAGCTGCAGCTTGAAACATAAACTCTACATATGCACATATCTGTATAAGGAGCACAAACTAGGATAGTGAAACCTGTTTGAACAAATCCGGGCGTGTTGTGTGCATGAGGACAGCTTTAGTCTCCTTTCTTATCTCGTGTACCAACACTGTTTGCAAAGCAGCTCGGCGCCTTCACTGTGATGTGCTAAATAAATAGATAAGGGGGAAATAGGCAGATATACTTTGTAGGGAACAATAGAGATGAGGGGGGTTAAGGACACCGAAGCAGACGTTTACACACACACACACACACAAGTGTGTACACACAGTCAAGACAGGGTCATTGCTCCAGTGTTGAGACAGTATTTGTGCTGTGTTGGGTATCAGGCAGACACACACACACGCCCCCTCAGTACATTTTGTGGTTTTAAGATTGGTGTCAAACGTGACACTTTAATACGCAGCTTGGGCCACCCTCCAGCAGGAGCAGGGTTATATGGGCTCTTGAGGAGGAGGAGGAAACAGTCGAGGAATAGAATTAGTGAAGGAGAGAGAAACATTTTATTCTGGGAGGTAAAGAGAGACAGGAAAGGCCCTACATTGTAGGGCCATTCATCAGCGCGCCGTCTCTCCACTTCTCTCTCCCACTCGGCCGTGTGCCATGTTGACATAGCTAAATTAAACGGCTTTTATTGGGCTCCGCTTCTTGCTGAGCTCACTTCTCAAAATGTCAGGATTTCTCTTAATTTTTCATCGAGCCGGGGGCCCCCGAGAGACTCGCAGGCGCTCACTTGGGGTTATGAGTGGATACAGTATAGCACATGTACACGCGTCTTCTGTAGACATAAATGTGCACGCGTGTCATCATGTGTAAACGCTCTGTGTTTGTGCCTCGGCCTGCTGTCATTCTTTCCACACAGCTGATAGTAAGACGCCGTGAAACTTTAAATTGAGCCTCATTAAAGCTGAAGAGGGAGCTATTGAATGCGTTGGTCAATTACCGCGCTCCCGTTCGACCTGTTTAACGTCATCCCCGGGGGGGTTGGTGAAGTCTGCGTCCATTTTGAACAGGTTCTTTGACATGTAGTATAAAGACGTTTTCATACACACCTTAAATCATGCATATTTTACTGATTGGGCACTATTTGTTAGCCAAAACCCTGTCAGTCCTATGTTTGTGCGGGCTTTTCCACTTGGTCCTTGTGGTTCAGTGTGCAAAGGGTTCATATGCCATTCTGCACTACAGGGGGGGTATTGAGACTTATGTCCACATATTGGCGTTGGCATAGGTAGACGGCAGCCTGAAAAAACATCGTATATGTCCAAGGGTATTTATGCTTTGCTACCTGATAGGAACTTTCCACAATATCCTGTTTTCTTTACAGTGGCTACAATTTTTAATGTTATTTATTTATTTATTTTACTTTTAACTTGTGCACATTAGGAATTAGGAACTAGGTTGCAGAACTTGAAAAAAAACACGTGTAAATATACCCTTTTCAATTCCTAAATCTCAACAGAGAATCATGCAAAGCTTCAATGCAGTGTGTCATGTTGCTGCACTCCTTGCAGAGCACTAAATCTAAGAAGAAGCGCTCTCCATTATTTTTGATATACTGGGAGCAGATAGACAACTAAAACCAGTAAGCTTCATCAGTGATCACTGGTCCAGAAACAGTACAATGTTGTCTCCTCGTTTAGCTCTATCAAAGATGGCGTATGGAAAAAAACATTTCTGCTAAATGTCATCTCAGCAAATTTCAAATCTAATTTCAAGGATGTGAATAGCCACTTCAAGCTAATAAGGAGTAAGTCCCTAATTGTGTTTGCTTTCCTCCTCTCCCACATTAATTAAGAATGATAAAAGAAGCACACCTGACTCTTCTCTCTCTCTCTCTCTCTCTCTCTCTCTCTCTCTCTCTCTCTCTCTCTCTCTCTCTCTCTCTCTCTCTCCCCCCCTCCAGTTTTCAACCGCCACGGTAAAGCAGGAACCAGGGAGAGTCCGAGGCCCAAGGCGGGAACTCACGGCAGGGACTCGCCAGCCCCCCCGCTGCCACCTCCGCCGCCTCCACCGCCGCCCCTACTGAGGGAGCGCAGTGAGCGGGCGGAGGCACGGGAGCACACGAGGCAGCAGGCCCTGGCCAGCAGTCGAGGCTCAGCCAACGGGCTGCCACCGAGGAGAGCTGCTGAGGAGCTACGCAAACAGGTACTGTATGGCCAGGAGCAGCCAGTATTGGAATTTCAAAGCCATAAAAGGGGGGTAGATATAGAATGGAAAGGAAAAGGATGAAAGCATGTCTATAGCTTCCTCAGGAGACCTTGGAAAATGTGACGGTAGCATACAGAGAAAGTGTTCTCCAAAAGGGAAACTTCTATGGCAGATGAATGGTTTGCATTAGCTGTTAAACTGGAGATAATATGGAGTTTTCTGTATTTATTGGCTCGAGGTGCAGCATGCTTTTGTGGCCATTATGCTGACTTGAAATCCTCCCCTCTCTCGACTCTTATTTTCATTTTCCCATCTGTCACATCCTCTTTTTTTTATCTTCTCTCAATGATTTATCCTAACTACTCTTGTGCCTTTCTTGTCCCCTTTCTCTACTTACTTTTAGTTTCTGATTTCCTCCTTTGCCTTGTGCTCTTCCTTTTCCTCTCCTCTCCTCTCCTCTCCCCCTCCATCTATTGTGTCTGGGAGAGTAATGATTGTGTTTTGGCCTGCTGCGACTGCAGCTATATTTAGTAATGCTGGCCAGGGCCTGTGAAAGCCTCCCTCCCTCTCCGTGGCACGTAGCAGGTCTCAAGGAACCCCACAAAGTGAAAGAAGAAGGTGGCTTTAGTCAGAAAACTGATGACCACATCAGCTAGTCGGAAGCAAACCTGTCTGTTGAGGCACCACATTTCATTCTGTCTTTTTCTCTCTCATAATCTATTTTGCTTCCTTTCTGTCTTCTTTCCCCATTTCCTTTTTGGCCTTTCCCTTCCTGTTGAGTGTCAACCTCCTATCCAGCGCTATTGTTGCTGTAATGTGCCGCCGCCGTCGCACACTCGGGCATGTGCTTCAGGTTTTTTTCCGAGTGGCTGGAATTGTCCAGTAAAACCAACAATGCCTCTCAATGAGAGTGACTGCCTGCCAAGCCAAACTCCAGCTCCACTAACTCACTAGTCTTTGTTCTATCACTCTTCCTCGACTCTCTTTCTGTTTCACTTCGCTGCCGGCACCCTGCTTGATTCTTTTGACTCCTGTCATGGTGTTTTTTTTTTTTACTTTGCTCCCGTTCTACCTTTCTCTTGTTGCATCTCTCTCTCGGCTTCTGTGTGGAAGAGACGGATCTTGCCCTTGACAACATGGCTCCAATCATTTGGAAGGATTAGTGCTTCTTCTTTTTTTTCTTCTCCCTCTCGCTTCTCCCTTCAATTAGCATGAACAGTATTGTGTGTTAACCATGTGTGCTCAAGACTCGCACGCATTTATGCACACGACCCACTGCGAAAATACAGGCTAAGCCATATAAAAGGTTAAGTGATTATGTAGCCGTAAGAAGAACTAGGGGTTGTGTGTGTGTGTGTGTGTAAAACCGAAGGGTAAAGGCATTATCATAATTCAATTCACAGTGATTCCCTTCTGCTTAATTTAATAGCGGCTTGTATCAACTAAATACATGCGCCATAACGGGACCTTTTTATAAAACAATATGATTCTATCCATTTGAATTAAATAACAAAAGCAGGGATGTCAGCAAAGCAGCTGCGCAGATCGGCGAGCGCAGGTGCTGTGTGCGCAGGGCCAAACCATTGAGCCGACTCGGCATCATTTGCAAAGAACTCTGCACTTTGTTGTTTAGTTGTTTGTCTTCTGACATCCTCAATTAACCTCCCTCATAATACTACAACATGTCAAAAGTGACAATAGATAACACACACACACACGCACACACACACCGAGAAGAATTCAATGTTTATTGAAAATGAAATGCGTTTCTCTCACGAAGCTTCTTTTTGCAGCTGCTGTATGTAGATCTCTCCCTGTTAGTTTATGAAAGGGCTTTTTGCATTGTGTGCGTTATTAGTGCCAGGCTGTATGACCTTTCTCTAGCTGCTTAAAAGTCAACCTGCCCTGGGCCGCATCGCATCGCTCCCTAATAAGACAGCAGAGGGGAAAGAAGGCTTAAAGCCGGATTTATGCCTCGCCGTCGAGGTGTTCTGGCAGTCGCACCGTAAATGACTCCGGCATAGGATTTGATTTGTAGCTCAGCACGGGATTTAACCCGTTGATAGTCATCGCGCCGCCGTAACGCTTGATGGATGTGTTGCACGCCGTCAAGCTGTGTCACGCGTTCATTATATTCCCAAAGTTATGGCGTTTACATTATTTCATGCCCCTGGTGAGAGAGAGAGAGAGAGCATCACGGTGAGGAGGCGCTTTGCACTGGAAATGGTTTTGCTAGATTACAAACGACAACAATACGGAGCGTTTCTTCGGACTTGCCACGTGTTTTGCCTTCACTTCAGCGATCTCTTCCGACATCCGACGCGTTTCGGAGGAAACACAAAATAGCCCTGATGTGTAGTTGCATGTTCAGCGAGGGGCCTGTCACCACCAGTGGTACCTCGGGTTGACCTAAGGAGCTTCTGCAACATCCTGACAAAGAGGTAGAAATCTGTCTGTGACCACATGTGATTGAAAATGTGCACAAGCGCTCCTGCGTCTCCCTTCCTTTGTCAGTCAGCAGGGCTTTGCAAGGGTTAAACTTGCTCCTGTCTTACTCTATCGTCTGGCTGTCTCTCTCTTTCTCTCTCGCTCTCTCTCTCTCTCCCCGTTCTTCTTCTCAGGGCCGGCTCCTGCAGATGTTGCCTGTTAAAAATCTTCCTGCCAGGCCTCAGCTGGGCTATAGCAACACATGATGTCATCTAGACCCACCTCCCTCCCTCCCCCTCCCCGCTCACATGCAACCGAAATCCACTCCAGAACAGTCTCCGGCTGCCTTTGTGTGTGTGTGTGTGTGTGTGTGTGTGTGTGTGTGTGTGTGTGTGTGTGTGTGTGTGTGTGTGTGTGTGTGTGTTCAGTTTTCCCCCTTTGGCTCCATTGTCTTTCTTGTCCTGTCCATCGTCCCTCTTATTTCTCATCCATGTCCTTTTTCCGCATCTCTTGCTTTCTGTCTCTCTTTCCTTCCTTCCTTCCCCAGCAAAGTGTTTAAACTAGCTCCTGCCTCTTCTGCCTCTGCTTTGTGTTTCCTTTCTCTCGTCATCACCCGTCTTGCCGCTCTTCTTTGCCACCAGACCGAATAATTAAAGAGAGAAAAGTGATGGAGACTTGCCGAGCTGCTCTGAAGAGGAGCCGGTCCACTGAGCCCTCCTGTGGCAGGAAGCGGTCACGACAGTGTGGTGTCTCTCTCAAGATTCAATGCTTTGTCAGCAAACTGTGGCTGGAGAAATATAGTAGCTATCTGGAGAACTGCTTCTTTAGCAGTTGGGTACTTTTTCAGCATCAGTGCAACAGTTGAACGTTGTGATATTGTGTCCGATTGGTAGATAAATTCTTTTTTTTTGTGAGGAATGCACATAATGTGACTCGCAGGGCTTGCTGTGCAGCCTTCTTTCTGTCTCAGTCTTTATCCCTTTCCACTCCCCACTCCTCAACACCCATTCTTTATTCCCTCTCTCCTTGTCACCCTGTGTTTTTCCATGGTGTGTGTGTGTTGGAGGGGAATGATTGACGGAGGCAGGGTTAGGTTTCAGTCCCCCCTTATCTTTTAATGGCTTGGTCTTTGTGTCGGCCCCCCGCCACCTGAGACGGACACAATACAATACATGAGCAGACACACACACACACACACACACACGCATATACATATACACACACACACACACAAGTGTGACACGAGAGCCCTTCAAAGGCAAACCTGTCAATGGGCCGGCTGTCACCTCCCTCCTGTGGCGCCCCAACTGTGATTGATAACTCCATCTCTCCCATCCCTCCTCCTTCCTTTCTTTTTTCTGTGGTCCACTTCCAGCTGGTCTGGACAGAAAGGCACACACGCGGGTGCCATGGATGGATGGCAGCGAAATATGATCATTCATTTTCTAAAGACAGCAGGGCTCCATGATGGCTGAAGTACAAGCGTGTCTTTCCCAACCTCGCAATGCATCGATATTAGAGGATTAAAAACAAAAGGAAAAGTGTATATCCTGCTCAACCCATTCAGATATCGGCAGCCACATATCTTTAATTTTACAAGATCTCCTAACACTGTAGCAATCTCTCTCTCTCTCTCTCTCTCTCTCTCTCTCTCTCTCTCTCTCGCACACACATTGGAGCGAAAGGAATGAGAAACTCCTGGCAGCACTGAAAGTGGGCCATGAAAACAACATGGACGAGGAGGGAGAGGAAGAGAGAGAAGAGGATGTTCTTAGAGATGCATAGTGGGGAATGTAGTGATGGAGCTAGACAGAGTCCTGTACAGAATTTAATTCTACACAATGGATTCTTACATGTGCTGATCCAGCTGTAAAGCTCTTTGCACTGAGGGAGAGGGTGACCGTGTTTCTCCCCACAGCTGTAGCCACGGAACCAGACACCACTGTACCAAACCACTGATCTACAGCTGGAGGCCTCAAAGGCTTCACACGCATTCATGTACACACACAGTCTCTCTCTCTGTCTCTGCGCAAAAATTTAATTATAGCGTTTAAGGAAACCGTTAGCAAATAAAAGGCTGTTTTTATGTGCCCGGACGGGATTATATTTCGGCCCAATGACCCCACCTCCGACCTCATACTGTCCAGCCATCTGCTAGCAGAAACCATGGAGCCATCCCTTCTCTCCCTCTCATGCCATTTCTCTTTTATCTACCCGTTCTAAACTGTTGTTTATCTCGGGATGTGGTGGTTTTTGGTTTTGGTTTGCTCATATCCTATCCTAAATCTCTGCCTTTTGTGTTTGACAGCAGTTTTGAGCTGCAGTTTACAAAAGTGTACTGAAAGTATAGTAATCAAGACAGTTGATCGGTTGTCAAATGAATAGTGTAGGCTTCCACAAATATGTTTGGCCCCTTCATTGTGGAGCGTGGGCGCACCCACGCCCGTGTGTGTGTGTGTGTGTGTGTGTGTGTGTGTGTGTGTGTGTGTGTGTGTGTGTGTGTGTGTGTGTGTGTGTGTGTGTGTGTGTGTGTGTGTGTGTGTGTGTGTGTGTGTGTGTGTGTTGTGCTTTCTGATTACAGAATTGTATCTGCGTGTGGGTACGTTTTGGGAAATGTGTTACTATCTTTAATGCAATGCTGTTTTTAACTTTTTATGTTTTCAACATTCAGAGATCTCATCAAACAGGATTCTTTTGGAGATATACCCCCCTCCCCCCCTTTCCCTTCCAGCGAAGATTCCTGTTTTCCAGAATATTTCAATCATTTCATATCCATGATTGATCCAAAGCATTGTGATAAGGTTCTTTATCTTATTCATCTAACTTATCTATCTCTATCCCGCTTTCTCGCAGGTCTCTAAAGTGAACGGGCTGACGCGGGCGGGCTCGGCACAAGCTGTCGGTGGTGCCAAGAAGAGCCGCGACTTCCGACTGCCGTCCAAAACTGTGAAGAAGTACACAGCCACCGTGTCCAAGGGCCACGTCACCTACACCAAAGCCAAACAGAGAGAACTGGGCAAGAAAACCAAACTCAGCAGCAGCAACAAACACAGCAGCGCCGCCTCGGCACCGTCGTCGGCGAACAATCACAATCAGCACAGCCAGCCAGCAGCCAGCAATGGGCTGGCTAACTCAGGAAAAGCAGCGGCACCAGCCCACCACAGCAATGCAAAAACCCGCAAACAGGTGCTACTATCCAATGGGCTTAACAATGTGGCTGCCGTCGCCCGCCTCAATGGCAGGCTAAATGGGCAGCGGTACAACACCCTGGCCAAGGAGGACGGGCAGAGACAGTGCCAGCAAGGGGAGTGCCCGGGTCGAGAGGGACTGCGTAACTCCAAGCGGCGTCTGGAGGTGGTCCTCAGTTCTGTGGGGACAGGGGTTGTTGAGCAAAAAGCCAAAACCACTGGCATTGAGGCCAAGAAGGCCAAGCTTCAACCCGCACCTCTGGAGACGCGCAGCAGCAGCAAGAAGGCGGCCAATCAAGAGAAAGCCGCCTCACAAACCACCACTCCAGTTTCCAACGGACATGAATCAGACACACCCCCTTCTCCCAAACAAACTCCACCCGTTACCCCACTTCCACCTCCTACTCCTCCTCCTCAACAAACCCCGCCTTCTAATACACCAGCAGCCAATGCGGAGCCGGTGAACCAGCGACCCAAGCGGGCGTCAGCCGGCAAGCTGATGTTGATTCGACAAGCACAGCAGCAGCAGAGCAGGTCTCACGGTCGGAACTCCTCCTCTTCCTCACCCTCATCAGGCCCGAATCACCCACAGAACCCCAGTCGTGCCAACACTACCTCAGACCCCCAACAAACCTCTGTGTGTTCCTCCAACACCTCCTCTCTGCTGACTTCCACCAACAACCCCGGGCAGCTCAAACCAGCGGCGTTTCGGCTGGCTGACCGAGACAAGGAGTGGGAGCGCGAGAAAGAGTCGGCGCGCCAGAAGGAGCGCGAGCAAGAGAAGGAGTGGGAGCGCCAGCGGAGCAAGCCAGACGGGTGGCCGGCTCTGGGCGAAGCCCCCGTCTTCCGGCCGGTGCCGCGGGAGTTCCAGGACCCCCTGGTGTACTTGGATGCGGTGAGGGAGCAGGCCGAGGTGGCTGGCATGTGCCGCGTGGGCCCGCCACCAGACTGGCGGCCAGAGTGCAAGCTGAGCGAGGAGATGCGTTTTGTTACACAGGTGCAGAGGGTCCACATGCTGGGCCGGCGCTGGGGCCCCAACGTGCAGCGGCTAGCCTGCATTCGCAAGCACCTCAAATCTCAGGGCATTACCATGGATGAGCCACCTGTCATTGGTAAGTGAGCCATACAGGGGGGGGGGGGGACACATACGTATATGTGAATGGTACACAAGATAATTTAATCTACAAAACTCCTTCCTGAGTTGATTGAATTAACTAAGCAATAAGCCGCAGGTTTCTTCCTGCAGGCTGCCACAGAGGATCAGAGTGTATTAAACCCAGACCAACCCCATCCCAAACTGAGGCCTCCTCTCAGCCCGGTCTACACTTGTGTTGAATGTAGACGATGCACTTTTTAAACTGTGTTTTGTCACATCTGCCAGGACAATACAAGCCGGTGAGCAGGCGTCACAAAGGTCGCCGTTTCCGTTGGTGTCATTTCACCTGATTATATCTTCCCGTTTATAGATGACAGTAACAATGTGGAACAACTTGGCGAGGGGCCTGACTGGGCCATAAAAACAATATTTACCCCAGATTGTCTGGTCACCTTCCATTTCTCACAATGACATCAGCATTTTATGAGCCTTTAATTAAACAGCCCAGCTAAGATGGAATCCGTATAAGTGAGTTTTCCGTTCCCGATGCATACGTGGTTGTTGAATTGCATTAGCTTTGCACTGGTTCAAGTTGGGCATGTGCTATGCCGTGTTTGTTGCTTTTATATACAGCTGTATTCATTTTAGCCCGTTTTGGTATGCGGCCGTTAGCCAGAGAGACCTGGCAGCCTGTGAGCCACAGAGGAGTGGCTTCAGCCAAGCCGGGACACGCTGGTTCCAAATGACTTCCTTCACTGCGCCCAGCAGATCAGTTTTACATTAACAGAATTTGTGTCTCTGTTTGGCACAATGACGGTTCAGATCATTTTGAAAGGTGACGGATCAATTGGCACTTTAAAATGAAATGAACTGGGATGGAGGGAAAGACATGTTTTGCCAAAGGAGCAGATGCTCAAAAATGGCAGTCGTCCTAATTTGATTTAATTTCTTCTTTTACACATAGCTTTGTTCGGTGGCGATTGTTTCCCCTTTGACACGTTTGTAATGTTACCATGAGACACATGGAGTCCTCCATCAACCTTCACAATTTGTATGACTAACCGCTGTAAGCTCACTCTTCATTTTTCTCTTCTGCTCCACGCCAGGTGGCTGTGAAGTGGACCTGTCACGTTTTTTCCAGCTCATCAACGACATGGGCGGCATGCAGCAGGTGATGGACCTGAAGAAGTGGACCAAGCTAGCCGACCTTCTGCGCATCCCTAAGTCGGCGCAGGACCGGCTGGCCAAGCTGCAGGAGGCGTATCTCCAGTACATCCTCTCCTATGACTCGCTCAGCGCCGAGGAGCGCCTGAGACTGCAGGCCGAAGTGCTGCAGGAGAAAAAGAATCTGGAGTCGCGCCGGGGCCCTCTGGAGGGTCTCTCGGACTCCTCGGCACCTAGCGCACTGGTGCTGCCGCGCTACGAGCCCAAGAACGGGCTGGTAGGTGGAATAGTGGGAGGGGCGACGGGGAACCACCGCACCAATGGAGTGTATCATCATCTGAAGGTGCTAGAGGCTCAGGTCAAAGCGGGCCGACGCCGGCTCTTCGCTCAGGAAAAACAAGGCAAAGAGGACAGGCAGCATGGAGAGGAGCAGCAGCAGCAGCAGCCGCCGCTGCCGCCGCCGCCGCAGCAGCAGCAGGAGGAAGACAGGGGCGTTCTCAGTGACCAGCACAAATGTATTAACAAGGTGAGGATGAAGGGAACGTTTGCTGTTTACGTTACATATTTGAAACGTAACAAGGCAAGAAGCACATCTTTTCTGTTTTTCTTTTCTGTTTTGGGATCTTAAAGGAACACTTCATCCACAAAACGGCGATTCGTATATTAATTCACCCCACTCGTGTTACCTTGAATCCTTGAAGAATACTGTCTTTTTCTCACATGCCTCCACGGAGAACAGAGTATCCAAAAACTGAGGATTGAAGTAGCTGGGGGACGTATTTAATAACCGCAAAACTCTATCAAAACATCCATTAACAAATTCACACACAACCAGTGTAATCCAACTCTCATTCATACAGTCGTATATTTACTACTTCCAAAACACGTGCATCGTGCAGTGAGCATACGATTGGATAAGTGAGAATTGGATGTTACTGCACAAGTTCAACAGGTGTTGTAATGTAGCTTTGCTGTCGTTAAACACGGCACCCTTACTTAAATTCATAAAGACTTTTCTCTTTTACTTGATTGTTCGTTCATCGTGGAGGCATGCAAACAAAAAGTTTTCTTCAAGAATTCATCGTAACAATGGTAATGGTCATTTTGTGGGTGAAATATTCCTATAAACTGCTGTTAACAACCTGTTAACTCTTACTGACAGTGTTACTATTCCAGGGTCATTTCAGCGTTTGCTGTGAAGTTTACAGCCATCATTGCATCAGCAGAAGCATTAACATACAGAAACATCTGTGGATGCCATCTCCTCATTGGCCGGCCCGCCCCCTAATCATATGGTTGCCCTTGTTTTCATCTTTGTCTACTCATCACAAAGACACCTAAAAAAAAAATCTCCATCTAACTTTATTTAAATTAGATAGCAGATGTAAAGATATGTGATGTTATTGACTTTGTTTATTAGTATGTTGGCGTCCATTATAGGTTTTGTTTTGGTCCTTTTTAATCTAACTAGATTAGATGATGATGGCATGCATTAACTACAATCATAAACAAGATGAACATTGTCTTGGTTTTATGTTAAATTCCAGACCTTTTTATAGCTTGTTGTCGGTACCTGAACAGTCTTCAAAGGCCTCATTATTGCTCAGCCAGATGTCTGCATCTCACAACTATCTGAATCACGACTACACCTGAGGTGCAAACGTCCTACACTTTCCGTATTATCACCACTTAAATTTGAGCATTTTGATATCCCTGTGCCCGTTCTAAAGTACCAACATATGCCCTTTATCTTTAGAGAAGGAGCTACGCTGTGCTATAAATAGTTAAAATACACTATATGACTGGGTTTCATAGATTGTGGTTTATAAAAGCAAACATTAGCCGTTTGCACATTTGTTTGCGTGCAGAAGTATGTGTAAATGTGTCGTGTAGCTGCATTGTTAAGACCGGGTTTTTGTTGTGAGAGCGATGGACGGTACCGTGCACCTCTTATGGTTTTGCTTAATATTTCTGTGCAGCTGTGTGTGTGTGTGTGTGTGTGTGTGTGTGTGGGTAAGGTGGTCAGTAGTCTTGCTTGTGTGTATGCACATCAGATGTATTCCCACCTCCCCTGCCTGCTGGCAGCTGTGTTGATTCTGGCTGGCTGAAATGTAGGTCAGAGAGACGCCAGCTCTTCCCCTCACCCCCCTGTCCCGCCCCCTTCAAACCCCGCCTTCTCCAGCTCCTTTAATCCCCCCCCCCATGGCTTCTCTCCTTCAGCCCATGCCCTTGCTCTTAGCTATTTACCCAAATCTCCTCTGTCTTTCTCTATCATGCCCAGTCCTCTCACCGATCCCTCTGCCAAGCCCCTGAACCCCAAACACACACACACACACACACACATCAGTGCAAAGGCTAGCAGTTCTTTATGTATGTGTAGAAATCCACATGTGCAAACACATACGCCACACTTGTTTATTCGCAAAAAACTGTGCACGTATTATTGATGCAATGTGTATTTGCAAAGAGCTTGTGAGCACATTTTTTTGTCATGCCAAGGCATCTTGAAGCACTAATTATTTCTGTAAATCAAGATACTTCTCACACTGCGCAACACTCCACCCAACTCAAATGTGGAGCCCATTTCCTGTGGTAACTAAATCCCTCTATATGACCTCTGAAAAACTTGAGTTATCTTCAACAGACTCGACCAAGTACAGTCTATAGACTTGTGACTTGTAGATGCACTGTTTAATGTGGTGACATGTGAACGGCTGTCACCATCCTGACAGGACAGTCTAAATAGGACCCATCACTTTTCTCCACAGCTCACATTTGTATGCATTTTTCTTGGAGTGGCCCCCAAAAGGAGGTTATATTTCACCTTTCTATCAAGAGAACAAAGTGCATGTCAAGGGTATAATTAACTCCCAATTACACAAGGAGAGGCTTGGATAAGTGCTGCTTCTGACTCGCCGAAAGAAAGTGTTGCGTACTGGGTCACTACTGTGCTGTATTTAACTGCATTATTAAACAACCCTGCAGCTTTTGTAATAATAGAAATTATAATAAGGTCAGTTCGTTTAAAAAAAAAAAAAAAAAAAATCTGGATAGCTAAGAAGAAAGAAGAAAAGACAAATTGTCACTGTGAGGATGAGGGAATCCACGAGGTCATCTTTCAGCAGGGTCCGTACCTCTGAAAGCCCCGAGCCGGCAGATTTATGTTAACCTTCAAAGCATCTCTGGAGCAGGAATGTCCATGGGAGAGTGGGTCAAAACCATGGGAAACGTAGCTGTGGCTCCACAGAGGTGGAGCCGTATGGAGACACATATAGTGCATACACATGTGCAGTTCGTACATCTGTCTGTGCATGTACATTATTTAACCATAATGCTTTCCTTCTGCTTTTTGTTTTGACTCGTTCACACGTGTGGTGGGAAACGGCGAAACTTGTCGTTCATTCATGTCCAGCAATATTTTCTTTGCTCATAATCTACTCATGCTCTTCTCTTGGTTTACATTCCCAATACTTATTTTAGCATGACAGAAGACGATAAATATGCGGAGCGCAGTCTGGAGTTTTGTTTTTCTCTTCCCCTCAGATTCCTGTAGTACGCTGTGACTCCTAATGTTGAATGCCTCTTTGTTGCAGGGCAAATCGGTGTCTTTGACTAACTTCTTCAGGATAGCCCGGAACACCATGACCATGTGCTTTAACAAGGAACCAGGGGCTGCTGATGTTGAGGTTAGCATGCTAACATCTTGTACTGAATGTAAACCTGCATTGTCTACATAGACGATCCACAGGACTCACAATGTTCTACAAGTAAATGGTTCCAATAAAGACTGCTGACGGTGAGTTCTGTGGATTATCTACATGGCTAGAATGTGTCTGATCTGACGTCTACACTGTCTTTTTTATGACTCTTTTAAGGACTACTGTAGTATGACATTTTTATGATATGCTATGACTTTTTCAGACTTTTCATGCCACGCTATAATATGACTTTTACGAGTTTTAATGCGGTTGTGGTCGAATTTATTAGAATTTGTTGGTCAAAGGTCACTACGACCTCACAAAACTTGTTTTTGGCCACAACTCAAGAATTCATATGCTAATTATGCTAATTTCACAAAAATATCTAATATGATACAATTATGAAATGATGACATTTTGGACAGACATGGATGTAAACGGCAACATGTCTGGTTGGTGGATGCATAGAGATGCTAGGTGGTAAATGGTTTCATTGCATACTATTTTTCATAATGAAACTTAGTTTTTATTCATGTGAACCTCATTAAAAATTTTATTATTCTGTTTTTGTTCCTGCAGGAAGAGTACTGGAGGATTGTGGAGCAGAGAGACAGCCATGTGGCAGTGCATTGTGGGAAGGTGGACACTAGCACACATGGCAGTGGATTCCCCACAGGAAAGTCAGAGCCATTTTCAAAGTAAGTAGCCCCATTACACCACACTCACTTTAAAGCTCGCACAGAATATTCTGCCTGTGTTGCCAGACTGTAGTCCTGACCTGTTAACCGATCTTGGAAGGTGAACACTGTCTGCTTCATCTTGTTTAGCCATCTCGTCTCTTCTTTATCCCTGGAAAATGACCATTTCCTCTCATCTTTTCCTCAGACATGGATGGAACCTCACTGTCCTTCCCAATAACTCTGGATCCATTCTGAGGCATCTAGGTGCTGTGTCTGGTAAGGAATTGTAAAAGCATTCCTCTACAGCATTAACGCTCAATAGCAAACTCAAACAAACCCTAATTATCTATCAGGCATTTTGCTCTATAAATGCATTTTTTCTGGAGCAGTTCACAATGCCATTGTGTCTGTGTAATTTGCAGCTAGTAATAATAACCTATGCTCTTGTTTCTTTCTCTTTAAACCCTTCTGTCTCCCTAGGGGTGACCATTCCCTGGCTTAACATTGGCATGGTCTTTTCTACCTCATGCTGGTCTCGAGACCAAAATCGCCTTCCATTTATTGATTACTTACACACTGGTGCTGATTGCATTTGGTAAGTATTCACCAGGCTCTTTTCCTCATCATCACTGATATAGAGTACACATGATAACACCAAGGTAAAGAAACCATGAGGAGAAGTAACAGTACAACTGTGGACAATTCTTTGCAATTGGAGTGAATTCGACTGATTGTTCATGTGAGGGAACCTTTAGTATGAATCTGTCCATGTGTGTTGATGTCTTTGTGTGTCCCTCCCACAGGTATTCTGTCCCTGCTGAGGAGAAGGCTAAGCTGGACAAGGTGGTCCATACACTGCTTCAGGCCAATGGCACCCCAGGACTAGAAATGTTGGAGAAGAACATCATGGTCAGTGTTTTCTGAACTTTCTGAAGCCACTTTGTTACCAAAAAAATATACAGTCTCAGAAATGTAACGCTATTCTTCCCCCCCCCCCCCCACACACACACACACACACACATTTCTGGTCCTCCAGATCTCTCCAGAGGTGCTGTGCCGCGAAGGCATCAAGGTTTATCGTACGGTCCAGCGGAGCGGCCAGTTTGTGGTCTGCTACCCCGGTGCCTTCGTCTCTAAAGTGTGCTGTGGCTACAGCGTGTCAGAGACGGTGCACTTTGCCACGCCGCACTGGATGAACCTGGGTTACCAGGCCGCAAAGGTCAGCATATGAATCTGGGAGGGCAGATCAGTACAAGAGCTGTGTTCAAATAATAATGCCACATTATGTAGATGTGGAAAACAAAATGTGCCTTTTTTTTCCCCCCACAAGATCAAAAGCCTGTGTATTCAAGATTTTACACAATTTATTTGGTTTATTTTGCTTTATAATGCCTCACAACACTGCCCCCCCTGTGGCAGTTAACACTCTGATTTATGTAGAGTTGACGTAATTCGCAATTGAACTTAGACTCTAGAGCCTGATTCTCTGAATAGCCAGTGTGTTGAACTTGCAGCTGTAAGTCTCCCGTGGGGTGTATTTAGATTTTTTTTTATGTGATCATGAGCAAGCCGTTGGACCATTGGACCTCACTATTGCAGTAATAGAGGAAAATAAAATGTTCCTTACTGTCATTGTGGGCATTATGGTGAAGGAAGTACATATACCGTTGGCATTACGATCAAATTTGTCGCCACAGCAAACATTGCTCTCGAGGGTAATACAACATTCATGCGATGGGCTGTATTGTGGTGCTCTGCCTGCAACCTTTTCTTTCCCAGACATTATTAGCATTGTTGGATCATATCTGTCATCTTGCTTTACTCTTACTAGTTAAACTATCTGTATTTGAAAGTGTGTAAACCTCTGGGGGGGGGGAGGGAAATAAAACTGGTCGGATAAATGACCAGAGTTTTTATTTTGAGACATAAAGAAATGACACAATAAAACACATCAAAACCAGTATTTTTAAAGAGAATCATAATTTGTAATGTGTTTCCGATTCTGCGTGCAGGACCTGAAATGCCGTCGTATAGCCAAACCCTTTTCCATGGAGAAGCTACTGTACCAGATCGCTGCAGCCGAATCCAAGAGGGACAATGGCCTTCTCCTCACCACCATCTCCGCTCTACTCAAAGACCTCAGGTAGGATGCAGCAATGGTCCTAAGTGGGGCGCATACTCGCATTTAGCACATTTATACGCAAATACTATTACTATTCTAAACTGTGTATCTGTACGTGAAAGCTGTCATATCCAAGTCCTTTAAACTGATCGCTTGATGAAGCGATCAGATGCTGCATTAGGGTATATTCATGCTGTATTTTCTATTCCTTTTTGTGTGTTATTTGATTTTAATAACTGCTATCTACTGCAAACGCCTTTTTATTAGAAGATGTCCCACTCCTCGTATTTTCCCAGAACAATAAAACACATCCAGCCTAATGCAACATGATAAGAGTTTGAGCACAGCTTTTGGACGATGGCTTTTTTTCTGGCTCTAGCTTAACGAGTATCTTTCTTGTCCAATAGGAACATAGAGATGCGCCAACGACAGGAACTGTACAAGGCAGGTTTGCTCTCCTCTGCCCGCTACGGCACCCATGACGGCAGCCTGGGCCCCGGGGAGGGACGCAAGAAGCCCCGTGGGAAATGGCCGGCACTCGAGTCCTCAGAGAGACGCTGTCAGATCTGTCAGCATCTCTGCTACCTGTCCATGGTGAGAGCAGAGGCCACACGCGTTTCACAAACTGTGGTTGGGAGACACGGGGACTCGTTTTCTAAAATGCTTTTGCGCCAGTAGTCTTGATATGCTTTGGCATTTTGAAGCACGTTTTTATTAAAGTTATCCTGTAATCATCAATAATGCAAGAGTTTTTCAGTTTGTAGGCATTATTCTGCATTATACCCTGCAAAAACATAGAGCTTATATACTGTACTTACTAATACCTGCCATACATAAAAACATCCCTACTTCTTTGCACACTGGCAAGACTTCTTTTTCTTTGGCTTTTTATGGCCCAATATTTTAAAGTATCATCAAATTGAATGCCACGATATTGTAATAAATGCAACTTGTGCAAAATAGTGTAGGAGTGGAAGACATTTAAATGATCTATCTCTGCAATAAGAGACGTCTGAATTGAGTGTGTGGTTCCTACAGTAAAGTCTCTCCTTCGGTTTGCGTCTGTGCAGGTGGTTCAGGAGACCGACAACGTGGTCTTCTGTCTGGAGTGTGCCCTGCGTTATGTGGAGAAGCACAAGTCCTGCAGAGGCCTTAAGATGATGTACCGATACGATGAGGTGAGCTGCCCCCCCCCCCCCCCCCCCGTTTGTTTCCGCTGTGGTTCAGTTCGCTCTCCGTCCAGATGGGGGAGACATCAGCTAGGGTTTGCACTGCCTCAGGAAGTAGCTTATATAGCAGTGTTTTAACAGTGTTCATGATGTCATTCCTACTCTGTATGACTGGGTTATAGAGGAAGGAATTATGTTAGAGAAGGTCATTTATAAATAAGAAAAATGTTAAGTGGTTACTTTTTTTTTTATTGTGTATTTTCTTTCTTTTCTGTGCCTTCTAATTAGGAGCAAATCAACAGTTTGGTGAACCAGGTGTGTGGCCGGGCCATGTTGAAGAACGGAGGAGGCGGCGGTGGAGTTGTTGTCACTGCAGTAGCGGGGGACCCTTGCCACGGCCTCAGCCCCGCCAAAGCATCGCCAGCCAAGCGAGGACCCCGAAAGCGCGCCACCGTGGAGGTGTCCCTGGCCCGCCTGTCCTCCAGCCACATACCCAAGGCTGCTGCTGCTGTGTCCTGAGGAGGACGCCACGTCATCACCATCCGGTGTGCTCTGCCCATGCCGGGCCTCCCAAACTCCCCTGTTTTTGTTTTTACATTAAGCAGCATCACTATCAATCCCTCCTCCACCACTCAATATTTAAGATTGATTGTTTTTTAGCTTTGAAAGTCCTCTCACCTGACCTAAAAAAAAAATATTCACCTCCTCCCTTAGTATGACAGGCTTGTTTAAAAAAAAAAAAAAAAAAAAAAAAGAAACGGGGAAAAAAAAGAAAAGCAAGATGTCTTTTTTGCACTAGTGTGAAAGAAGAATTTGTTTTGTTTTTCTGGCTGATTTTAGAATCCCACCGTCCCTCTTTAAGTCGTCTTTTACAACATTACAAGCATTAAGCGTAACATTCACAAGAAAACCTGATGGGCCCTGTTTAAACCTTTTACCTCCATCCTCCTTTCACTGCAGTGGGTTACATTTGTTACCTTCTTCTTGCATCACTCTTTCCTGCCCTCATCTCGCCCCCTGAGACTGAACCCCATTCCTTCTCATCGTGCGTCACTCAACTGTGAACGTGGGACAAATGAAAAGGCGGCCTTTTTTTTCTCCCCTCTCCAGTTTTGTGAAATGAAAATGACATCAAGTAGTTACCCAAAGTTTCTCTCTGTCCTTGGTTTGAGGAAGAGGAGTCCTTTTTTAATTATTTGATTATTTCTTGGTGCAGCACCTGCATAGATTTTTATTTTATTTTTAAAGGGGGGGGGGTTGGTGACGCGAGGTAAAAACTTGAAAGATTACGATGTTGGTTTATTGTTGGTTGGCTATGTTTTTTCAAGTTCTATTTTAAATTTTAGCTTTGTTTTTTGCAAGAAGTCTTCTGTGTATTTTCTTTTCTTTGTCATTGTGGATGTTTCTGTTTGTCGGTGGATGTGAGAGGGGGCAGAGCTACAGCTGCTTGACCTGTGAAAGGTCACCGCTCACCTCACTTCCTGGTAGTATGGAGGGATCCCTCCTTCGCTAGCAAGTGAAAACTGTGCCTGATCCATAGCGAGGAGATCCATTTTATTGGTGCTGTTGGTTATAATTACTGTATAACAACACAAACATTTTAAATCTGGGGGTCAGCACATGCTATCTACTAACAGCTAGCTCACGCTCCCCCAACCCACAGGGCAGAGAGGCTTTCAGGCTTTTCTGGTTCTAGATGTGCAATCGTGTTAACATTCCATTCTTCCAGTCCTCTTGTTTCATCTGTAACAGTAAACATTAATTATTATATTATATTATTATTATTTTGTGTTTTTTACTTTTGTTGGTCTGACGTGTTATCTCAAGTAGAGCCACTAGTCAAAGAGTGTAAAATGTGAAATATCAAATCCAAGTTTTGTTTTTTGTATTTTTTAAATTGTCCTTTTGTTTTTTTTGGCTTTTGCATTTTTCTTTCTTCCTTTTCCAGATATATTATGAGTGATTTTAGAGAGAGGAAAAAGTCCAACACAAACAAAACATCAACTTTTTTTGTACATAATCCTGTAAATCTCTTTAAATACCTGAGCCTTGTTCTGCGGTTAAGGAATAAAGAAAGGAAGGAAGGAATAGAGAAGAGAGAAAACGTTCCAGAGGAGAGTGGTTGATGAAGAAAAAGCCTTACATTTCCCTTTCTTCATCCGTGTGAGTTTGACGCTTACAGGGTTGCTCTGGCTAAACGTGTATAAAAATTTTAAGTGCTGCTTATATCGCTAAGAAAGAAGATATTGAGTAGCCAACGACTCCCCCCCCCCCCCTCCCCCAACCTAGTTTTGTTTGTTTAGCTTTACTTTTTTAAAGAAAAGGGAAAAAGATATGTTCACAAAAAAAATGGGTTTTTACATTTTCATTACTGAAAATTCAACAAAAATGTAGTAGCTACTCATGTTGCACTGAGCTTGCCAGTGGTGACTGTCAAGGAAAAATCCTATAATCCAGTTTGTTGGTTGTCGTCCCTCGCAGAAGACTGAACTGTTTTAGGACTATTTAATAAAATACCAAGTCGGGTGTTTTCAACATAAAAAGTGGTTGTCAAGTTTTTATGGCCTTACAATATATTTTATTCTGATGGGATTTTTTGTTTTGTTTTGTTTTTCAGTTCTCTGTTTTTGTTGGTTTCTTCCATTTTCTACAGTATAAACTACTTGCTCACAGTGGGGTCTCTGGTGACTTAATTTATTAGTGCCGCATCTCGGCCTTTCCCTCCACTCGGAAAGAGAGTCTCATGTTGGTTATATTGACAGTTTTTTACTTTTGCAGTTTGTACTTAAGGTTTAATAAAAACTTACCGACAATTCACTGTCATTTCTTTCCAACCTGCTTGTGTCTCTTTGTGTGCAAATGGTTTTGACGGCGTCGTAATGTAGATCTCAAGTTCTTATCTGATGGGAGTTAACATTAAAAGGCCATTGCACTGATATTACAAAATATGTTCTCACATACAGTACCTCCAGCGGTATTTAGCCTCCAGCCGTAATGAAAATTGACAGAAAATTAATCGACAGCTATTTGGACTATTCAAAACAAGTAATTTGATGACGTCGCCTTGGGCTCTAGTTAGTTTAAACTAATCAACTAATTAATTGTGAAAATCATCATTAGTTTTTTAGCCACGCAGATAATCCCCAGACCATTGTTCCAATTTTAACGGTTAACAGTGAGGCCTGTGGATTGTCTAGAGCAGTGGTTAATAAAGTGGCTTTACGGGACCCCCAGGGGCCCTTGAGGGTGTTCCAAACAGATAACGGAGAAATAAAGAAAGATGATGAAGAATTCTTTTTCTCCATCATCCCTCCCTTACGTAACATACTGTCGGAATGTATGACTAGTCTGGTCATGGGTTTAAAACATTTTCCATCCATTAACTTCTGCTTACCCGGGGCCGGGCAGGCTTAGGAGGGTATTCCACACGTCTCTATCCCCCAGCAATGCTTTCCGGCTCCTCCTGCGGGGCCCAGACAAGATGTGTAATCTCCCCAGCGTGTTCTGGGTCTACCCCAGGGCCTCTTAAAATGTTGGACGTGCCCGGAAAAAACCCTCTAAAGGAAGGCGTCCAGGAGACATCCTGATCAGATGCACCAACCGCCTCAGCTGGCCCCTTTCGACGCGAAGGAGCGAACGGCTTAACTCTGAGCTCCCTCCTCGATGTCTGAGCTCCTCACCGTATCTCTTAGGCTGAGCAAAAGCCACCCTACAAAGGAAGCTATTGTTTAACGCTTGTATCCGCAAACTCATTTCGGTCACCACCCAAAGCTCATGACCACAGGTGAAGGTCGGTACAAAGATGGACTGGTAAATCAAAAGCTTTGCCTTCCAGCGCTGCTGACGCCACACCAAAGCACCGGTCCATCCCACGGTCCATCCCACGCTGAATTTTACCCTCACTACTGAACAAGACCCCGAGATACTTGATCTTCCTTGTTTGGGGCAGTGACTCATTCCCAACCCGGATGGTGCAATCCACCGTTTTGCAGCAGAGAACCATGGCTTGGAGGTACTGACTCTCATCCCAACCGCTTCACACTCTGCTGCAAACTGCCCCAGTGTGTGCTGAAGGTCAGGTTCTGAAGGAACCAACAGAACCACATCATCTGCAGAAAGCAAGGATGCAATTCTGAGGTCGCACAAACTGGACACTATCCTCTCCCCGGTTGCGCCTTGAAATCCTGTCCGTGAAAAACATAACGAAATACGACACAAAATGTTTTTTCATCTTCTTCTTTTGACATACTATACTATATTCAACATATTATACAATGACTTGTTTCGACATACTATAAAATGACTTTTTTTGATATACTATACGATGAATGTTTTCGACATATCTATATTATAACGTTTTTATGACTTTTTTCAACATACTATGATTACTTTTGCCAAAACACTATGCTATGACTTTTTTATGACTTTGTTCTGCATACTATAGTATAGTACTATGACCTTTTAATGATTTTTTATGATATACTATATGATGACTTTTTTTCGACATACTATACTATGACTATTTAATGGTTTTCAACACCTTTTTATCATACTATTTTATGGCTTTTCATGAGTTTTAGCTTCATAATACACTACGATTCTTTTCTACATACCATTCTATGACCTTTTTGACACAATATATTCTGATTAAAATATTTTTTACATATTATACTTTGACTTCTTTATGGCTTTTTTTTAAAACTATTGTATGACCTTTTTCAACATAATATACTGGCTGGCATTAACTGTGGGGGAAATAAGATAGCGTTGGGTTACTCCATCTCCCCCATCCTTTTCACAGCAGCATTGGAGATCATCTTAAATGATCCCGGTCAGGTCGGAAAGTCCCGGTGGACATACGTGGATGACGTTATCACCCCACCTCATAAACAGTCATAATATGGTATGCCATGAAAAAGTCACAGCATAATGTCTCAGTATAACAGATAAACCCAGAAGTCTCTTCAGAGAGCTTTTATGACAAAGAGTAACTGGGCAAGGCAAAAGCGTGTCAGAGGTACAGACATGGGCTGAGTAATAAACCTTGTGCTCTGGAAAACAGGGCAAAAAGTCTTGAGTTTTTTTTGAGAGCTTGGAAAGGCTTGATGGACACCGAGGCTTAAATGGGAATCCTGATACAGCTTGATTACAGGTGATCACTTAGGGAGCAGCTCTAGAAGGTACCAGGACAGGCTGTGACAAAGTACGTCATAAAAGTCATAAGTCATAGTATAGTCTGTCATATAAAAAGTCATAGTGTATAGTACAGTGGTTCTAAATGTAGGGTCTGTGGACCCCAGGGGTCCTTTAGGTCTCATGCAAAAAGGGAAATAAGTTATTCTCACTATAATTCCATCAATTAGTAACACAAACAGAATGTATGACTATTTTGGTCATGGGTTTAATTTCTGTAATTAAACATTGAAAAGCAAAATCCTATCAGATGGATATGATGTGATGTATAGAATTAAGGAGCTGAGGGAGGGGGGTGATATTCCTAGAAATGTTACGAGAAAAACTAGTCTCTGAGAATAAAATGTTAAATTTACGAAAGCACCAAAGTAGTGTTGTTATTTTAAGGATGGCCTCTGAGCAAGGCATTGGTTCAGAAAGATACATACATGTCTTTTGTCTTTATCTTTTATAAACTAGAGACAAAAAAAACTCTATCTTTGACTACACGAAGGCTTGTGTATTTTATTTCAGCACCGTCAGCACTGAGGACGTCACTCCGAATACACTGCGTCACCATAGCTACCCACTGATGTTTTAAGGGGCCGTGCCCAACTGGCAGTGTGGAGAGGAAACAACAAAGAAAAGGCACATGACGTAACTGCTTGTGTTGAACCACAGGTTATGGCGAATTCCGTCCTTAGAGTTTGCTGTGGAGAGGGACGTGTGGAATACACGGCTTAGCCTGCTGCTTCTGCAACCCGGCCCCGGATAAGTGGAGGACAACGGATGGATGGAGAGTCTGCTACAATAGAATATATTTTGCACTGGGCATTTTGCTCAAACATCTTGTGAATGTATGACTTTATAAACTCTTAAATTTCTAATTTTTTTTTTTTTTTAGAATGTGAAAACACTACAGTGAGAAACCATGATCTGTGGGCAAAAGGGGCAAACAGGCCGTACCATGACATCATCAAGTTCCACAGCGAGCGGCAGAAGGTGCGGGATATTTACTTTTTAAAATATCTATCATATTTACTAGCAGTGCTAATATGTTCATGTACCACAGAGCTTACCACTCTATTCCCACCTCACACATGATGTATTATGTAGTTCTTCATAACCTTAATTAAAGTGCACTGGAATGACTGCCACACATTAACCCCACAACATCCACTCTCAGCATTTAAATGACACCCAGTATAACACTAGTATTGCTTACTTTTAAGTTAAAAACAAATTATATTGTAATAACAAATATATACTTGGTACAATATTCTTTCCCGAGAGAAACCCCGTGTATTTCAAAGCCCTCTCCAGTCTTTATCCATTTCCTCCCCATGTCAGCTTTACCTTAAGAGCTGAGGCAGGACTACAAAGGGCACAGGGACTATTAACATGCTCACACTCCAAATCCTGCTAATATTTCATTCTTTATTGTTTTCCTGAAAATGCCTCGATGAAAATTAAACAATGCTTGGGGGAAGAAACATTTATTAAAGTCAGAAACTGTTGGCAGGGGAAGAGAGAGGAAGGAGGAGTAATGCTATCACATCACACAAATGTAAACATTTCTGTACAAAAAGAATCTGGAGACAGTTCAACCTTCTGGGTGTTGTCGAGTGCACACGGCACACAGTCCGAACAGGGATTTGGTCCTCGTTCAAAAGGAGAAGTTCCAATATTATTGGTCAAAGTAATGGCAATGAGTAACTCTCCTGTGTGTGTGTGTGTGTGTGTGTGTGTTAAATCATTGATATCTTGGTACCTGAACTCCATCTGTGGTCTGTCAGCTATACAGTACTATGTGGTGTAAAACCCACTGCCAGGTGACTGCCATCTATGACTCCATGTTTATCAAAGCCAATGGCACAAAAGTATTTTTTGGTAGCTTGTATTTAAAATATTGCAATATGTAGCTCATAAACCAGTTAAAGAATTTCAACAAGCTTTGGGGGTTCAGCTTATCCATACCGTCGTGTAAAATGCATCCATGTGCCCCCTGCAGATCATTTGTTCACTATTTTAGTATTTGCTATATTAAAAGGGCAATTCACCGATGTTCAACCTTATCTATAGCTGAGAGAGATATGCATTGTGAAAAAGGCTCGCAGTTGTTACTGATGTTCTCTGTGTCTCTGGGGCACAGCTCTGTTGTTCTTCTGTATCCCAGTTACGTGACAGCGATGTACTTTGTATACGGAAGAACTACAGCGTGCTAGTCTGGTAGTTGTGGGGCGCAATGCCGCTCAAACAACGTCCTTGTTTTCGTTGCTTGTGTTACATTTTCGAACAGCAAAAATATCGGTGCAGAGGATCTTATGGACGTAGATTTGACAGTGTTTTGTCTGACTCCGATATTCAGCCGAAATCAGCCAGAGAGAGGCCCACTAGAGGCTTGAGGGGACCCTTCAATATTTGGGCTGCCGAGAGCAAACAAAGGTGCTACCTTTGTTCAAATTCGCCCGACGATATCAACATAAAAGGAATAATTCTGCTGTAATGACTGTCGGCGTGGGATTGGATGCTGTCACCGACCACATCCCGGAGAGAGCGAGCCTCGTGTGTGCTTTACTGTGCATGAACGTTTTTATCCTCACTCACACAAAGGAGTGCTGAAGGCCTTCTTCAGGATCCAGAAGATAAAGTTTTGGCTTAATGAGCGACCGTGTTAACTGGTGTCTCTCAGCCGAATGCGTCTGTGGTAGCTGTTAGTGACGGTAGCTTCTGAAAACACAAACAGAACATGTAGGTGTCCCGGTAAAAACCGTCAGTCAATTCTAAATAAATACTCCAACGTGTTTTTAATCTACGCCAACCATCTCCGTAAGTTACTATGAGCAACTACTCCTTGAACTGAAACACCTGTTGCACTGAAACAGTTGTGTTTTGATGCTGTGAACAGTTTGGATTAAATGCTTCCAGCTTGCTAACTCATCTGGATGGCCGGGGCAAAAAAAAACAAACAGGTGCACGCATATTTCTTATGTCGGCTGTAAAAAGGTCTATGCAACGCGCGCAGGGGAAATTATTTCTACCACATTTGCCATCAGCACTTATTAAACATTCACAGAAAAGGTGGCGAGTTGAAAAATCAGTCGTGCTAGGTTTCATCGGTCCAGGTTTTGAGCCGTTTGTAATTTTTGAATTGCCATTTGTCGATGCATTAAAAATGATATGACAAAACCTGGGCATATAAAACGTTCGGCATGTCTAGATTAGATACCACTAGAGGCAAGGGATTCTTTCATACAATGCCATAACCTGATAGAGCTTTTAAAAGCCTTTCCCGTTTGGCAAGTGTTTGGATCAAAACACCATCATGTATTTATGTTCTGCAGAAAAGTAACAGATACATTAATGTTAACAGCTGCAGTTTAGCGAATATGTAAGTGTCAGCATGAAGCATCATGAAAACAGCAAGAGGGGCACATGGATGATTTTAGTGTATATGTCTCTTACTTCCTACTTGTCAGTCACAGGTCTCTCCTGGTCTCAACATGCACAAACATAGAAACAGAATATTAGAGCATTCTCTAAATAGTTTCAAACTATTTATGTGAATGTTAAGCCATCCAATGCTTGTATGCTAAAGGTAACTCAAACCTATTTTATAGGATTCAATTAGAATTGAGAACTCACATCAGTGGTCTTTTAAGGCAAGGTCATGTGGCAGTTAGTGCAACCTCAGTGTGTTTTCTTTCACATCTTTTTCTTCAGTATGACAATTTGAGAAGGAAGCCAATATTGTTATATATCTCGGTTTGATTTTGCAGCTCTGTGCGTTTGTGTTTAAATCCAGTCCGTGTGTCCTCAAACCTTCGGCCTGCTCGTCTCACTGTCTTTGTTGGTCTGGTTCACCCCGTCCACCAACGCTGTGTCAAGGTGCACCTCCTCTTCATCAAGGGTCACTACCACGGGGGCCCTTCTCCTCCTCCTTCCTCCTCCGCCTGATCCTCCAACGCCTCCGCCTCCTCCTTGCTCCGTCTCCTCTTCCTCCTCCTCCTCATCCTCGTCCTCTTCCCCGGCCTCCGTGTCTTGGCTGGCAGAGTCGGTGCAGGTGGATGAAAGGGAAGAAAGCTTGTGGCGTAGCTCAGCCTGGGTGGGGACCTGGAGACTGATCTCTGTGGTGAAGGACTCAACATCTGGAACGGGGAAAAAGAGGAGTCCCTTAGATCAGTGAGTCTCAAAGCGGGGCCCCCTGGGGTCCGGAGGACTCTTTCAGGGGGTCCGTGAATAGTTTTCAGAATTCATAACAGTGAAAGTTTAATTAGGCGTCTAAACATAGCTCAAGTATTGTTTAGTATAGGTTTTGTCAAATATACGTCTTATTGCTATATCAAATAACCTGCGACCTTGAAAACAATCAAACTTCACAAACAGAAAGTAAGCTTCATTATTCAATTAGTTTTACTCAATTAATCAAATTCACGTTTCTTCCTGGAGATGTTTCATCATCATTAACAATCATTTAATATGTTTATTGAAAAGCTGTATATGTGGGCGGGTCACCTGTTAGCCTTTCAGATATTTCCCTCGCAGTAAGCAATTCTGCGTTTTAAAAGACATCAGTCTAAACACAGACCTGACGTCGAGGCTAAAACAGCTAAATTTAGGCTGCCGGTGAAAGTGTAGCAGACGTCAAACTGTAGCCCATGCAGGTATAGCCTAGTCATCAATTAGACCGCTGCTGAACGACAACAGATACAGCTGTACACCAAAATAGTAGCTGTAGTTCATTCTCTTTCTATTCATTCTCTATCTTAAACTGCAAATAAAAGGTGGGCACTGTTCTAATTGTTGGAATTGCTTCATCGGTTTTGTGTAAACTTGCTGGTCGCCTACAGACATTTAAAACATTGAAAGGATTTACTTGCATCACATTATTTTAGACTGAGTTAGATGTTGTAGGTTGTTCACTGTGACAAGAATTTTCCCAAGCAGATGTGGACAGATGGTGTTGGTGTATTTCGCCTAAAGGCTTTTCCTGTCAATCTTCTGAGTCACATATTTCTACTTCATGGCGATGGATTAGCTGTAGAAGTGTATTTCACTTAAAGTGTTGCCTGAGTTATTGAAGTTTAAATGAATTCAGTCCGGGTACACATAACTTTGTGTGTGTGTGTTTGTGGCCACCAACCTGCGACAGGCGAGGCAGTGCTGTTGTCCTCTCCCCCGGAGTGCAGAAACACATCCAGGGCTTCGTGGTCAGACATGTCCATCAGATCCATCTGCTCCAGCATGTCCACGTTCACCTCCATGGACGACATGCTTCCTATTGGCTCTGGACACAACACGAGACAGCAAGACATTAGCGCCGCACAAGATCAAGGAGGGCAGCAGCAAGGGGCTGAGTCCAGGAAGACACGTTTTGTTTTTTCAAAAGTTGCAATGCAGAAGCAAATGGGCACATTCAGGCTGGATGGTATTTGAAATGAGTAAGCTTGTGTACTGTACATAACACATTTTGTTACAATCTTACAATCCAGCGATTACCACAAATAATGGATTGCCAGGTGTCACTACATGTAGGAAGCTGTATACGAAGGCGACGAGCAACATCATTTCAGGATAGGTTCAACATTTTTCCAAATAATGAATAATTTTTAAATGCCCATATGTAAATTGAAAAAGACATTTCTCGCTGTAATTCGGCCTCCCAGAGGCCACGAGAAGAAGCAATCCCAATATAACAGCTGTGGCACGACATTCTTAAATTCAGCTGAAGCAAATATGAAGCTTCAGCTGTCTGAAATAGTCAAATAGAGTATATGTATCGATCCACTTTTGTAAATTATTGGTTAGTAACTTAACTTATAAATGAATAATGCTAATCATCATGGTACCCACGCATGTATAGTTCAAGGCTGGGTAAAACAAAATTAAAATTAAATTCACATTCAATGGGATGAAAGATCGACCTGGCCACATGATGCAATGAACCCAGCACCAAATCAAAGCCACACAGACCAAACTTAAATTAATTTATATTTAGCATAATGGTAATTGTCCACATACTTGTTATGACATGCAATGAAGCGATACATCTTTACCAGAAAATATTTTACTTATTTTATTTTCTGTCTTGTTTTGATATCTTTGTTGTTGTGTTGAATGGCAAACTGGCTTGTGGTTTAATCAGCAGTAGAACAAAACCATTGGAAACTCCTCCCCCAGCTAATACGACTACAGTCCTGGATTCACCACCTTGCAGGGGTACAAACCCCGCTGTTCACCATCACGATGTGCTGCATGCATCACAAACAGCCAGTTAGTGCACTGTGGGGATGAAAGGGGGTGGGTGGGTGGGGGGGGCAAAGTTGCGAGCACAAGAGGAAGAAGGGCGATGATTGGTCGGCGCACAGCAGTGAGAGAAGATGCCATTGGCTACCGTACCTCAAGGAAATGAGGAGAGCAGAGGAGGGCGGCACAGGGAGGGAGAGCAGAATAAAGAGTAAGGAAAGAGAGAAAGAAGGGGAATGTTATTTCCCATGGAGACTGCCCCAAAAGTATCTCCGTCCTTCAAATTGCAACACACACACACACACACACACACACACACACACACACACACACACACACACACACACACACACACACACACACACACACACACACACACAAGTTAGTGTCATATTTTCAGACCACTCAACTTTGGAAATTCATTTGATTGCCCACAAATGTACGCAACACACACTTGCACACTGGCAGGAGGCTGCGGTCCATCAGGACCAAGACCTCACGCCACATGAACAGTTTTTTCCCGTCTTCAGTCGGGCTCATCAACAAAGCCCGGGACCCCCGCTGACTCTATCATCCCCAGGACAATTTCCTACCGGTCACTCCCCTGCACATCCCCTCTAGGTTTCTTATTTAAACACACTCGACACTTTTGCATTACACTTACATTTCACTTGTTTATGGTCCTGTTATCTGTTCGTTTGTGCACTTTATTTTGTATTTCATTTCATTTTATATTTTACTTTATTTTATATTTTACTGTAAATGTCAATACGTTTCTACTTTTTGCACTGTGTTGATTGTTGTTGATTGTTTAATGTTATGCACGACCCGTCATGTCAAATTCCTTGTATGTGCAACATACCATGGCAATAAATAAACTTACACACACACACACACACACACACACACACACACACACACACACACACACACACACACACACACACACACACACACACACACACACACACACACACACACACACACACACACACACACACACACACACACACACACACACACACACACACACAGAATCACTCCTGCACACATATTACTGGATTGGTGTTTAAAATGAAAGAAATGTTCTCCTTCTCTCTCTTTCCCTCTGGAGACAGCAGTGGTGTTTTCTGTGACACATCTTAAAGGAACACGGGTCTAATGCTCGCTAATAGCTTCTCAGTATGCAGACGCTTCTCAAGAGCATTTACATATCTCGCTCGTCAGCTACAAAATGACCACCACACAGCAGCTATTCAGCCTCATAAAACAACATAGTACGGGGGATGTTGATTCAGTTTTCGGCCCTAAATGAAGCCGTCTTTCTTGCACATGAATACGAATAAACTAATGCGCACTGCACACACACACACACTGCACACAAGTCGTCCAACACTACGGCTATGTTGTGAAAGTTTTGGTCCAGAAAGCACTGCTTTGAGAACATCAATTCCATGTGGCTGCCTCCAACATGTTCTTCTTTTAGCCTTACTGTGACCTTGCCTAAAAGGCTCCCCTGTTGGGAGTATTTATATGTGTGTGTGTGCGTGTGTGTGTGTGTGTATAAGACCCTTGAGATTGGCTTTTGATAGCTCAGTGGCTCGTGACATCCGCAGCCCTTTCTCTCCTTTTCTTGACTATCTCCTTTCAGTTTATTCTTTTTATCTCTCTCCCCTCTTCCTCAATGTCCCCAGCTGTAGCTTTGCTCTTCAGTGGCGCCGCCCTGCTGTCGGGATTTGTAGCTGCGCAAGATAATGAGTCGCAGTGTCTTGTGTGCTATTGAGTTTCGAACCATAGCCTTTTTTCAGATGTATTTCAACAGAATTATAATGAAAGTCCCGTCTGTAACTAATTATAAATATTCATATAGCAAATATGACTGGTTGATTTTAATTGGTCTGTCACGGATTTTTGTTGAGCGTCCCACATGCTCGCCTTTGTACTCGGAATTACACCATTTGAAGTGTCGAGCCTAAATGTAAACATCTCCCCTGTCTTTTTACAGTGAACGAATGTAGGCGACACAAGACTCTGACTATGAGCTAACGAGCTGTGAATATTTCACTCACTGCACCTCAAACCTTTGGGTGATTTTGTTATGGATATTATGAAAAAACAGCATTGATCTGAAAAAGAAACAGTTTTGAGTGACAGTGAAAACGTAAGTCTCTCTGCTCCTCTCCTTAAGTCTCTTTCCTTTTCGCTTCATCTTTCCTCCTTCCTCACTGCTCCACAATACTCTCTAATAAGCCACTTCCAGAGGATTAAGCGAGCAGGATAGGTGAGTAAAAGAAGAAGAAACATCACATTGCAAACTCTGGGCTGGTAGAGTCCAATACATCTTTCAGTGCAGGGTGCATATCCCATGAAGTCCCTCATTTACGCACATCATTTGGGTGTTTTAGCACTAGTTTTCGTCAGTAATACACGGGATAAACTGCAGAAGGGTTCCATTACAATCCCAGTGGAAGACTACAGTGATATGGCGCTATGGCATTATTCAAAGGAATGGCTCTACTTGTGGAGTCTTGCTGCAGAAAGCCGTTATGGCTCAATCTCCTGATTTGCAGTTGAAGTGTAAAGGATTCAGCTGATGGTATCAGAACTGTGGAATTAAGTCATTTCAATGCTGGATGGCGTTGCATTCACCCTTGAATTAGCAACAGACACCTCAACCTAAAAGTTAACTCAACATTTTCTTCTTTTCCTTTGCAGGCCTCAGACCAAAAAGAAATGCTTAATTTCAAGCTGTTGGAATGTAATCAAAGAGCATGACTGTGGTATCTGGAGAAACCTCCTCTCTCACCTCTCCTCTCAGCGATCTGCAGGTAGCCAGTGGACAAGTACTGCTCCATGTCTTGCTGGAAGGCCTCCTCAAAGAACTTCTGCCTTTCTTTCAGCTTGACCTGGGGGGCTGGGGCCCCTCCCTGTTCTGCCCCAGGGACTCTCTGTGCGTGCTCCGCGTCGAGCTCCACTAGGAAAAAGAGAGATGGACGTTTTTAAAGTATATGCGGAGAGGGTTAGTTGCTCCAAAAACATAGAAAGCACCCGAAGAGCGTAAAATGTCCAACACAAATGGCAATTCTTCCAAACATATCCTTAAGATTCATGTCTAAAATATAACACATATCTCATATAGGGTATCTCAAACCTGAATAACCACTCAAATATAGTCCATTTTAATTGGCTCAAGGTCTAGCTGCTCTCCCATAAATACAAGTATAAATACAGTCAAAGCTGAACTTTTACTTACACATCTTACACATGTTTCTCTTACCCTTTCACCTGCAATGAATGAGTGCGACGGCAGATAGAAAGCAGCCAAATTCAATCTTTACTAAAGCAGAATGTAGAGCTCAGTGCTCCACAGCATTCACGCATTCTGCAATTCACCCTCAGTGACTCAATACTTTGCCTGCTGTCGGTTGCACGGTTGGGGTCACACTCACTGAAGTACCACACAGGCGAACCTCTCTGCTGCACACACTTCAGTAAAAGCAAGAATCATTTCCCGCAGTCTGTATCCTCAGCCATGCTGTGAATATGTAACACTGCTGCTTAGGAAAGCAATGACTGCTAAGTTTGCTGTATTCCCTCTTGGATTTAAAGATTACAATTCATTCAGTTACCGTTTAGTCACTTTGACATACATTAGAAGTTAGGCTAAAAGGGTTGCATTGTTAAATGGCCTTGTATTTTCTCCTAAAACATGCTATTATTTTGACAGCATATACAAATAGAGTCTTAAATGTGCCGAGCTTTGAATGTCCCGTCTTCTTATTTCTCAGTTTGTAAATCCTCGACTCTTTGCCTCGGCTCCTCTCCTTGTGTCTTAGTCCCTCCCACCTTAGATGTGATCAGAGGAGGCAAGGAAAAAATACAAGGAGAGAAGTGTCACGACAAATGTCGTCTGACAAAATGAGACATCCGTGCTTCAGAGCAGTATTTTAAAGTGACTCAATTGAATATGACGTGCGGCACAGCTGCATCATCTGTCTTTTGTCACGCCGGTTTGATACATCACAGGTGTTGAAAAGACTTCCGCAGCTGTGCATCCTCACTCATAGCTCCTCCACCTCCTTGCTCCTCTCTCCTCTCTCCTCGAGATGCATTTTAGGAATTGAGAAATTCTTCAAGATGGCGCGGGAAGATCAATTTCCGGGTCAGAGGCAGGAGGACGGAGGAGGATGAAAACGAGGAGGCACAACGTTAGAGAAATTAGAAGAGTCCAAGGTATTTACTGGATTCTGATTGGTCCACGCAGGACTCTGTGATTGGCCTGAACAGTGCACTTGGCCCTGTCCTGGCAGATAAAGATGTCTGTGTGGACAGGACGGAAGTGGGAGGGGCATATTCAAGATACGGGGTGATAGAAAGCACGACCCTGCAGATAGAGAAACATTCTCTGTTTGTGTGTGTGTGTGTGTGTGTGTGTGTGTGTGTGTGTGGGCACGGCTGCAGCCTGGAGGCTCAGAAAGGCTGTCTCTTTAGTTCACTTGTCTCCCTCTGATAGATGGCAGCATTATATAAGATGACTCGCTGACACTAACAACTGTGGCCACTACATATAAAATGTCTGATGTGTCCCATCTCTTTGATCCTGCATGGGCTAATATAGACAAAAAACATCCAATTTAGGGAACGATGAGTTTAAAAAGATGCCTAGCCTCAATCAAGAATGCTGCATGTGTCTTTTTTAACTTCTCTTTAACTTCACTGTGATTGTATCCTACACTGGCAAGAATTTGGTCGTTACAGATAAAGTATATTTGATGACTAAAATCGTAGGTAATCTATTTTAGGTAGACTTGTACTCGTTTGTACTCGTACGCAAATGCAATAACCAGCTCTCCTTCCTCATGTTAACACTGAACCTATTCTCTCCTGCATGAGTCTGGCTGCAATAACTTGATAATAAAAACAATGGTGAAAGCATGAAAGCATGAAAGCATGAAAGCATGAAAGCATGCAGACAGCTACCGACAGTACAAACCAAAAGAAATAGAGTAACATGTGCCACATGCACAGAGGTCAATGGCTGTTTGTCTGATGCGTTTTGAACATTGCCTCCTTATGACTATTTGCATTTACTATCACAGGTCATGTTGAGCTGCCCGCCTTACACAGCTCTGCACCCGTCACTACCGTTCCTCTGTGCACACCGCCCCCCCCAAAATCAATACACTGCTTCAGGAGTGTTAAGTGTAACGCAGGATCAGAGTCTGTGTGATCACCCTCACACAGAACGGGAATAAAACAGGCTGAGCTCTAAAAGGGCTCACAGCAGATTGACACGCACACACACACACACACACACACACGTATACAAACAAGGGAACAATAAGGTCCCACCAGAGCTCCCTCATCATGAACACCACATTGACAGCCCTTGGAGACTTGTAAAAGAAACCCTCTCTCTCTCTCTCTACGTTATTCCTCAATCAGTGTCCAATTTATCTCCTTTATCTGACTACATGTCTTCTTTCTCCATCAGTCCCTCATCCTTCCCTCCAGACTGTGTCCATACCCGCTCTGTTGCCTGGTGTGTGTGTGTGTCTTGTGGAGACTGCTCTATTAGATTAGGGGCCTCGGGGAAGCTTTGTTCAGATTGTCGAGCATTGTGTGGGGTCAGTAAGAGGATAGTGAGGGAGTGAGGGAGAAAAGGGTCAGTGCGTTTAGTTATAATTAGGGTTTTCGGACAGACGGCAGTAATGATGGAGCCAGATCCTGTCTTCTTATCCCCGTCGCTAATCAAATTCTCAATCCATTATTAGCCTGAGCTGTCTATTTAGTCGGGTCATCTATATACCTAGTGTGTGCGCCCATCTGTCTGTCTGCCAGTGTCAATGTCTAAACCTGTCCTTTTGTCCATCAAATCAGTCATTTTTTACATTTAATGAGGATCTTTATTTTTATATCTTTCCATGCCTCTTTAGAACCTAAAACCACCTGTCATACATTTCTCTTCTTATGCTACGTATTTCCTTACTAGTCTCTCCTTCCTCCTCGTCTTTTCTTCATCATTATCATCTACCAGACGACCACATCCTGCTACGCATGTCACTGTAGCTACGGGGGCTATTTTTAGCTCTCGCTCATATTTAGCCCGCAGGATTAAGTTTGCGCTGATGACTTTAGTGTAGGAGCACAAGCCATTAAACCCAACACATTCTACCCTTGCAGGCTGAGGTGCACATACAGTTAAACAGACATCCCTGAATCAAGTGTAGAATCGTAGAAGCACCACTACACCAACACAAGTGCTCAAACGAGCCTCACAAAACCGTCTATTCCACAGTTATGGGACATAATTCAAATGCACAGTGGTGAATGAGGGCTCACGCAGACATACAGCTCTGGTGATGATTCATAGGAGCTAAGGCAATTGCATTATGTTTGTCACAGCAGATGATGTCGAAATGACATCATTTCATTCAATTACAAAGACAAATATTTTGGCACTCGTGTGGAATAGCTGCTACAATCTAAAACTGAAACAGCTCTTCGGAAATTAGCACAGAGAGGATTTTTTTCTTCAAGAGAAAAAGAAGAAAATCCATGTGTGAATGAGATCCACAAAGTCTCTAGCAATGAATTTCCTGCATCAGTTTTGCTTTCAAAATGAAAACAAAACATTTTTAACAGAAAATCTTTCACAAGAAATACATGAAATAAAAATCCTGGTGTACTACCTGAGTTTGTACTCGCTGTGTTTCTTGGAGCGTCTGTTTCCGCAATCATGATACAAGCAAAAAAAAGAAAGTCCTACTGTCCGCCTCACAGGCTGGCGCAGAAGCTCATCATACAACCGTACACACCACGTTCTCACAAAGCTGCCCCCCTTCTCACCTCTACAATGCGTGACTCAAAACCCAGGGGAAATAATAATAAAAAGATGATAAATAACATTAAATAATCTTGGCTATTTGTGTAGATGGATCGATATGAAATTAGACTTTTTAAAGTAATTACACTTATATCTGTTCTGTGCGGTAGAAAGACGGCTGGTAAGTGCTGTACAGATGCAGGAAGCAAAAGCCACAGGAAATAGGCTGGTATGTCAGGATGTGTACGCGTGTTAACGTGTGTGTGTGTGTGTGTGTGTGTGTGTGTGTGTGTAGGTGTGTGTGTGTGTGTTTGCTTGCTTACGCGGACGTGTGGGTGAGCATGCATGTGCAGCTTTTGATATACAGACATAATGAACAAGCAGAAAAATTCATTTACCTGCTGATCATAAACATGCAGTCTGTATTTTATTTGCTTTATGTTAACAAGTTTGTGTCTGAAGCAGAACTGTGAATTTTCTTTCATATGTCAAAAAGAAATATGTCATATACACATATGTAAACGTGTGTCCATATGCAGAAATGCAGAGACCAAAACTCACTGGCTTTGCCTTTTATTTGCAGCTATTGTGTTGTGAGAGAAGCAGCTAAGAACCCCCAGCTGAAAAGTGGAGAGGAAACACACCATTAAGGGAAATTCAAATCTTTAGGATTCAACTCAAGCTTTAGATTTGACTAAATAGAGTCATTTTCTCACAGCTTGGCTCACAAAGCAAAAAATGCAAATCTTAGGTTTAAGTGTTCATCATACAAGCTTGGTCACCACTTCTCTTCTGTACAGGAAATGCTAATTTGGGCTCACTTGCAACAGGAACTAATCTTATTTCATCGAGGACACTTTTTCAATAGGACTTCTGAAGCGCTAATCTTAATTAGAGCTCTTTCAGCATTTTGTTTAGTAAAATGTCTTAGGTATAAAGGATTTTGAGTTAGAACACTGACAGGCTCCAATTTAAGTGACCGTAAATAACAAGCGAGCCTAACAGCCGCCTTTTCAAATGGAAATATATCTCTTAGGGAGTCATTAACAGCCAATTCAAGTCACCGCTGAGCCGGTCCACAGTCATTTACACTTTGTAGTGTACTTCACATATCAGGTGCTGAGGGAGCTGTGCCAATGGAGAGAAGGTTATGTTTGAAGCCTTGGTGGACAAACAAAGGGACAGACGGACGGATGAAAGTGTCAGTTTGTCTTTAATGCCAGCCACAGGCCCGGGACTAGAGCCAGCCTTTGTGTGCCTGTGTGTGCAGACAGTATTAGACATGTAATGGTCCTCTGAGGTTGTTTGTGTATGCGGGCTAGAAAGACACACAGAGACAAAAAGAGGGATGGGCGGTGAGACGCAGGATGTGTAAGGGGGTAAATGTGTTCATGCAAGTGTCATTCTTTGAGGAATTGACGACCAGGGGAAAGGGACATGGCCACAGGGCGTGACCGTGAAGTCAAAGCGGAAGAGGTCACAACATTTTAAACACTTAACGTGCGAACAATCCATCCACAATCTCGTAATAGCCGTTTCATACACTTTACATCACACAGACCAAACAGGATCAAACGTTCAATATCTGATATAAAGTCCCCCTTGTTCTACCTGTCACTTTAAATTAGCTGTCTGGTCTCAGATGGATTTGTTTCCGTTTGCTTTTAAAGGCCTAATATTTCATTCTGAGACGGCAGCGGCGCAGCCTGAAGACCAAGAGGCAGGCCTGACAGTGGAGACAGCCACTGCTTCTTCTTCTTCTTCGTCGTCTTCGTCTTAAGCCCTGCTCACTCAGCCGTGGTATTTTTAGATTCTGTCCGCCTCGCTATATATCTCAAGTGCTCAGGTTTCCGCCAAAGGCAGCCCCCGTGCTGTATATAAAACACACACACACACACACACACACACACACACACACACACACACACACACACACACACACACACACACACACACACACACACACACACACACACACACACAGTCACTCCCTTCTCTCTGTTTACACACACTTCAAAAGTACTTGCATGTAAAGTGACAAAATGTGCACGATACAGAAACTGTTTTTTTCTTCAGAGGGACTGGATGAACTTTCTGTGTGTGCAAATTAAACATATTTAAGCATGCACAGGTGACAAGGGGAATGTACACACAAGTGTGATGTGACAGTGTAATCTGTAGCATAAACCATCGAGGCTGATGTAAGGAAATGTGCATGAAGCTACTCAAACACATACATACACGCCCTGCTGGCCTGGCAATGCCTTCACACTCATCGTCAAATCGATCATCCTCACGCTCTGTGGCTCACTGCACACACACACACACACACACACACACACTAGATACAGCACACATTCACAGCTCAAACTGCCCCCACATACACCCAGCAGTTTTTACTGTCCTTGTTTCACGGTCTATCGCTTCTTTCCTGCCGATAACACCTGTCTGCTGTCACTCTGTCTGTTGAACAGCAGTGGCAGCTTCATGAGGTTTCTGTCCGGTCTTTGCGAGCTGCAAAACATCAGCTGCTGAGTTCAGGCACTCGCACAGTCACTCACAGACGCCTGTGAAGCCGGTAGAGAGTTGTTGGCATTTGGTGCTGTTTATTTAAAAAAAGGAAATAACATTGTGTCACCTGGATGAATATTTAGCTCAAGGAAGACAACATCATTAAGTATGTATTAGCCGCCTTTGCACATCGCTAGCACATATTAAATCTAATTGTCAAGCCTCCGACAGCCTTCCAGCAGTTAAGTGTTATTGCTATGCTTTGTAGTATAGCTTGGTTTTCTTAAGAACTCTTGCCTTGGGGGATCCAAGATTGAAACTGCAACTACAATTCTTTCTCTCTTTGTTGGATATGATGACATTTTCAAATGCAAAAAAACCCTATACAGTGACATTCTGCATTATTGAACACTGTTCCACACTAGCTGCAGGCTTTACTTTGTTCTAATTTACAGGGAAACAAGAAACCGACACAAACTTTGTCGTAAAAATTCACGTTCAGATTAAAAGCACGTGTGAATTAAATGAGCCATTTCTGGTAACTGAAGGTGCCATGGATGACCAAGAAAAGAATATGGCTGCCATCGTATCATCATTTAGGGAAAACCGGTAGAATGTTATTGAGAATACAGTATGTGTGGCTGTTGTGACACAACACCATTTACTCTTACTGTGCAACTCTTGCTGTTGCGTTTTCAACAGTTTGTCGTATCTTAAATGCTGCGGCCCCAGAGTGGTCTACGCTGTATACTAGATGCAGTGTGGGTGTCGAACAGAGTTTACCACACAGTTTGTGTTGCCTCGACTGACTTGAACAGGCGGCTATTGATTTCCTTGTGGTTTATATTTATCCATTATCCCAACATTGTCATCAGAAAAATTATATTTAATTATTTAGATTTTTTATATATATATATACACACATACATGCTTTAGAGGTGTTGTATGCAAACTAGTCAGCTGTGAGTGTTAAATAAATTCCCTAGAATAGCTTACTACGGCAGTTAACTCCTTCCCTCTACTAGAATACAAGTCTCCAGGACAGACATTACAAACATTAGTTTCAAACACTTTCCGCCTACTAACGTGGCACTGTAGTGGCGTACTAACGCAATTGCTACTTCATTTGCCAAGCATTCACAGCTGGCAAGCATGCCAGAAACTAGTTTTTGCTGGTTTGTAATCAAATGAGTGTTTGCAGCGATGCGGCAGTCAATGATGGGCATCTAATGAAGGGGCCTTGTTGAGAGGAAACGAATACAATCAAACATGCTGAGAATGCTGCAGTGACACGTAGAATCTAGACCCACCGCCACTGCTGCTGATCTAAATGACGGATCATAAAATGTTATTGAGTCATGCATCTGACTGGAATCATGAGTTACGTTAGGACGAGTGCGTGGCCGTGTTTAGCTACACTTCCAGCACCAGCGCTCTTCGTGCGTGAAGCTGTGTTTTGAAGATAAAAGATGTGGGCGACAGTCAGGAGCCTGTTCAATATTTGCTCGGTCCACATGATTCATGAATGCATACATCAAAGTTTCGCTCTCTTTCTCTGCTAGTAACCAACATCTAATTTGAGTAGGAGTGAAAACGCACATTAAAACCGTTTTGCCAACTACACATGTAACCAGGCAACCGCAAAGCTTAGTGGAAGGGCTTCTCTCTGCTAAGTCATTCACAGTCTGAACACCACCAGAGGACAGAACATTCATCATCACAAATTATGACTTATTATATGTTGAAAGATATCACAGAGCTTCAGAGGCCCCATACACAATGTAATAGCCCATTACACGACCCTGAATGACGTGATTTATTCTTTGTGATTGAACACAACACACTAATGAGTCAAAACAACAAGCCGCCACTGTCATTTACCTGGATTACTGTCCGTCAATTAGTCACAGAAAAACAACAGAAGGACAGGAATAAATAAATAGTTTAGACAGACTGAGTGCAGAAACACACACACACACACAATAAAAGATAGATGGGATGGGTCATGACAAGGCCTAGCAGCAAATCAGAGGTGTCAGCTAGCAGCACAATCATTCACAGTAGTAGGCTGTACGGTAGGATTAGGACTGTACCATTTAGATGTGAGAGGGGTGAAGGAAAATGTCTTTCGGAATGTGATTTGATGTGTTTATACAACTTAAAACTTCGTGGGATTGTATTATGTTCTCTGATTGAGCACTTACATTATGAACCAGTGGTGAATAACTTTAATCATTCCCCAAAAACTTAAAGATCTTATCAGGCTCTCATTTATTAGCCCAGTAATAACACATTTGTGGTTGTCTATATTGCGCTGGCCTCTCCTCGGCTCTAATGTAGCTGATGCTTGAATACCGGGGAGATTCTGTCGATTTGACAGTGAATGCACCGTGGGGAATTTAAATGCAGCCTCAGTCTGTATCATCTAAAGAGCTTAGAGCCAGATTTGATAAAACCCAGGCCGCTAACAGAGCATTTCAGCTTCTAAAGTAATCAAAGCACCAGCAGTATCAACTGTTTGGGCCTTATTGGGTGGAAAATAAATACAGCTCAGGTGAGGAGAAAACAAAGTCATGACCTGACGACCAAATATCTCACCTGACAGATTATTTAAATAACTTTGTTAAAAACCAAATTCACTGGTGGAAATGTTGCAAGTGCTCCAACAAAGATGTACAACAAACACTGTATGCTACTAACCGCACACACCCATGGTTACATAATATGACACATTACGATGACTGCATCCCGGATTTCAAGGTGTTTTCATTATTCTTGATCTGATTTCCAAAGCGAAGCGAGGGAAACTGTCTTATGATTTCAAATGATGTGAGATGTAAAACTGTCTCGATGCTGCAGAGGCACACAGTGAGCATCTCTTAGCTCTGGGATGTGGGGTGGCCGTGTCTGCCTGCATGTTTTGTTCTGAAGTGAATGAGTTCAAAATCGAAATATCGGGTAGAAAGGCCTGAAACGGCAGCAACGGAGGAACTTTTTTTTTCGGAAATGTACTGGCAATGTGAATATGAAACCTGCATATAGCTTTTTTTTTCTTCCCACTGCCAGCTGACATTTACCTCAAAACATTTCCACTGCTGCAAGGCAGCTGGCCTTTTTAAATCTGTATAATCAAGTGCACAGAACACATGTGAATGTTGCAGCATGCAGTCACACAACAGACAGGCCTGGAGAAACACGCTTACACCAGCAGGGGCCAGATGGTGAGAAAGGTCAGTAGATAAAGGGCAGGGAACATAAGCAGACTGTATAGTACTGTAGCTGGTTATATGAATGTACATTAACACCAAGCAGGGACATCCGGATAGGAAATAAAAATTGATTATGCTTAACAAAAAGCCACTTTAATCAGAGTGAATAGTTGGTTGGCTTTGCACAACCAAAACAACTGAAAGCGGAGGGAGCTTTAAGAGAATTTTCATCAGTGCATCAGAGGTAATGGTGGAACCTTTTCATTTAGGAAGTAGTTCTAAAGTCTGCTATGCATATAAACCAAAGCTCTTGGTGGTCAAATGAATGTCAATACATATATTCAAGTGAAACTATTATTAGAATACACATTATATCTACATGTAAGTAATATAAGACTGTTAAATGTGTGTGACATTTTTAATTATTGATAACATGACAAAATGATGAAGTTTAAGTTCATTTAAACCCTTTAGCACGTAGCCTCGTGTTCTCAGGTCACATGGAAATGATTCAACACGAAGCATAATGTCTAATATGTATCTGAGGCCTTGAAAATATATCTTGATACCCAGTGACAGAGAAAGAGAAAAAGATCGAGAGTAGGTTGTTTAATCTAACAGCTCCTGACAGTACACTGTCAAATAGATGGTCCATCCATCAAGGAGAGCGAGGAGGAAAGGAGAAAGTCTCCATGTCGTCAGAGGTCTCCCGGCTCTTCGCAAGCCTGTCAAACTGCCCATCTCACACAATCTAAAAAAACACGTCTTCCTCGTTTTGCCAACAAAATGTGCTGCCCACGTGAACCCTCTTCATGTTTTCACTGATGCCGTTTAAGCTGACTGCTTCATGGCTAGGCATGGCAATTCCTATAAGGACGCTGAACATTACCACACACTTTTTTTACGATGAGAACCCACTGTAGCTAATGTTTCAGGCATGGCCGGTGAATGATGTTACCTAATAGGTGGAAATTGAATTCTTGGTCTAATCAAAATTTTGCAGTTCCCGTCCTGCTTCATTTGCCATTCAAATGCTGCTAAACCCATCCTTTCAAACGGGGATTAAATACGTCTTAAAGCATAATGAAAAACGTAATTTCCAATACTCTTCCCTGTGCTCGGAGATAAACACGGGAGAAAAAGAACCCTTGGGGCTGCCAAATAAATCTGCGTTCAGCCAATGGGCTCTAAGCACCTGACAACGAGGAATTGAACTGTGGCTGATGCCGTTCATTGCCTTCACAAAGGCTTCACCCATATGCACCTATAGTACATATATACGTCAAGCTGTACAGATGGAAACAGATTTAAGAGCAGGAGACAATTTAAAATGCTTACATCACCCACACCTCTGTGAACTGTTAATAAAGACTGGATGAGGAGGTGAAAGGAGGAGGAGAAGAAAAAGTGAGGATGACAGGCATTTTCGAACAGGTTAATTGCTTGCCTTTAAGGGAGCTTTACTCACACCGATAAGGGGGATGTCTTGTTTAATGATGGGTAACGCAGCAATGACTGCGTATTAGCCTCTAAATGAGGAAACCTGCCAATCTGATCCCCCACAACAAGGTAAAATCTCTCCAAGGCTCGAGTGACTGAAAAACACAACAGAAACAATCAGAAAACAAAGTGCACACATGCCCTCGGGTGTTTTGAGCAATCTAACCTGAGCAGCAGGGATATTCTGGACGGGCAACAGCTCTCCACAATAAAGTATAACTGCAGATAAAATGGTTCAAACATGTACAGCATCTGTAAGTGCACATGCTGTTTGCAGATAACGAGCTGCATGCGCGTGGATATTCCCATCAAATATGCACATGTATTTGAGACATGCACACACCGCGTGTTTTACCGCGGATAAACATGCGTGAGACTTCTACAACATTCACACAGGCCTTGATACATTAGGCAGGAATCTCCTCTTTTCTTCCTATACCGCAACAAATACAGTCTTCAGCCAAACCCACTGCAAGTCCTCAGTGAAGACGCCTCTCAAGAATGACTTATTCACTCTTTCCTACATTTTTTATTTTACTAAGCAGAGGGGAGTGAAGAGAGAGAGAATGAGAGACAGACAGAGAGACAGAGAGAGAGAAAGAGAGAGAGAGAGAGCGAGAGAGAGAGAGAGATGGAGAAGACAGAGACGTGAGCTGACAGGCATCTGAGGCTGTGAGCCAAAACTTAAACTTGAAATTCAGCTCTCTCACTTCAACACTGACTCGATAGACCAGGAAGGATCTGTATACACTGTGCTGTATGTGATAAATAATAACTGAGCTCTGCGGCGCTGTCTATACAACAAATTATTAAGGATCAGGTTTGGGGGCCTCATTAGTGTTAGGGCCTTACACTGGCAAGAACCTGGCGATACGATACCCATCACGATACAAGGGTTACAATTCAATTACAATACACTGCACATTTTTATTCATTTAATTTAATGAATAAAACTGTCATAGAATAAACAATACGCCGCCATATGCATAAAATCTCAGTTTAAAAAGTACATTTGTATGCAATCAGAACAGCGGGATCTGCATTCGCATTCATCACTGAGCCACTGTCTGCCACGAACCTTTGCATGTAAACTATTAATGCAAAATCACAGTATCACAAAACAATATTGAGATACTAAAGTGTATCTATATTTTCTCAGACCTCTTGTTAGTTTAGCCTATTAGGTCAAAACAGCCACAAGTTTAATACAAATCAAGTGAGAGACAGTGGAGAACAAAAAGAGGTTACAAAAGCATATAAGACAGTACAAAACAGAGCATGAGTCCAGTGAAGCGTAGGTACATTGTGGAGTGACAAAAAGCATACAAATGTAGAAAATCTCCTTGGAAGGAGCTAAACAACGTCTCAAGTGGAGCCACTTCATATTTGAATAACCTTGACAATAAATCTCTCCCGTCTTTAAACAAATGTCTACAGCTAATATAACTTGACTTGATAAAGTCTCTCGTGCATAAATTATTCCATCGTCTTAACTAACAACATGTGTTTTTCATACATGGTACACAGTGACCGCACCGTGCATAACAGACGCACACATTCCCTTTGATACGTTTTTCATCAGTATTCATGTTAGAGCGAGAGCCAGAATGAGTGTACAATGTGCGGTACGCAGGTCTTCTTATTGAGGGAAGCTGATAAATGATAGATTTGTTTACATGCAAGGTGTTTGGCTAACGTGAAAGTTTCAAGCAGATGTTCGGGCATATGTGCAACATGGTTGTTTTTATTATTTAAAGTTAATCTAATCAGGTAGCTTGGTTGGCAACAAATGTGTTTTTTTCTGGAATGGCCTGGAATGAGTTAAAGGGCCTTCTGAGGACAAGTGGGAATGTACGCTGCACTCTGCAGTTACAGTATGGTGCTTTCTGTTGTTTGTTTGTTTAGGGTTTGTATGTGACATTTCTCTATATAATAAACCTCCATATTTTAAGGCTTTTATGGGTAGATGGACAAGACAAGATCATAAAACCGAGGTTACGTGTACGTTAAATCATTGCTACTGCTGATAGACAGTGTATCTTATGACACTGTACGTCTGTATCTTATGAAGTAATTTGTAGTTTGTTGTTTGGGATTTTGGCCCACCACCCAGAAAGAATCCTGTGAAAATGTTATTATATTATTTTCTGAAGTGCATTTTTGAAAGACTTATTTTGGTTTGACGTGTTCATTTTTGAATTTTACAACAATCTCAAAGGAGTGAAGACTCAGCAGAGTCTTAAAAGTGTCAAGAAGAGACAGTGTCTTTGTTAACTTTTGAAAGGAACTAACGAGAGATTTCTTGTGTGGGAGTTAACTTTCAACAGACTCCATTCCAATTAAATCATTGTTTATCAAAATCCTGATCAGTTTGTCAAATAGAAGCTACATTATACCGTCATTCTCCCTTTTTGTTTAAAGAATTCTATGGATCACTTTTATATTTCTCAGGCTCGCCATCTTATCGAAGAATTACACTCTTTTACTACTCAATATATTTTGTATTTAACCAGGAAGCCCCTTGAGATTCAAATCTCTTTTTCAAGCGAGAGCTGGACATGAAAGCACATGATTACAATGTTACAAACCAGACAAGGTTAAATTAAAAATAGAGCATGTTACAAAACAAACAAAGGGACAACGAGTCCACCTTAGGAGTAGCAATTGCACTCTTCAGGTACACAGTCTTCTATCAGAGCTTTGAACTCATTAAATCATTAAGCTGCAGTGTGCTCTGAAGGTTATTCCACGACGCAATATATGAGAAAGCTTTTCTACCAAGTTCTGAGCAAATCCTGGGTACCCGGTCGAGTCGCCATCTATAGGGAGCGACAAATGATGCCTATGATGCTGTCTCTTTAGGCTTAATGAAGGCCAGTAAAACAGGTCATGAAGTACACAGTGTTACGTACAATGAGTTGAATGTAAACCGTAGAGAATGGCGATACACAGAGTCGAGGCATCTTCGTGTCTGCTCTGCTCTCGCAGGAGAAATATCCGATTTTGCCTCCTTCCTGGAACCATGCCATCCGTAACCTTTGCCTTTATTTAGCAACCTCATTTCCTACTTGCACGGCTCGGCAACAATGGAGAAGCTTCCAGCTGCAGGGGGGGGGGGGGGGGGGGTGTTTGGAATGTGTGTGTATGGTTAAGAGGCAGCCAAGTGGGAATAATGGAACGATTGTATGAATCTATAAATGTGATTCCTTCACTTCCCCAAGAGCCGGCCTACTGTCATCCTGTGGTGAACGGGTAAGTGGAAGCGAGGGACTGAGATGTTCTGGGTCTGTGTGTGTAAGTGAGGCAAAGTGGTACGAGCTCGCATTCTATTTATTCCTCCAACTTGTAGTTCATGACCTTGATAAAGCCGCTATATTAAATAGTTTAGAAATGTGAGTTCATGCATGCAGACAGCCCTCTTGCTCTTCCTTCCTTTGGTTTACCAAAAGTGATGAAAAACAGCTGTTGCCTTGTCTTGTGGGTGAAAATGTCTAATTTAGGAAACAAAGGATACTAATTAGAGCTGCTGAAGATAAGTTCAGCAAAGGTTCAGCACAACAGCTGAAAAGATGAGGCTACAGTGGGCGCATAATTGTGTAAAAATGTTTTTTCCTAAATAATTTCCCAGGTCGATTTTGAAACATGTCAAGCTAAAGGCTGGAAGTTGGTGTAAAAAGCATTAACCCACAGACGCATCAAGCCCAGTGTCAAAAGCACGTCATGACTTCAGAGACACAGTAAACGTTATCAACCAGGTGATCCTTTCACGTGTTCAGACTATTCTTTTTAAATTGCTACCTCCAGCAGGGAAATGCACTTCTTTTTCATATATCTTGAGATATCATGAGAAGGAATTTTCTGTTACTCCAATGCGCTGCACAGATTCAAATACGTCAATTCAACAGATCGCCTTAAGTTCACGCCGACAGGAGGTTCACAACGTTATCCGTCTGGCGGAATTTTCCCGACAGGAAAAGCCAAACAACAAACGTTGCCATGATAAATTATAACATGCTGTGGAGGATTCAAGTCGTCAAAGATTTGTTCCTCTCCAACCTGAGGTGCTCCAGTCTATACCACAGAGAACACTTAGATGCGCCTCTTGTGCACTTAACTTCAATTTCCATTTCAATGACATTTCGATCCTGTCACTGCAAACAGGCCACGTGTACGCGTAAAGTGAAAGGGCTGCGTTCTTACACGCATCATTCCTTGCTCAGCCTGAAGGATTGTCATCTTGAAACAGTTCTACTGTACTTTTCCAGTTATTGATTTTAAGGTGCCTTGGTAGTGATGTGAAACTAAAAAGGAGTCGTAATGCCAAGAGGATTCTTTCTCTGCGGGCTCATCACTTCCAGCTCTGTGGGTGAACTATCGGGGCGGAGAGCGTGTTCTTCTCATCTGCACTGAAGTCGTCCACTGAATATTTCAAGGGTGTTTTTGTTAGACCCTGACAGAGATATCAAAAGCTATCAGCAACATCTCTTTGCTTTGCCAAGCTCCACTACTCTTCTCTGTCACTGCGTATTTCTCACATATTCTCCTCGTCCCTCTTTCGCAGCTTTCTCTCTCTCTCTCTCTCTCTCTCTCTCTCTCTCTTTCTCCCCCTCATTTATCTGCAGTCAAAGCGTGCCCTCTTGTTAGCCCCAGCGTGAATTTTAAAAAAGCCCTGATCCCGGCCAGGGGAGAGAATGTTGCAAAGAGCATTCGCACAGAGATGAGACAACATCACACAGGAGCACACACACACACACACACACACACACACACACACACACACAGAGAACACCCCTGGGCATACTCCACACTGTACTCCTTTCTTTCATATGATCTAATCTTCCCTGTATTATTTCACTATGTGTCCTTCTTCTCTAATGCCATCGGCCATACATATTACTCTATGTTCTGGGGTATTAGAGTTCAACTACTGCATCATGATCACATAGTACAATACTCCTGTCCCAATACGTCTATTTATACCTATGCCCTTGTGGCTCCATGTGACTAAATCACAAGCATTCTTTTTTTACTGCACATTTTTGCAGTTTAAAACCTTGGAGATTATTAAAGATATCCTTCACATGCTGTAGGGACACTTTTTATACAATATATATTTCTTAATTTAACAGTCAATATGAGGTAGTGCATGTGTTCTTTTCCCCTCAAGGCGAGTGGGTAAGGTTTTTAGCAAAAGCCTCACATCTTGGGATGAAACCCTTGATCAGTAGCCCAGTGATGATGCTGTATTGTAAATCCATCTGTTGTTTTTGTTGTATCTGACTTCTATTTGGGCCACACGCAGTCACCTGGTACACAGCGGGAAAGTCTTCCCTCCCCCAAAGCAACCTGTTTTGCTCTTTCCTTTTGTTTTTTTCGCACTGACACACACACACACACACACACACACACACACACACACACACACACACACACACACACACACACACACACACGTTCACACACCACTTACAAATCTGTAAATATACAACAAAACCAAGACCAGGTACATCGACTGATATCTTCATGTACATACATGACATGCAGAAACATTCACTCACTCACAGAGATGTGCACATGATGATAACACTTTCTTTTCTGCAGAGTAAGGTACATATTCACAGGGACGAATAGGGAGGGAGAGTCCAAATGAGCTGTCCTTGAGGGGTTTATCAGTCTCTGGTTGACTCGAGTTATTTACCCTTACATAAGGCTGCAGGCGGGGGGGCTGGAGGACGGAGGGAGAGAACAGGCAGAAGAAAGCCTTGGAAATGTTATAGGAGCCCGAGCAGCAGGCGCAGAAGTACTGATGGCCTCAGCATGTCGGCAAACCAAGAAAAACTCCCTTTATACTGCAGAAATACAGACAGACAGACATGCACAGGCCTGCTTGAGTATGAAGCTAACAGAAATGCAAATGCAAAGAAGTGTATGCATGCAAAGAAAACTCTACACTCTGTAACAGACTCTCTATCTGTCCGGGTCTGTAAATACTGTCTGTTCAACCGTGGACCTAATTAGAGAAACTCTCTGGCTGTCTGACCACACTATTACTTTTTTCTCCATTTCCCAGAGGAGTGGGAGGAGAGGAGAGAATGAAGCAACAACCCACCTGCTGTGAGGTACATCACGCAGTGATGGAAAATGCAATTTCTAAACCATCTGTGAGCGGGGTTTGAGACAAAGACACTGATTATATCTGCGTCTTCTTCCACTTGAAAAAAAAAAAAAGAGTATGCTTTACGATAGATAGATATATGAGAATGCGTGGTGGTCTTTGTTCAACTGTGTGTGTTTGTATGTGTACATCCATCTGTGAGTGTGTTATTGTATGTCTTTGTGTGCAGTATAATTTAGGACTGTCTGTCATCTTGGTTCCTCCAGTTTTACATCATCCCCGGGCACATTTGAGGGGGTGTTTGAAATCATCTGACAGACTTAAATTCAGATTCATCCCTCTCACTCTTACTTCACCACTGAAGTAACTGGAGCACACCCTTAACACAAAACAACTGCCATAACTCTGTGTGTGAAATTATATACCAGTCACTATTGTCCCTTTAATTATAATCATTACGCTCCTTGTGGATCTGTCTTTTTATTATTCTTCTGTCATGCCGCACAGCTCGCAGCATCATTTCTCAGCACGATGAGAAGAAGCGGGAGCTTATTTGTAGCTGTGATACTGACTGGTTCGTCACCGTTATGGGGATATTAATTGATGTATGTATGGCTGGATGATGGGATAAATCTCACTAAGGTGTTCGGATGCATCAATAATTCTAATGATGACTGAGCAGGAATCCTGGTGCTCCAAGTTTTGCGTACCCTGGTTATGACCTTATTCTGATTAGGACAATCAGGAAAAAGACAGTTTGCTAAGCTCACCCTCTTCACTGTTGCTTTTGTCTGTTAGGCTTTTTGTTCTCGCAAATATGCAGTTTACAATGACAGTGGGTGGCAGATTTAGCACTCATGATTCTTCATAACTTTTCAAACAATGGATGCTTGATTTCAGACAACGGTGGACAAAATCAGGCTTCTCATTAGCCACAACAATTCATTTCCCCAGCTGAAAGTGTTGGCAGGTTTTATCGACTGTAGCTAGTGAGCTAATTAAGCTAAGTTGGTTGAAAACACCGTTTCTGATTGACTTTTTAATGTCTCCTACTGACTCATATTAACACAAAATCCCTGAAGTAGGTGCCATAAATATCTACCTAATGGCTACATACATGGTATCTTGCAAACATACTGAGGCTAAAGTTAACAGATAAAATAAATCAGCATCCTCCCCAGTGCTGTTCATACTTTTCAAACAGTATATTTTCACAGACCTGTAGAACCTGTACGGTTGCTACTAGATTAGAAATGTAGCACCAATATTGTTCAAAGAATAAGTGAGTTATTTAGTAGACATGGGGTTGTGGTACTGACAATCCCACTAAATTAAATGTGTTAATCTGCACTGAAACCTCGCTGAACGCATGGAATCAAAACCCCGAACAATATGTTGCAGCACTTATTGTATGTGACAAGGAGTCCTAGTTTTTCCACTTTCCACTGTCTGGAATTGTTTTTAAAATAATTAAACGTCCTGTCCTCCGGATAGTAGAGGCTAGAGATTCTCCAGTCCTGCAGTGAGTGAACTCTGAGCAAATGGATCAAACGCCACCAATTAGCAATCTCCCCGATAGAGTGGAGGCCCGTCTAACTCTCCTCCCTATTTTTTATTATTCCTTTTCCTTATCTGTAATGTGCTTTTTGGTTTGCCTCAGTCTTTTTAATTCCTCCTCTTTACCAATATTCTCTTTCTATTATTCTCGAGTCACTCTCATTCTCGGTCACCCACTCCCCTTCATCCTCCACCTCCTATCTTTGCTTTCTCTGCACTGCTCTCTTCTTCCTCTGCTGTCTTATTTCACTCTCTCGTCGTCCTCTTTCCCTGTTCATTGTTCATCTCATCTCCTAATTTTTGTGCCCCCCTTTACTTCTCTCTCTTCTTCTCTTTTTCCACCCAACCACCTACTCGCCCCCCCCCCCCCCCCCCCCCCCCCCTCATCCTCTGTCTCTCCCCCTCTTTCAGTCTTTTATCACTCCTCTTCCTCCCTTTGTCTCCACTCTCTTTCTCCTTTTGTGGAACGTGTTGAATCCCAAAAGCATTTTCGCTGTGAGACTGCTCCTCCTAATCTAACTGAGCAAGGATGATCTTAGTGTAGAGACTGCTGAGAAATCCTGGCAGTAGTACAGTTGAGTAAACAGTGTGAGTGTTGAGAGGGGAGACAACATACTCAGGGGCTTTTTCCAGCAACACCTGTTAAGCCAGGTGGACGCTGCTCGCAACCCAGAGTGAAAGGAAAGGTGGTTGGAAAGCATTGTAGAAGAAGTGAAGAGAGATAATCTGTCATCCATCCAAAAACGTCTTCTTTTTTAAAAATAAATCCTGATTAATGGCAGGTGTTCCTGCAACCCTGGAAGATAAGTGGGTATAGCTAAATGGAAGGATAAATGGACGATTATAATACATATTTTAATCCAATCACTGCATGAAAAAAATGTAGTATGGTAGTATGCGTGTATGCAACTGCACACATGCATCATTTATGCAACAGCTATACAAAGATTTCCACATGGAACTGAAATATCGACAGATTGAATTACAATTTCATGTCACGCGCAGCAAAAAGAATGAAACGCGTGGAGTTAAAATGTAATTATTATGTCTCGTGAACATCAAGCTGTGCTCTGTCCTTGACTTTATCCTTTGACAGCACAGATTCTTTCATCTCTTGAAGAAAATCCATCTTTAAAGACAATTAATGCCATAAATCCCAGTCTTTTAACCCTCCTTTGGTGGCTTCAAAGGAAGCGTGACCTCCGTGGAAATGAACAGACAAATTAAGATATACGTCTGCCTGTGTACACAGCGTCTGTGTTTACATGCTGTGTGAGCGATGTTTGAATAGGCTAATTAGCGAGCTAACTGCATTTTGGTTATGTATGCATGGAGAAATGAGTGCATGCACAGAAGAAAGCATACAAGTATGCATACACACACACACACACACACACACACACACACACACACACACACACACACACACACATAACAAGTGTCTCAGTCACAGGAGACAATGGATAAAAAGTCAACACAGGATTCTAACATTGTCACTTGGCAGCAACTACGACACTTACAGTAAACCTTTCAGCAAAAACAAATATCTGGGTGAACCTAAACATTAACTAAGCACCCTCTGTGCTGCCACCTGCTAACTTTCACATCTCAGAAACTGCTCCATTACTCAATCAAGTAGACTGCAAGCCAGTTAACAATTTAAAAAGTCAGCCACAGATCTCTTGTCATTAGCCTGCAAACATACACATACCTGTATATATCTGTATTATTTAGAGTATGCTGATATCGTAATGAACACTTTTAAAATCCATTAAATATTGTTCCATGAAGTAGCCATGAGTAGAACTGCAAGGCAAATGAATGAACCTTTAAAAATAAGCATTTAAAGTTGTTGTTTTTTTTCAAGATCCTCCCAGCAATATGTCTTTTTTGATTTAGCCCTGAAAACTTATTTGAGAAAAAAAAGGGTTTCTTCTGGCAGCATTAAAAGTTGAGTTTGCCCGTGGCTTAAGCCATCAGAGACAGTTTAGGAGCCGGCTACTGAACCATATTTCAATAGTCCAGACCCCACTCATTAAAGCAGCACAAAAGACTAATCACATCTGCAGTGCTTAGATTTACATGCAATTAAAGTTTCATGTGAACCCAGATAAACCAGACAGGAGGAGAGCAGAGGAAAGGAAGAGGAGGAGGAGGAGGAGGAGGAGGAGAGATGAGGAGTGCTGTAGAATACAGAGGAGAGGAGATTAGGGAACAGATGAGACACCAGCAGAGAAGAGAGCAGCTGTGTACAGCAACGAGGCACAAAAAGAGAAAAAGCTGGGGACAGAAAGGGGGATGGGGGAGGAAGACAAGGAGAAGAGCAGAGAGGATAGAGGAGAGGTGATGCAAGCCATCATTTGGCAGAAGTGATGACACAGCACATCCATCTCAGTGGCAGGCGCCTGCTGTTGCTCCTTCACAGAGGACACAAACTAACAGCGAGAGAGAGCTCTGCCCCGGCATTACTCTGTGATAATACCACACTGAGTCAAGCTGCAGGGACAGAGATTAAAAAGTGCTACTGATTGTCTTATCTAAAAATATGACTGCCTTACGAGTGAAAGGGCTTTAAATAGTCCGTAACTGTGCTCTATTTTTGTATCAATCGGTGTAGCCTTATGGAATTCTATAATTACAATTATTTGTTGCAAGTTTAAATCAGCAAAATGAGCCCTGCAAGCCTTTTATTTGATGTTTTAATGAGTTTATATCATAAATTATTCTTGCTGATCTGGCATTGTTTGGGCATGTTCCTTTGAAATCGACACCAAAGTACTAATCACAACTCATGAACAAATGTTCTTCTGTTTGATTAAATCCATCCTTTCCTCATTTGTTCAGTTATTTTCCTCAAAGCTGTTGTTCAGCTGAGACTTATTGACTTCTTTCCTCAGATGCTGCATCTGGTTATGCAACACTTCGGTTAGTAAATCGGTGATCGTAGCCTGCGGCCGCTTGATATTTCTGTTTGAAAGCACTGCTCTACGAGACGGTAATGTGATGGATGTGTCTCGACAAGTAACGAACTGGTCAAGCGCAGCCGAGAACGAGAGCTGAACACGTGAAAGCGAAATGCCCGTTATACAACAATAAACTAGCATTTTATTCAGCCAAACAATTGAACTCGCAACGATGTAAATGTTTTCTGAAAGCCCACATTCATGAACACAATCACAATAGGTATCTACTGTGGGCGGGTGAGTCAGTGTGTGATCATCAACTCGTCACCCCAGACACACAAAAGGTTTCCACGTGAGTTATATGCAACGTTGGGCAGTAAATAACATCCTGAAAGTAACAAGAGGGGAGAAGGGGAATGAAAGCGAGAAGAGGGGGGATGGTGCAATAATAACGAAAGCAATAAAATGAGACCCATTTTCCCAGATGTGATCTGTGCCTCAGTCTAGGCAGTGTGTGTGTGTGTGTGTGTGTGTGTGTGAATGGATGTGTGTGAGAGAGAGATTTTTTTTGTGTGTGTACGTTCCCACTGAGCTCTCAGATGAGTCAAAATGAGTCACATCATTTTATCAATCACCCACTTACAGTACAGCGATCCGTTGGTTGTGTGTGTGTGCACGTTGCTCGAGGCCAGAATAAAGTCAACCATTAAAACTGCAGAGCAGTCCCACAGTCCCACACACTTTCACCCACTGAATAACTGATACACTCCACACTATAACGTTACTCCTTCACCGTAATCCCTTCACTGCCCTGCAAAGTTACCGCTATAGACACAGGCTCTGCAAACATTACGTAGACACTTGCTCACACTGACAAAAGGCAGCCAGTACAGTATTTCAGTTATTATTTAACCAATAATAGTTCAATAATAATAATAATACAATTGTCTCTGTTTTTATGGTTATGTTTAAACCACACATGGCTGTGTTGTCTTTTCAGAATAACAATGAAATACTCATCCGTACACTACATTAGTGAATAGCATCAGCAGGTCATCTGGTTTTCTCCCCTTCAGCGAAATAAATACAACTGGCCTGCTAGTCGATCGATGCACAGCTCCTCTCCAATAGATCGACAGCTGGAGGCGCTCCAGGGAATATGTAAACACAGTCACGCATGCTCCGACACACTCCCACATTACACACCGCCCCGAGCTCTGTTTCCAATATGCAAACATGTACAAATATGCACACACACGCATGTGTTATCCCTCCTTTACTTTGACCACATCATCCTCCCTTATGCATACTGTGTTACACAATCAAACTCTTGGCATCTTCACTCCCACTCACTATGTTTCTGCTGTCACACACACTTCACATTCCTCCTGCCAATATAAAGTGCAAGTCCTTGTTTCACTTGTAACATATTAACAATAATAAAATGCATTTGCTGTCACATTGCCTGGTCCTCCTTCTGGTTTGGCCAGGTTGCCTTTCAAAATAAAGACCCTCTATTTGAATGTACAAGGTTGGTTTCAAACAAACCCTTTGCCACGAAGGCATCTGGCACACCGAGACACACACAGATCACCACTCCCAATGACAAAAGACAAAAAAAAGTCACTTACAAGAGTTCCTTTGGCTCCCGTCTGTTGCTCCAGGCGAGGTGGACATCCCAGCAGGATGCTTTGTGCCCTCACGAGATAACCAAATGGGAGGGAGAGGGAGGCAGACAGCACGACGATAGTACACCGAAAACTCCACCGATCACAACAACACCTTCCCACCACACATCCTCACGCTTCACACATGCTCCTCCATGCAAAAGATGCTCCAGAAAGGCTCACACGCACATTCTCTTTGCAGATCAGCTCGCACACTCCAATGACGAGCGCTCTCAAGAACCTGGCACCCACGAAACCCGCACACACGTGCACGTATGTATGGATCGGCGCTGCACCAGTGTCTAGCTCCAGTGTGGAGACTGCTGAGGCTGACAGTGGAGAGAGAGAGAGAGAGAGGAGCGAAGACGAGTGGAGCATACCACTGGCTGCTACTGAGAGAGGGAGGAGGGGGACCGGAGGAGAGAAGAGAGGATGAGGAGAGGGGGAGGGAGAGAGGGGGTGTGCTTAGGGAGGAAGGGGAATAAGGAGCGCAGATGATTAGAGCTGCGTATGTTTCTATAACCCATGAACACATTTGCCCCTGACCTTTAAACAGACAGTAATGTCTCTTAACCCAGTCTGCATGCTTTGTTCACCTTCTTTGTTGATATGACTCAGTGGCTGGAGGAGCAAGCTATTTTCATAAATGAGGATGAGCATCTAATAAAGTGGAAACAGAGTAAAGATGTCAAAGCAACTAAATAGAATCATTTTTCAAAGGTGAGGTTTCTCTCTTTTCTGCTTTTATCATGTGCACGCACACAAACAGCCCTGTACACAAATCACACGGTCAACAGTGAAACACACTTGCGCCCACACCCACTCTGTCTGCCTCCACTGCCTGAGGGGGGGAATAATAATCCTCCTCATTAGCATGATGAGCGTCACAGTTTCACCTTGCTCTGTCTCCTTCTCTCATGTCCTTCACTAACTCCTCCCCTCTCTTGATGCCCCGCTCTTTTCCAATGCATGTCAACTGGAATTAAGGGGAACCAATAAAGACACAGTAATGATGTATCAATTTTGTAAATGTTAGAAGCAGCGCAGTAGAGAAAAAAATCCACAGCAAATAGGCCCTGAATAATGCATATCTACAATCAAACAACATAGGACTTAAAAGTCAAAAAAGGGTTGTGAGTCACTCTGAAGATATATCAAACCCTCAAGCTTAAGCACACACACACACACACACACACCCCAAATCCACACAATGTCAACCCCAGCCTTCATCTTTATGACACATCATAGCCCTCAATGCCCGAGGGGCCGTTGTGCAGGAAAAATAAGCAACGAACACCAGCAGCCACAATCAATATCAATAGCATTTGGATACAGCTGCACAAGTCACACTGCAGGAAACCCAACGGAAACATCATAAGCTCCTTAATTAGCTATGAGTGATTATAACTGCGCCACAGAATGAGCTGGGGGGGGGGGGGGGGGGGGGGGGGGGGGTGCATCGGCTGGACTTCAGGATGGACTCTTGGAAAATGACATCATTAAGTGCAAGAAGACAAATTATTAAAAAGGTAGTTGGAGCCCTCAGTTCCCATTAAGAACATGAGAAATAACACTTAACAGTAGTTATTTCAGAAATAACTGCACTAATCAAACAATACTTCCTCAAGTTTGTGTTGATTAGCAGCTACTTTGTTTAGCTGCCGTCCAAGAAGAAATTATATAATTTAAAATACACATTTATTGAAACTTGAACCCTTGGAAATGTTGAGAAAAGCATGAGTCAACAAACATTACTAGTCTAAAATTGTTTTTGAATATCCTGAATGTCCTGATCCTTGTCAATGGTAAAGCCTGTAGAGATTTTGAAAAACACGATGCAGGTGTATTTGCACAATATATGGAAACATGGGAACTGGATTAAAGAATCGAGGATTTCTTACATATCTCTTGCAAAGCAGGCAACTTCTGACCTTGACACATTCGCTGTCTGAATCTTGCAACGAATGTGACGGGACATATTGCACTCCTTTTACTGCTTTGCTTCACAAACACTGGCATGCAAAAGATGGCAGTGTACATCCAAGCCCTTTGATAGCCAACGCTCCTAACCGTTGACTAATGATAATGCTTTGGGCTAACAAGTATGAGAGCCAGTACATTAACCATTATCATGTAAATGTGCAGCAAATGTATGATTCATTGGCCATGGGATGGGACCTTGAAGCACTTTTTCAAGTCTAACACAATTTATTCATCAAACATTTGCATTTCTCAAAACACAGCACTAGTTGAGAAATCCAAATGCAATAACTTCAATCACAGAGACGAAATTATAAAAGAAGAAATGACTCGTCAGCAGAGGAATCTTGCATTATAGGAATCATTTAAAGCTGTCAATTTTGAGGGGAGAGAAGCTAATTTCCCTTATGTGTTTGCGTATTGTGTCTAAGATTCACAGTACCATCCAGTAGCATCTTCTATGATATCTCACCAGGTGATAGTCTCACGAGCTAGTTGGGGGAAAGAACCCTTGACACAGGATTTCAGAGCAGCTGCGCTGATGCTTTATTGAAATACACAACGGACTGTGAAAATAACCAAGCCAATCAAAATGGTTCAGTTGCTTTGCAAGGTGCAAACATTCCTCAGCCATTCACATTTTTTCACTTTCATCTGAAAGTTTAAGGGGGCTGTATTCAATGTTTGCAACCAGACAACACACTCGGTGGTGTGAAAACGCGTGGGTGTTCAGAGAAAGTGACCCGTCGCTGCATTGTAAACTAAAATTGTAATAACATTAACCACAAATGTGACTTTTGTACCACAATGTTAAATCATTACCTCCATGGCTAACATATAGCAGCAACCATCACTGACCAGTTTTCAGTGGTCACAGTTTGGTTGTATAAGGTTGCTTAATAATAGTGTTTTTTTCTTTAAAATCTCTATAATTAAGAGAGTGACAGTTATAATGGACGGGCAATCACAGACCATGCTGAACACATTTTCTACACTTAACCAACTATTACTGAAGCTCACAAACACACTGAGGCCTCAATTGACAGAATAACTGCAGAGTGTACTGAGAGAATTGACAGAAACAAAAATACAGTTGCCTTGGAAACTGACAGACATTCTGCTATCCGGTTTTATGTAATCTATGCGGAGACTTGCCAAATTCTCTAGGCCATCATTTAACGTTTCAACTCTCTTGTTCAAAAGTCCAAAAAGAAACAGTGCTGTTCTCTTTTGCCGTATTATTGATGTCACTTATTTGGCTGCTCAGCTCACCTAACCTCTCAATGAAATTCCAAAATAAGAATATTCACCTCTCCAGATACAAGTAGGCATAGTTACTGAAACATTCAGTGGTTCCCTACTAACTTCCATTTTGAGCCTCTTCCTAACTAAACGCGATGTGTTGTGTTTTTTGCAATGAAGATGTCCTAACCCGCTGCATTAGTCAGCAAAGAAGCTAAGCGGAGTGTCCCTTGTTTGAAAAAACGCTCGCCCTGACCCTATTTCTGCCACCTTTTCTTGCTCCCAATGCGTCAAATAAAGCAGCTTGGTCAGTGCTCCTCGGCATCTAACACTGACGCTCATTTAGCGCCTTCAGTTGCATTACAGGCTCAGAAACTGATGTAGTAGAAAGTGCACGATAGTTCAGGGCCAGTGGGAGGAAATGTGGATGAACAAACACACGACTTTCATGCAGGAGACTAACGTTCGTGTCCTGTATGAAACTAAAAGTAATGTTGTTATTACATTTTGTCAGTCGTTTCCTAAACCTAACTAAGTGGTTTTGTTGCCTAAAACCTTAGTGTGAAAGGCTTAGTTTGAAAAGACACTATGCATGACAGTTGATCAATGAATGATTGTAGTCGTTCGTAGTATATTTGGACAATTTTTAGCACTCCATCCGCTAGAGTTTGCTCGCTCGCTCGCTGCACGCTAGGAAGAGGTATAAGGCTGATTCAATTTTCTATCAATACCTTCCCTTGGTGATCAGGGGCCGTATTCACTGCTGCATTCCTCCTAAATGAAAAGTTTCCTCTTAAGACATTTTCACTCTAACAGACAGGCTAAGGATAAGCTCAGAGAAAGGGGCGGAGTCTACCTGAACCGTGGTTGCTCTGGATGACATCATATATTTTAAAAGAACTTACGCAGTACCGTTATTTGTCAATGAATGTGAAATGAAATCAACACAAATGAATTGGGGGCCCAAATGAATAGCTTAATGATAGATTAATGAATAGAATAATTCAGCAATGGCCATGACACAAAATATATTTAATGAATGCGTTACCGTCAAGATAATAAACTGTCCAATAAACTGAAAGGCACAGTTTTGGTTTGGTGATTACCTTTAACAAGCTGAGATATTTCATGTTCATCAGCGCTGCAAACTGAAATGTAGCTGCGTCAACTGACTGGTTGTGAGCAGGTCTTCGTGATTTATGAGTCCTGTGACTTTTTTGTTGTTGTTTTAACACAAAAATGTTTTGAGAAATACTCTCAAGCCCAAAACTTGGAAGTTAGAAATGACACATTCCTTATTTTTAGGAGTTTCTCTCTCCCTAATTCAGCCAGTTAGGAGAAACTTTTATCCTGAGAAGGTTTTGTGAATACGGCCCCAGACCCACACTACAGAACTGCAATCTCAACATGATCCAAATACAATCTGGCTAATGGCACAGCTAGAGGTCCTGGCTTTAAATAATATAACATGTGTAAATCAGCAGTGGCAGCTTGAAAGCCAACAGTGCGTTTAAGACCAGGAAGCTACTGCTTCGATTTTCTAGATTACTGGGAAATGTGAATGAACGACACCCCTTCACTGCCACTTAGGTAAGCTTAAACAAGTTACCTAACCTCTTTTAATTGTCCCTGTCGATATGTTCAGAAATACAAAACTATGCTGGACACCCAGTGTGAATGTGTGTGTCTGTTTGAATATGAAAAAGAGCAGTATTGACAGAGAGTGGAGAGTACATGCTGGAGCTGGTTGTTAGGAAAGACACGATACAGTGTGTACTTTCTTTTAAATTAGCCAAATCGTTTGTATCAAGTGTTAATATTGGATTAGATTTTGTACTGTGACTGCCAGTGATGGCGGCTTTGTAGTTACTTTGCCAACTGTCTGTTGAGACATTTTCAGTTCTTCTCACCAAGTGGGAGATATTGTAGTTGTCAGAAATCCCTGATATCTCTGACATGAACAGTTTTTTTGCGGTTGCTTGTACTACAATCTGAATGATATGATCTGATGCAGCATAATCTAGACTAACGTTACCAGCCGGGCACTGGCTGCACTGTTGATGGCAGCTGATTTCAGGCTCCAGCTTTATAATCCACTAAATGAGCTCACTACCTGCATCTCCACTCTTATTAAGTGCATGGGGATGGGCAGACAACACTGTTACTATTGCAGTGTGTTGGCATTGGACGCTGTCAGCATCAAACCATCTTCAGATTTAGTACCATTGCTCACTGAACGTAAGAGGCCGTTATTTTAGATCACTGATGCAAAATGATGATCCTCCACAGAGTAGCTGTCCTCACGTTTTGCCATAGAGAGACGTAAAGCAATCTGGGAGGACTTTTGTGTCAAGCCACTGCTTTTTCAAACTGAAGTGAGGAGATTGATGTGGTTCAACCACCCGGTGTCCCCCCCCCCCCCCGGTGCTTCCTTTCCAGCATGACTAAACTACATAAGAGAGCCCCTTGAGCAGAGCCGGAGGGATTACATCTCCCGGCTCCCCTCAGAATGTCAGAAGGAGCTGGGGGACATCACTTTGGAAAACTACATAGGCTGCTCAGCTTGATCTGTTGCCACCATGACCCTGACCTGGATATTGAAATTGGATGGTTGGACGAACACAATTCTTGTTGGCTGACAGTGTAGGTACCAGCTAGTGATTTATTTTCATTACAGGAGAAAATAAAAATCTTCCATACCCATATATGCACTAGCTTTAAACATTTAGATGAATGATGTACACAATTGCTCTCCGTATCAAGATGTATAACCGTTAATGCATTTGTTCAGCAAACAGAGACCACTTAACTGAAAGCAAGAGGTAACCAATGATGGCTTCGGAGGACGAGAGTTATGCGGTTTGATCTTTTTGTCCAGGTTAGAACTCATGCAGTGGAGTTCTGGATAGGTTCAAATTACCAAACTCCAGAGATGGCCAGACCTCAAAGGTTGAGGTCCAGTCAGAAAAATTCAAACTCGCAAGAAAATATAGACACAAAGGTGATTGCCAGTTTCGTGCTGTATGCCCAGAACCAACTGACAAAGTCGTCACCCCCATATGGAAACACGTTATTCTTCAGCAGTTCCTTTTTACCTACTCCGTCTCTTTTTCTTTTGTCCCCGTTGAGTTCAAACAAGCTGTGATGCTGGAGTGTTTCTAAATGTCTATCCTGCAATCTGATGAAGGCCAACTCACACAAAGATGGGAAATTGTTGCCAGGCAACTCTACACCTCCGGCACTTCTCTTTATTTTCATTGTTTCCCCTGTTGGATCACACTTTCTTTGACATCACCACAAAATAAGAGCAGTTTTTTTGCTGGCCCATAGTCCCAGAGTATACTATTGCCAGTGAAATCAAAAGACAGAGGACTTACAGGGGAGATGCCTGGAAGGTTAAAAGGACAAGGAAGTTTAGATCCAGGGAAAGGTGGTCGGAACCAAGGGACAGAAGACAAGGACTTGGGATATATCAGAGAAGAGATAGAAGAGTGAATGATAGATGGAAAAGTCAACCTCAAAACTCTTTTAAAAAGTGTTCAAATAAAAAAGATGTGAGAATGTACGCATTAACATTCAGATGACATTTGAGTCACAAAATATTACGATTCTATTTGAACAGTACTGCATGAGAACAAAGTTGTGATAAAAACAGTGAAACAAGGTCATATTTTTCTAATATTAACAACTTTCTTGAGTTTGACTTTGTGGGTAATGAGTCAGTTAGTTACACTGTCTTTGTTAAAACGCTCTATGGTCTATGCAAGCCCTCTCTGCTTGTCTGAAAGGTCTCCGTCATTGTTGTTGCTGTACCTTGGGTTTTGCATTTTGGAGTCTTTTTGGCTTCAGTGCACACATAACAACGTACATACAATTCTGGATGAGTAGCATATGACTTTTTTCATTTTTCTGACAATTATATATTATTACATAATTATGTATTGTAGAGTTACAGGAGCTGTCTCGACCTCAAACAAACATATCAAGGCAATTACAATTCTTTGGTTCACTTTATATTCCAGTGAGAGTGATATGTGACAGATACATAGAAATTCTAATGTGTATGGGTGTGTGTACATGCCAGCGGAGACATGTGTTGTTTGACAGAGATTTGAAAGTGCATAAGTGCAGAAGGCAACAGTTGCTGTCTTCAGATGTCAACATTTTAGCTTCTGTCATAATCTTGTCTGGCATCTGTCATGTCAACAAGTCTCTCATCTTGGGGGTTGGGTGTATGATCCAGCGGCTAGAAAGACACATTGTACAACACCTTTAACTCTTCTTGTACTCACACAGTTCTGTCAAACACAGGAGGTCGGATAGCAGACTGCGAGCAAACAACTCGAGGAAGTGGTGTAGATAGAGACCCCTGTACCCGTTTCCTGTAGATGGAAAAAAATAAAATAAATCTACTGACAGGAAGCGTACACATCCTCCTTAGGCTTCAAGGTAAACTCAACAGACATGTTTTAACAGTGGCAAACGCATACAGGGATACAAATAAAAAGACTCTTAAAACATGCAAACACACTGTTTTTTCTTATTCTTGTGTAACCACGATGGCTGACTAAGACCACATTCTTATTGAGAGCAAGAGCCTGGAGAAAATGTTGGAAAGGAAATACATCACACACTGTGAACACATATCCACATAAATACAAATGTTCAGACTTACACACTGACTCACACACACTTAGTTTTCAGAGTTGTCACAGGCACAGTGAGTGTGTCTGGATTCCACCCGTGGGGCCATCTGTTCTTGCTTTGGCCAATTCGAGGAGACTCAGGAATCATTAAGGACGCAATACGGCTCCCATGTTAATCACAAGCCTTCGTCATTTCCATTGATCATGAGCCACTGGGCAATGGGGAAGAAGGGACAGTTTGTTATTCACAATCTGTTCAAGAAAGCAACGTTTTAAGGGCTACTTAGAGGACAGCGGGAGAGCTTGTGTGCAGGCTTTTACAGGTTTTCGGATATGAATAGAATATAAAAACTATTTGCCCCACTTCTAGCATAAAATAGTTTGCTCAAACGCATTTCCATTGTGCAGCAATACAGTGTCAACTGATGAAAATCCACATTAATGTGTTAAAGCAGGGATTCCCAAAGTGGGGTGCTGAGAGGAAAAATGTAATGGTGGTGTAATGGTGTAATAATTAATATTAAATATAATTTATAAAAATGTAAGTGGGATTTTTTCACAAAATAAAAACATGAATTTAAATTTAAAATTAAAAACGTACAATTTAATTAATAAATGCACTTCAGCTCCAGCCGCCAGACTGTCTTTTACGTACACACTAGCTAGCCTAGCTTGTGCAGCTAACATCAGCTAACAGCTAACGTCAGCTAACAGCTAACGTCATTCATTCAGCAACATTCATGCAAATATGCTAAACTGGCTGAAATTGGGGAAACTGTCAGGTGGGACATCAGAAGCTATCAGTCATAATAGAGGAGAGGGACAGAGAGAGAGGGAGGAATCGGAGGCGAGAGGAACGGAGAGATGCGTTGGGGAGAGGACCGGGAGAAGAAATCGAGCAGGAGTCAGAGAAAGATGAGACGGAGGAGACCGAAAAGGAGGAAGGGATAGCACAGACAAATCGGGAGCACATAGGCCCATCGCGGAGTCAAGGTGAAGAAAGAGGAAATGAGAGTGAGCATCAGACTGGGAAAAAAAAAAGAGGAAATATGATGAAAATGATCTGGGTCTGGGCTTCACGTTTGGATTGGCAGTGCAGATTGCCCAAAGCCACAGCGCGTGGTGTGCAGTGAGGTTCTGGCTAACAGCTGTCTGAAGCCCTCTTATTTACGTCGCCACCTGAACTGATCAGTCGTGATGTGTAACTTTATTGTTATTTGATTCAGATTAATGTAACCGCTATGTATGGTTAATTGTAAATTAAATGTGATGCAATCTGCCTCTGAGCCTGTGCGTGTGTCCTCGCCATCCTTATTGCTCTTTAAAAGTGACGCCTTGTGTAAATAAAATGTATTGAAACTTTGTACAAAATAATTTCCCAACAGGCTCATAGCAGACCACCTCAAGGCCTCACTCTCAAATAACCAGGACATTCTGATGTAGGATTCCAAAATTAAAGCCCTTCAAAATCTCATTCATGAGACAATTTGTCTAATTTCAGCTGGGGGCGTGGCCAAGCACAGGATAAGGGTTAGGGTTAGGCTTTAATTTTGGAATCCTACATGAGAATGTCCTGGTTATTTCAGAGTGAGACCTTGAGGTGGATGTAAGGGGGTGCGTGGCCTAAAAAGTTTGGGAACCGCTGTGTTATCCGACACTCTTCAAGATGTAGAGATGCGTATTCATCATTTCCTTTGTCTAAGTGATAAAGACCTTTTCAACATAAACATTCGAGATGGGCCCCTTTGTCATTTCTTTTGCAATGTTTGTTAATGCAGTAGCTGACAGGAGGGAAACTTGGGCCGAGCAACATAATGACAATGAAAAGGTCTTTGTCTTGGCCTTTAGTTTAAGCAATACTAGCTGCCTGAAATATTGATTGATGGATTTGAGCTCATTCAAATACACTAGCATTGCATGTCTGGAAAAGAAGCTATGGTGAAAAACTTGACATGCATATAATGGTTATGGTGTTCAGGAGATCATGGGGAGATTACATAATTGTAGAAGAAATGTAGAATTATGTTGACCTGTGAACACGATATGTGCAAGTGTCTTGTTGCTCCCACTCAACACCTCCCTACACAAGCCTGCTGCCGTGTCCCTGCAAAACCACATCCTTAACTCAGTCCTACGCATCCAAGTTCTTCCTCTCATGTTTGTAGAGTACACCTCCCATCTCTCCGTTCTGCTACCCTCCTCAACTGCTGCAGGCAATGACTGACCTGTGCCACTATCCTTTTTATCACTTTGAATTCCCCCCATTTCGAGCCACAGGGAGTCTTTTTGATAGACTACATTAGACCATAAAAAGCTAGCCTTTTAGAACTGACATGATTTTCCTCCCCCTCCCTTTAAAGAGAGGCCTAGGAGCTGCCTTGGTTAATGGCCCCTCCCCTAGAAAACTAGACTCTTCTATTTTGGTGGGCACAATGTTAGATGACATAGTGCTGCCACCACTGGAACATACAATGTACACATTTGATCAAATCAGTGTGAAACCAGCTCAGTTATCATGGAAAGGCTTGGATGACCCTGAAAGTATACAATGGCGGTGTGACATTACAAATTAAAAACACGTATTCTTTTTTTATCCTTCCGAACATGGTCAACAGGGACCAACAATTGATCATATCACTGACAAAATTGTCCTGTTAGCTCAGCTCAGAAAGGTGACTTTCAACACAGAGCTGCAACTGAGCCCAGTGAAGGGATCTAACACCATTTTTAGTTCCCCCTGAATGCATTTCAAGGATATACAGAAAGTAGTGAAAAATGTGACTCTATGAAATGTGAAAAAACAGCTTATGTAAAATGCATGAGCTGCATTTCATTCTTTGTGCTGACTGCTGATTACACCTGAATAGGCCAATTAAATCAATAGGGCATCAAACAATGTTTTTGGAACCATAGAAGTTTGAACTTTAACACAGGTCTCCTTTAAAAAAGAAGGAAAAGAGAAAAAAGGGATTTGGTAATTACTCTCATCGCACAGCTCACTGCGCTGTGCGTAAATGAGCCCTTGAGGTCTACTGAAAATGTCCAGGGTTGCACTGAAAACACAATTGTAAGGATTATCTCACTTAATTACTCCACTTGTTCTAACTGATGCTTCTGTGATGCAACCCAAACAATACTCTGACCTCCAGCACACATCTAATAAGTAAACTGGTTCGCTATGTCATCAGTTCTGGATGACTTGAAAAGAAAGCCCTGGATTAATGGCACTGAATTGGTAGGCAAAGGTGCTGTATTTAGCTTTTTCTATCAGGTAATATCACGCTGGTCCTTCACAAAAAACGATAACAAGCCGTGTGTGTGTGTGTGTGTGTGTGTGTGTGTGTGTGTGTGTGTGTGTGTGTGTACTGTAAGTAAAATGGGAAAGTTGCATGCTGGGAAGTTGATGGCAACAGAGATATGAACAAGGATTGGAGCAGGTGTTTTCTTTGAACCGACAACACTGTGAGGTCGTCTCAGACAACATATCACATACAGTACAGAACAGCGTGGTGTGAAAATAAACATGAAGAGACTTGCTTAAAATAGATAATCCATCACAGTGACCATCATGTCCACTTTGATTATTATCACAGGTTACGTAATCATTAGTAATGCACTGCACAGTATTCAAATCAGGCATCAATTCTAGCTGCATGACCACAACAATAAGTCAACTTTCATCAAAATAGATGATTAAAAAATGAAGCACATGTCAAGTTCATGCGAGCTTGATTATAAAACCATGATGAAATGAATCGAAAGTCTAAGCTGCATTACCAGTAAATCAAACAATCTGGTATACTTTGTAAACGTTATGTGAAGCATGAACACATTTACATTTGATAATAATGCAAACCTTTATGGGCGAAGCGGCTTAAAAAGTATAGTGACAAATACCTGCATGTTGCCGGTATCCTCTGCCACCTTTAGTCATAGGACAGCCCCATCTAGTGTAAGAACAACAAAATACTTCAACATTAATGAAGGGTAGGGTGCAACTTGTCTGTATCGTATTATATCCTATATGCTATAATATTCATAGTATATTAAAATATATTATCTGAAACAAAATGTGTAAATCTAAAAATGTAGTATTTCATGCAAAAATAATGTCAATGAGAGGAAATGTCTCATTGATTGACTTAATATAAACTGGATAAAACCATTTTCAAATTAAAAAAATTCAAATTCTCCACAAGCTCAATAGTACCAAAACAGACTAAAATTAATACTAAAATATTAACAATGTACCTTAAAATTGTTGTTAAGTAAGATTGTGATGTGAACAGAACATCGACTGACAGAAGATGCCGACAGCAAGAGAGAATTGTGGGAAGATGTGGCATGAATACAAAACAGAGCAAATGATTAGCCTTTCCTGCTGTTGTCTAGAAATGCAGCATTGTCGTTCAAGGAAAAGTTGCCAGTAGCTCAATCAGAAAGAGGATTCGATCAGCTATTCTCAAACATTTGGCCTGGTCATCTAATGGGCAGAGGAGGGACAGCTAAATGGTCAAATTAAACAGAAAAAAACAAACATAGTTATTCAAACCAAGTGTAATGTCAATGACCAGTTATGTAAAAGCTGCAAAGTGTGTGGTGAGGAAATATGACCCTGAATACATTACATCTGGATTCATAATGGCAGGCAGTGATGGATAAGCAGAATATTTATTTTGGTCATTATGGCTGACAGTGAGTGGCATAAATTACACATATTTTGTGTCATGTATTATGTAACTTTACTTTTATCTGAAACACAGGTTCATTTAAACTGGAGCATTTATCTTTTGATAAATATTCAGATTAAATTGACACTGTGTGATCCAATTTCAGCAGCATGGTCTCGTGTGGACACCAGTGCCTCATATATTCAGTGCTATGGACACAGTGTAAGATTCAGGCAGCATTGCATACAGTGTAGGGTGGCCTGCTGATGTACAGTATGCAGGTGTAACCTGAACTGGAACCACGATGTATCCCATTGTGTATGTACATGCTTAATCAGATCTGATGTCAATCACATGTTGCTGGTTGTTGCACACATCAAGAAGATACGTGCCTGCATCACACGCAATGACAGTGGCAGTGGATGCTCTGATAGTCGATCCAGTTTGATCTTCTAGAGTTTGATTCCTGTCTGCTGAGGACATATAATTAAGTTTCATTTATGTCTTTCCTGACATATCTGTGACACATCTTTCGTCTGAATGCTTGTTATTTTACTTGTTAAAAGAGAGAAAACTAGTAAGCAGCCATTTGAGACATGCTGTAGAGTTAAAACAGGTTCGCATTAGCCTGAAAACTACTGGAGTAAATTCAAAGATCGGCGGGTTAAATCTCACTGTGGACAGTTAGGAAAATAGCATATAAAATGACTGAGACACACTTCCTCTTGGATAATGTATGAACACAGTAAGCAAAGTCAAAACGCAAGCAAGCAGAAAAGGGGAGCAGGGAAATGGGGAAAGAGCAGGATGTAAGAGGAATAGAGTCAGATTCGGATATTCATGTTTTTGTATTATTGAAGCATTTCACCCACAGGCAGCATATTCCCCAATCTCTCCCCCTACTGCTGTAGAAAGCTCATAGGGAAGTCAACTCTTTCCCTCCATAGACTGTGTGACGATCAACTCAGTCAGATGGGATAAAGTCAGCGTTCAAAGCAGGAGAGATTAGGAGAAAAGAGTGTGTGTCTTTGTCTGTGCAGGCACACACACACACACACACACACAAACGCGTTTCTGTGCATACACTCTGTTATGGAGAGGAGAGAACATTGCTATTCAGCAGACTCCAGCTGAGTGTGTGAGGAAATATGACGAGGCAAAAAAAAGAAAGCGGGAGAAAAAAAGGGGGAGTTAGTGGAAAAAGAATTGTCCCTCGGGCTTTCTGTGTGAGCAGACTCCATCTTTTCTTCAGCCAGAGAGGATCTGTCACAGTTTACTCCACGGAGACCGCCCTGCCACCGCCGGAATCAAAAAGCCCAGCATGTGTTTGAGGATACACATAACCACACATCTGTGACGAAGAGATGAGGAAGGGTGGAAATACATAGTTATGGTGATACCTCCAAATCTGGGCGCAACGTCTGATCTTATTTAATTTTTTTAATTATACAAATTATACTCACAAATCTCCTGCAGTGAAAGAGAGTTAATTAATCCATAATTCAGACATCACTCTTAAAAGATACTGTATATTCCAATGTTGACATTTGAATTGGCCGAATGCACGATCCCTATTGGATACAGCGATAGGAAGGCTATTACATTCTCATATTCCGGTCTAGTAACCTTTCATGTCAAGCTTGATTCCTGTTACCGCTCATGTTCTTCAATAAGCTATTAGTTTCCTTATCTTTATTAAACCAAATCTTAAAAGTCTGAATGTGCACTGAATTTAGAAAGACAGACATTTTAAATGTTATTACATCAATTACATGCATTTCCATTTTTAACTGCTCATAGGGGAAATAAAACCAGACAGCACATGTGATCATTTGTGACAAGCTCTCAATGGACTATCTCTTACATTTGATTTACCTTGAACTCAGAGTAAAGCTGACAGGTCATACTGACAGCAGAGATGTTGGTTTCCTGGATTTAAATAGATCAATGTCTCCATCTAGTGGTTTGATTTTGTAGTAGGAGGAGGTTTTTATCAGTGTCAGGTTTAAGCAGCAGAGGTGTACCAGCCTAACGATTTGGTTGAAGCCCTGAGTGTTTCTCTTTCTACTCAGGAATACTTTATCTTGTCTTATAAATCCTATTCTACAGCCGTAGACGTGGTGACACTAAAACATGCAGTTAATAAGCGGTTTGTGTCTTTTATGCATTCAGCAACAATTTAGATACAAATATACAGTTTATCTTTAAGGCACAATCCAAATATAAAACAAAATAAAGAAGGAAATACAGGATGCCAAAAACTCCCAAATCTATATTGAGCTATTTAAAAGAGGGACAACAAACAACTGAATCTAAAGACAGAAGAAAGTGCAGGACATTTACAGGCAGCAGGTGCTGTAGCTTGCTGTGTTGCCCTTAATCCTGTAGTGAGTTATTGGCTCCTAGACAGGAGTCCTTATATCTAGTATCACATTTAAAAAAAATGCATACCATCAGTTACTAAATCACAGGCTCATAGGAATCACAGGGATACAAATGAACCACAAAAATGTTTTAAGTTTTATCTCTAAGTGCACAAAACTGATTCATCAAAGATTGGCTTAAATGAGTTCACGATAACCAGTGTTGCTATGTTATTGTGAGTGTGTTACCAATTTTAACACTCATTGCACACGTGTGTCGCGATACACACACCGTCCCGCCGATGGTTTAACACTATTCCACTGAGCTGCACATGGTGGTGAAGCACCAAGGAGCGCAGCAATGCTCCAGTAAAGTCTGCTAGCAAGTAGACATGCATGAAAACAAGTGTTTAATGTTTAATGAGGAAGGAGAAATACATTCTACACATTTCCTCACGGATTTTGATATTTCTCTCTGAGGTAACAACTGCACCAGCAGAGGGTGACTCTTTCACTCTCTATAGGCCACGTTTGAAAGAAACACACTTATTGCCCCTCCCCCTCGATACATGCAGAGCTTCAGAGATGCTGTTGCCCTAAACAAAGTGTTTCATACAGCACTTTGGCAGTGTGCCATCCAACAGGCTCACGCAGTCAAAACCTTTGAATACCGTTTACAGTCGGCCTGGTCTGCAGGCTGAAGAGCCACCTGCAAATACGAGAGAATCAGGTCTTTTGCTCAGAATCCCTGATGAGAGCCAAATAGCTTCAACTGTTCTCTTCGATCACACCATAAGCTCTTCTCTCTCTTTACACAGCTCGATTCATCGGAATGATGGGTGCAGTGATTTAGCCCAAATAAATCAGATTTCTGAAACCACTTTCTATGTGAGCACTACATATGTTTTTTTTAATCTGAATTCTGAAATGTTTAAAACCCTTTAAAAGGGTTAAAGTGTGGTGATCTGCAATGTTTTAAATCCACAAAATGACTCTTCTCACTACATGAAATGCATGTATGCATGAGCTGATTTTGAATGTTTAACTGTTTCATCATGGCTAAAAATAGAGTTCATTCTGAAGTCCTCATTTGTAGAATTAAACATTTACCACTAGCATGTTGGTTCAGTCATGAATAATACATGTAACATGGATTGCTCCAATGAGCAAACAGCCAAACAAGGCTAAATAAAGCATTACACACTCTCTCCGCCTCTGAGAAATGGGTGAAATCTGCAGTACATATGAAATGTAAACTAACACTTGTCTGTTTCACTGACCTAGAAATATCCTCCTGACTCAGTGAACTCAGATCCAAAGTGAAGTGTCCTCTATATCTGTCGGAAAGGACTTGTGGTTTGGTGTTCATTCGGGGAAATGTGGGGCAGGTGCATCTACTCAACTTGAATTCCTCACGTTTTTTTAAAAAGAAAACTTTTTTCAATAGTAATAGTGAAGATGCGAGTTGAGAGGCCCACAGTAGATGTGACATTTCCACTCTTTGGCTCAGATGTGACTTCACGGGGACGACAGCTGAACTGCTGCCTCTGTTCTGCTGTCTGAACTCCCTACTCTCCACACAATGTGTAAGACAGAGATGGTGAGTGTTGTTTCTTCACCAAAATACATTGAAAAAGGGAATATTCATAAGGTTGAAATTATTCATCATGGAGATGGAGCGACCTAAATTCTATTTGTGACAAATTTAGCGACGCGTTAATGTAAGAAGTTGCCTCTTAATGAACTTTTGGATAATTCTTCATGTCAAAAAAATGTAACTGCTTCACCAAGTAGAATTCTAATTTGCTTTCCTCGTTACATCACATGCATGAATTAAACGTCGTGGTTCTACACGTCAGCCATGATAACTTCCCAAGGCAGCACCGTTTGGTAAACACAGTTGACTCACAGCCAGGACTGAGGTTTGAGTCAAACTTTGTATGAAGTTATGTATCATTGTGAGACTGATTTGATTGGTTCAGTGCAGTCTGACAAACTGTGAAAGGTTTCAACTTGTGTGACATAAATGTTTCATACAATGTGGATACAAAGTTGGTCACAACAAGTTTTAACAAGTTAGGTGGAAAGTGCTAATTATGCATAATTACTTGAAATTAAAGAGGAGACAGGATTCACTTTCAAGCGTACCTTTGATATAATGGATACAACCATTCTCCAAACAACGATGCTGAGATGCTAATTTATGTATTCTTTGATGTAAAGGTTGAGAAAACTAGGAAGCTGTGATCGTAAATTTGTGATCGTTGTCATGCTGAATTTGCCCCCGCCAGCTGGAGACACTAAATACAATATAATCTCATAAATATGGAAACTTTGCCACATTTTCACAGTTGCCTTACTTTATATTGTGAACCTGAAATTATTCATAGTGTGAATTTACAATGAGTCGTGTTTCTGTGTTTGCTCTGACCTATGAAGAATGTTTCCTGCCTTTGTGCCCAATGCATTTAAGGATAGACTGCAGGCTCCAGTGACTCTTGAGGAGAATCACAGACAGGGAACACGCTTTTCCTGGGAAACTGTTTTTTTATCTTTCTACAGAATGTGGTGACGAATTAAATAGACGCACGAGTAGTTCATTATCTTACAGATAAGACGCAGCTTAGCAGATTGATAGAAGAAATTGCAATTATACATACTGTAGATACAACAGCTATATCACTCTGGTTGGCGAGTGCACTCCTGTCTTCATCACACACTCTTATTATATTATATTTTATATTCCACGGTCTATACATCCATCAACGTTTTATCCCTAATCATGATCCTATTCCAGCATTCACTGAATGTCAAATAAATATAGGTCACCAATTAATTTCAGGGCTCATAAATGTCAGTTAAGTCTAAACATTTACTAAACATAACAGCTGACATGAAAATCTATCAGCCAGTCAATCGACCTGTTGCCTTATATCTATTTCATTCATTCCCTAACTGACAGCGAATTAGCACAGCCTGTCCTCCATAATTCGAGCTGATATATGCCAAACAATAGTGGCCCGTAGGGGAGACATGCTTTGGGACTTCAACACAATGTAAAATGATTAATATGTGGCCTTGGGCTTTGTTGAAGCCCACATTGCATATCACATGCCCCTATGGCAGTGTTGGCAGCTGTCGTAGTCACCAGGAAGTGTGCCAATTTAGACCTGAGCCAAAACAACACATCAGACCGGCACAACTGTCCCTTCCTCCCAACACAAGGTGACCAAGTCGTTAAGCACGTGCATCCACAATACACCTAGCGGTACACGTATGGAACTATAGACTCACTTGCCAACAACATGGGTACATCATTTGTCTATCTAGTAGCATAATGCATCTGCTTTTGAGTGTGTAATCTGTAATATCAGGAGTTTTCTCTCCTTCTAGAGAGCTGGTAATGCTGCAACCGACCTGGGCTTATTGTTGTCCTTTTTGTTGAACTCATATTTGGGCACACAGATGAGATATTTTGTTATTCAACTGCTGTCAACTCACACTTCATGAACATTTAGAGCGGTACCGATAGTAATAATACACTTTGAGTATCTATCCAGCATTGTTAGTTCATTATTATAAATGTCAATAATTTATATTGATGCACAGTGTTCAGCACAGTGAAGCAGTCCTATTCCTTTAACGTTTGTATTCTACTCGATTTGAATGCTGAGGCGAGCACATTTGCACAGTGATTTTGCATATAGTTAAACTTTGGTGACATTTGACACACAAATTTGCACCGTTGACCAATTTGAACCCATCTTGACAGTGCTGACTTTTAAGAAAAGGAGAGAACCAAAGAGTCCTAAATAGAGGAAGCATTCATATTAAGCTGTACCATCAGAGAGGAGTGGATACAATATGCTTCTTTGAATTAACTGTGTTAAGTTGTTGTCCAAGTACTGAAGCACAAATGTTACGGTTCTGTCTTGCAGTGCTTACAATCAAAATATGATTGTTGTTGTTTTGACCACATATAACTACCAAAAGGACATGTATAGTAGCTGAACAAAGCTGATATGGTTTCGTGAAGGCGTGTAAGCGTAACGGCATTACATTAATGCTTATTAGTCATAGATAAAAACCATATGTCTTACAGGAGTGTGTGGAGGCAATGTGCTGCCTCTATTACCCATTTCTAATTCCTGCTCCATTTCTCCCTGATGCTCACCCAGTCATGAATAGCTCTCTCTCTCTCTCTCTCTCTCTCTCTCTCTCTCTCTCTCTCTCTCTCTCTCTCTCTCTCTCTCTCTCTCCCTCCCTCCCTCCCTCCCTCCCTCCTCAGGCAAGGTGACGTAGAAAGCACTGAATAAGCTTTAATCTCAATCCAGACGCAGTCTTGTCGGCTTTGAACTATGCTTTTCTGACCATCTTTTCTATGCCCATCAGCCAGAACTCTTGTACTAAATTGATTCTGCACACCAACGATCTTTGAGGAAGGGCGTAGACAACAAAGCCAGGCCTGACAGCAGACTTGAGAAGTACTTCGGGCATGTGAACGGAGGCAAGAGAGGGGTGATAGATAAAGTGGGTGAGATATGATGGCAGTGAAACGTCTTGTTTGGCTGCAGGGCAGAGGTTCACATTATAGATTTGTACAATGTGTCTTTGCACCTTACCCGGTGTCAAGGCAGTGCTTGTGCAGATGTGTGAACGTCTCCTGATCCTGCTGCAGGAAAAGCAAGTGCTGATCCTGCTCTGGTTTGAGAGCTGCGACTGAGAGGTCTCATGAGGCTTTAACTTGACATCAAGCTAATGTGAAATGACAGGGTCCTTGGGCAATACACTGACCTGTCACCTGCTCACAGCCTGAACTAACAGTGTCAGCTACAAGGATAGAAATTTAAATGTGAAATTCAAAAGTTTCTTGATTTGACAAATGTAACACCTATTTTTTTGGGCCAAGAATTTCAGAACTGTCAACGTCTATGTTCATTGTATTTTTATAGTTCCAGTATTTGTCTGAATAGGTCGTGATATATGCTGGCTGTCCTTGATAGAAGTGAAAAGAAGGAATGTCTAAAACACTCACAGCCAGAGCTTAAATGCTGTCGTCTCTAGATTTTAGCAGTGAGCTATTTTGGCAGTGATACGTTTGTTCCACGATTCAAACTCTCGTTATAATCCACATTTGGTTCACGCTATCCCAGCTTAAGCTAATGTGCTTCTATGGATTTCTGTTTCATCAAAAAAAACCTCTTTTGAAAAGCAGTTTAAAGGGATTTCTGTCTGGAGATGGAAAGAGATAATACTGGTGCAAAACAGCCACCAACACAGAGAACGATGCATCATCTGAACTATTTAAAGGAAACATTGTTTCACCGTTGGCTGGGGAGCCGCCTGCATTGCAGGCAGATATGATTATTTATTGCATGCTAGATAATAGGCAGTCTCTTGCTCGGGCGATATATAGGTCACATGTGTATAATCAGGATATGGAGATGCACATGCAAACTCATTAACATATCATGTGTAGCAGGGTTCAACAAATACCAGAGACTATGTCTGGGCCCCAGATTCTCTTACATAAGTCAGTGATGACATGGAAGTTGTCAATGTGTCAATGATACCACATTATCTATACAGGGTGACTGCACTGCACATCCAGGGTGACTGATGTTCATATATGTGCTATATTATAAACCTAAACTTGGAACATACTTTTCCATGTCAAGGACCCCCGCCAAAATATGAGCCTCCGTTCCAGATTGTTAATGTTAAATGTGAACAACACATCAGGATACACGTTGGTGTATTGGAGCAGGTGTAGCGCAGAACACATCGGATCTTAAAACTCACAATTCTCCTCACAGTCTGTCTGTCTGAGACATGACAGCTCCGCGGGCTAAAGAAGCAATTAACAAGGAGAATGATTAGTCTGATTGAAGCAAGAGAGAGGCAGAAAGGAAGAGCGCGGGTGGGAGAGATAAAAGAAAAGACTTCTGACAAGGACTTTGTGACACACACACACACATATACACACACTAGTGACTGATTTCCCCCAGAGCCTCCGGGCGTGGGACCACGGCTGCCTTTGGAGATAAACCGCACTGCTATCTGTTGGGAGATTTCACTTTCTTATAAGTTCCATGAAAGCTGTCGCATACGTTTCTTGAAGTCAGCATAAAGTGTGCCTTGCTTTTGCTTGGATGTTTAAATCTATCTTTGTAGTTCTCATAGTTCGTTCTTACCTTCCGTACCTTCCCTTTTTCAGCAAAGTTTTCCTATTACCGTACACGTGTAGGTTTTGAATGTGTTGCACGTTGGGCAAAAATACAGTGGGGCCGACACAAAATATGGATTGATTTGCCGAGCTCCTTCCGTAACTCTGCTTAGCTGACAGTATCCAACCTGGGGTGGTGACAGCCCATTTATTCTGGTGGCATACAGGTATTTTTCAGATAGTGAACATGAACTACACATTTTCACCTGCACGCCTGGGTGAGGAGACGGGTCTCCTGTGATCGTGTGTAGCTGTCTGTGCAAACGATACTGCAGCCACATTTATCATTCACATACACTGACACTGCTAAGGAATATGCTGCAACTGCTGAAACTGGAGATAAAAGTTCCAATTGAATTGGTGGGTGGCAATGTGGTAGCTGAGCTGTGCTAAACAGAATCATGAGCGATGATAGCTTTCTTATTTATTTAGGTTTCATCCGTCATTAAGTAACTTAAATATTCTAGGCAATCAAACCAAGTTTATGAGTGTAATGTGGTGTTTTAAGCATCGTCTATCAGAGCAACCGTTGAGCAAGCAATTGTGTTGAGTATGAATCAGTATTTTTATGGTTCGATAGCTTTGCGAATGAGTCTCTCTTTGCTACATGCTGACCCAGAATAAAAATGCAGCACAAAACATCCAGTTCCTTAAACGATTGCAAAAAGGTCAGATTGACCGAAGCACAGGATCTCCCTGCATTGATATTTGCAGGGAAACTTTCTCCAAATGGATCAAGATGCACATCTGTTACATTCATCTCAGTATGATTTGACCAAGAATAGAGATGGGTTTTTTCAGAATAGGGTTATATGCTGTATATCAATACAACCATTACTGGTAAATGGTATGCATCTTAACCCACCAACTTGCTTGGTCTGATAACTTTATAACATGTTTTAAAATTGTTCAAAAGAAAAAATGCTGCGATGTTAATGCGTCGTTAAGTCGCATAGTTTGCAAGCTGATCTTCATGTGTTGAAGTGAAACATTTGGAGTCATACAACTTCAGACAAAAGGCCTGCGTTTTTCCTCTTGGTGCTGCTACAGTGAATCCTATGTAGACAGCCTCATGTGGGATGTGCATACTCTAAGGTGCCAGTTAAACCTACTTGTCTAGTCCTGTCTGCTCCTCTCAAGACCACACGTCTGTCGACCATGTCCTGATTATGTCTGCCCGGCCATTTGGCCCCATCTGGTCTTTTTCCTCTCTTCCCTTCAGGACATCCACATGTTCCATCACTCCAGCCCTCGTCTGCTAGTTGATCCTCGGTGTCCTAATGTCAGAGAGAAGGCATTAAACAACTCTGATGATAAATAATATCCACCCCCTACTGAACAATTCTGAAGTAAGTCATGCATCTCCTCATGTAATCAGAGGAAACATGTGTTTTTGTAACGCTTGTAAGCAGAATAATTATTCTTACATAAGGCGCTATTGGGTGAATTGACATGGACATTATTTCATTAGTGCTTACATATCGCTATTTATGGTTGCTATTGAAAGTGATCAGATTGGATGCCAGAATCTCCCTCGGGCAGTTGCATGTAAGTTACTTTGAACTCCACTGAGGCGTGTGGAATGGGTACAGTGGGGCAGATGTGAATGTGTCTAAACAAGCCCCAGCTGAATTCAACAGGGATGGAGGCGCACACGAGCGAGCATGAGCACGAAGAGGCAAGTAACAGCACAGACATGCAGTTGTGCAGGGAGTGTTTGGGAACCTATGGACTTCTGTGAACGTCTTTTTCAGAAGAGGCAGGGTTAAGATGAACCATGAGTGCAGCTCAGAACTAGACCTTGTGATTCTCACACACAAAATCCACTGTAGCCTCCTGTATGACCAGTTAGCCCGGTGGCAAAAAGAGTCTTGAACCTTCATAGAGGCAGACAAGTAACTTGTCTTGTTTCGCCTTCAGAAGGCAAACTCTAATTAATAGAGGAGAATTCAAACTCTAATTAATAGAGGACAATTGATAAGATATTCACCTTATGCTGCCCTGCCAATGTTTCCACTTTCAGTTTGTGTGCAGTTGCATTGTTCTTCTGGTTAAGCGCTAGTAGCCTTGTAACCAATTGATGATATTTGGGGAAATTCAGCAGCTACACTGGTTTTGCTGATGGTTTTACAGAACCACATCCATCAGCCATCAGTGACCAGGTGGACGACATATGAAAATGGCCTGAAAGCCCATAAGATTACATTTTGAATTACTTAGTAGTGTCTCTTGGTGTAGATGGCTATCAGTACACCTGCCAGTTAGACTGGGCATACAAAAGCATAGGGTAGCAGTGTTTTAGTATGTAATATTAAGCTCGCTGACAGAAAGGTATACATGTTCGCACAGAGTTTATATGTATAAATATAATTTGTTAATACATGGGACCCGTGTCTACCCCTTCTGGCAGTGAGAGTAATTACGAAAACACTGTCGACATTTAGGGAGATACATTCTATCAGGGAGTTAAAAATGATCCTATAGGTGCTCAAAGATACATTTAACCCGGCATTATGATTACAGAGCAAACTTCTCAAAGTTTACAACAAGCATCAAGAAAACACAGAAGACTGACTCAAGATCTGCATTTGCTGTAACTATGTCATCTTCTTCTCTTCTTGACCAGACAAAACATAACAGTATATTATGGAATGATCACATGTGAGGAGAATTGAGAGAAATATAGACACAAGCCGAAGGACAGACTGTACCCAGCTTAACAAGGGTGTGATATGTTGCATCAAAGAACACGAACAGACACGAAAACTCACCTCAAGAGTTTTTATGACGGCACAACTCTATCCGAGTAGTTCTGACTGCAAAAAACGTCTCCCATGCTCAAGTTATTACTATTCTGTCCAAACTAATTAAATAGAGATTAGTTGAACCTTAAAACAAGGTCCTTATTGCGTTTCACGCATTTTGGAACATTTTCCAAAATGTTCAGCATTGTGTAGCAATCTGTTTCCCCTCTAACATGTGTAACATCACAGTGTAACACCACTGTGACTCACTAACACTTCTTGTGAAAGTGGAAATCCTTTCAGGGTATTTCTAAGAAAACTGATGGCAACCTCTGTAAATGATCACCTCACCCCAGCACATCATGAAGGTACTTTCTATTAAGATTCTAAGAGTAAAGATAAACATTTCTCTTCATAAGCAAAGCTAAAGGTGACAGAAGATTGCATCCATTAAAAAGGACCCCAATATAAAAGTCCATGAAACTTGCCATACTGCACATTAAATGTATGTTTGATGTCTTCACAACGTAGCCAGAAAACAAATGCATTTTCATGGCGTTCACCTACCTGGTACTATTAAATAACGTTTAGAATGTTTTAAAGACACACTCAACAGCTCAGACTTCCATCTCCTCATAGACAAATTGTGAATTTAACATTATTAAAGTTACTTAAGTAGGAATTTTAATGACATTCTTACACCACTGTGACAATCATCTACAGGAGTCTCACAGCTTTAGTTCGTGCAGTGAAAATTATTAGAAGAGTATGAGACAAAAAATCCGACAGAGATCTATTAGACACAGTTCACATACTGTCGTTCCAAGAACATCCTCATACTGTGCATGAAATCTATACCAACAGTCATAATAGTGTTCCCACATGCCATCTCATCTGTACAGTGGAATAGGCTCAAACAGACTACTATACTTTTGCTCTGCTATTAAGAAATGTTGAGAGGGCCGTTGGGTCACACTTTTTACTCTGATGGACGCCAACAATGACAAAGCAACATGCCAGAAATCAATTTGGGTAAAGCTGTTATTTTCAGATTTAAAGAAAAAGTTTATTTTGGTCATCCTATAACGGTTTTGGCCTATAAAGGGTCTTTGTCATCTAGATCATGGAATATATTGCCACTCATTAGTTATTATGGGAAAAAAGTATGATTAAGCCTGACAGATGAGAGGAGAAATTCAATTTCTACTGCACAGCAAATCCAGTTGCTTCAGGCTTACTGGATGTTATGGGTGAGGATGGAAGAAGGGCATTATTAATGGGAATTATTAGTGAAAATTAGTCATGCCCACCCCACTCAGAAGCAATGTTCAGCATGGCTTTGAGGCACATAATCCCCAGCCGAAGTTTTCTCCGACAATGTGAGTGAAGTTCAGTTGGTGATGACTGCAGCTCGATAAAGTTAACCAACCAATACTTCCAAGTTCTAAATGGAAAGCAGAAAAATACCCACTGCACCACTGTCAGCTGGACCTGTGTGTGCTCTACACTACTTGCATCGTGTCACAGGAGAATGTATGTGTATGTATGTGTGCAGGTGACAACAGGCGGGAATATTGAAGAGTCTCATGATAGCAATCTGTCAGTTAACCAACCATGTGCTGTAGCAAAAGGCCACCTCGGTATTCCAAGCACATGCATGCAGCAGACTATGAACCCACAAGGACGAACACATCTCATAAGAATCCCAAACAGCCACCACAGTACTTCTGGCCATCTGCAAAGCCTGTTGGTGAGAGTGTGCGTGTGTGTGTGTGTGTGTGTGTGTGTCTGTCCAGGGCTGACTAATCTTGGCCTTCATCACAAATGCCCCACTGGAATCATCCATCACATTCTTTGTCCTCCACAGACACACACCACACACAAAAAACCACACACACCATCGACTCCCAACTCTAATTCATCATCCTGAGTCAAGCGTTCAACTTGCAAAGTGTCCCCTTTGCCCCTCTGTGCCACCGTGGTATCGTTTTACTTCAGCAAGCTCACACCTGAGGCCGAGTCCCATCTGGCTGCTACCACATGCACTGCACACATGCACGCACACAGATACGAGAAGATACAGCTATAGTACATAAAGTAAGCAAAGTGAGCTGGGATGAAGGGATTAACCTCCCTTTACTGACACAAATTGAACATACAGTATAACCCTGCATGGTTAAAAATGTGTAGGTGCAAGTAGAGAATTTTCTGCAGACTACGTGCCTAAGTAAATCCAAACAAACCAATCTGCAGAACACACACATGCATGGGAGACCTTGGCTTATACTACACAAGTGAAAAAAATGCATATATAGGCTACGTCTTTATACGTGTGCGTGTGTGTGTGTGTGTGTACAATACTTGTACTTTTGCTGGGAATTGAACTTGGGACCTATTTGCAGTGAGCAAAGAATCACAATACTGTAACCCTATCTGATTTATCTGAAGCCTGCCAAGAGGGACAGAAAGCTTCAGTTCTAATACATTCCTAAGATTTGCGCAGAGGGCCAGACCAATATTTACATTATGTAAGTATGTAAGACTTCTTTTCCTGCCTATTTTAGGACTTCTGTCATTAGATAATCTAAACGAGGGTATGAGGTGTGGAAAACGCGTTTGTAAAGCAGTCGTGGGCTTACATTTGGGGGTAGAGTGATGTGGCTTTTTTTTTTTAAAGCATAAAATCTAATAGAATATAACTTAAAGGCCAAGTAGATAAAGCAATTACAGTCTGGCGAGCCTCCTAAGGCATATTTGTCCTTTGACGACTGGAGCATGTGTCCTCTGCTGGGATTTGCAGCCCATCACCACGTTACATAACTATATTTGGGGACGGTTCCTTTTAGCACAGTTTACGCACTTGTATCACTGAGAGGATGAACCGGGAAAGAGGAACATGCCGTTCCATGCTTTGTCCCTCTCTTGATGACAAATGAGGAACGCCTCCCTCTTTCCCTCTTGCAGTCTTGACGATTGCCAGAGTATGATGGTGTCATTACAATCTTGTGAGTGCTTCCTGTCAGAGGAGGTCAGGCTGTTGATAGTTTCAGGAACAGCCAGCCAAAGACAAAGTCATGAAAGACTTTATGTTCAGAAGTAAAACTGGTAAGTTGGTGAGGACTGAAAAAGGAAAAGATTTGACGCGGTAAAAACTCCTCTCTGCTAGGTGATGGGGTTATAAAGATTATTAGGTACAGATCGACAGTATATCTTGTTATGCGCCTCGATTTCACTTGTTTCATACTTCAGTGTCACAACATATCCCAATAACTAACAATTGATGCAAAAAAATACATCTTTACTTTTAATATGAAGCAAAACCCTCAACAATGTTGTGTTATCCTATATTTGCTATAAGTGATTACTTATGAAGGATGTAAAATACACACGCAACCGTGCCAAACCAAAAAGGAATACAACTTTAAATAGAAAATATAATTTCATTAACTTTTTCATCCAGAGTGCTGTCCAACACAATTTCTTAAACCAAGAAGATTAGATTATTTTAAGTTGTTAAATGTTTAGGAGCTTGGCCCGCTGGTTGGAGTTTCAAAACAAAACTTAAACTTGGCTCAAAGCCAAGAGTTTCTTCCTACGTTTTTGGAATGCAGACTTTCAGCAGCTGCATTCCTCCACAGTGATTGATAAAGTATCACCTAAAATGCATATATAATTTAAAGTAAATTACCTAGTGACAATGAATCCTGCACAACTTTAAATACATTTGCATATATCGCATGCATAAATGCCTAAAGTATATAAACTCATTTTAAGAAGCAATATCTCGTCGTCGAGTTGCTATTTATTCCTCATTTCCATACTCTGTAATGACTCAGAGATGAGGAGTCACACATTCAGTATTTAATCATAATTTACCCAAGAGGAAGTGAGTAATTATTGAATACTCGCTACAAGACTGTGTCATCGTCTGTGGCACATGTATCATTTGCTTAATGAGGCAGTCATTAGGGACAATGGGTTGCCAGTTCCGTGGCTTTAGGGATGAAACTCCTGGCTCACAACAGATGAGACTAATTTCATTTCCTTTTCTCATCCTTTTTTACAAACGCACACATTGCCTTAGCAGACACTTCTTCACTCTCTTCTCCTGTTTTTTTTTTCATCTTCTGGATGTTAATGCGGGCCAGATATACAGTTTGAATTTGTGCATACAAAAAGCATGCATAGCACACATTTCTAAAAAAAACAACAATCTAAACAATATAGTTTATCCCCTCCCGTCTCCCTCCATTCTCGCCTTCCTATTTCCCCAGCGCTCCTCATTACAGTGATGAGGGTAACTGGCACTGGCAGTCAAGCCAAGCAACTCTCTCTCTCTGCCTCCGCAAATAAGCTCCATTTTCATTCGGTTACAATAATCAGTCGCGTGGCTGAGGAAATAGAAAAAACAATTCCAGTGATGGAGCAATTTGTTGCATGTGTTTTGCTACAAGATACAATTTGCATGATGTACTACAGATGTACATGCAGAAACGGTAAGCAGCTTAAGTTGAAATGAGAACTTGACAAGCAAGCCATCAAATGCAAAAGTGAATGATAGTGAGGCCGCTACAGTGAGAGACTGTTCAAGTAAACAATACATAAAATGTACAGTTTAAGTTGGGGAAACGGTGCATTAAAAGATGCATTGCATTGTGTGATGTCTGTATACGTATTGATAGTGGCACGGTCCAATGTAATACTGCTTAAGAAGCCACACTGTGCACACTGCACACATCCCTATTCATAGCATAGCTCCGTTTTGTGCATGCATGTAGAGATCGGTTACAGCTATAGACACTCTGACGGGTGCCCCTGTTTGGAACGGCAGCAATAAAAAATAGCACTAGCCGTGTAAAATCATAATTTCGCAGCCACACATATCTTATTGCATGTAATGGCTTCAAAAGATTGACTGTCAGAATTTGAGTAAATTACTACTATTATATTTCCATTTCTTTTGTCTCAAAATATGGAAATGACAGGCTGTTAGAATAGAGCTTTAATACAAAATTAAAAAACATACTCAGAATTCTCCTCCGCTGAGAGACTGTGGAAACACTTTGGAAATGTAGTTACTCTGACACACATGAAATACATTTAAATAATTCCAATCATGTTCTTACTCACACAACCCCCAAGGCATTAAACATGCTGTCTGAGACTTTTAAAACACATAATCACCAAATTTGGGTTTGGACTGTAATCTGTATCGAATTTCTTTGGTATGTGTATAAAAACACATTGCTTCTCTGTTATTGTTCCGATGCCCAATGACTATGAATCCTAATTTGGTGTAAAATACAAACATGTCCATGAAATTGATCTAAGCACGCAAAACAAACTGCGAGAAACAAAATCAATGGCCCAAATTTTCCTCACATACATTTTTATTGATCTGGCAAGATCTGCCACGACAAACATCCCACCTGTATTTGTTATAATAGAAATTCTCGTTAAAAAAGTAAAACCCATCTCACAAAAAGGCTTTTATTCTTAAACACATGACATAATTCTATTAAATCTCCCTCGCCCGCAAACGCATGGAGCCAGCCATGTATAAAATGTTCTGTGAGGGACTCAGAAAGGCTGAAAAATAAACATTAACACCAACTGTGCTGCGTTTCTGAAAATAGCATTTCTAATTAGTTAGCTACAGTCACGGCATTTGTATCAGCACAGTGTGCATCAGCACACAGCAGTGTACGCGGCCATCATGCCAAAACCAATCTTACTGATTATTCATTGAAATCTGGGCCACTTCTCATCAGCAGTCACATAAACTAAGATTAGAAGATTATAATAACCAAAGTACTGATGGTTGCAATAACCAATTTAACTTGATGGGTTGAATAATATGAAGACGACCCCCATCAAGGCAACCAAACGTCTAACTTAGTAGGTCAACCTGTCGTTATTTTGGCTTCTAGAGAGCCAGACTCCCTCTGCCAGTTTCTTTGTTCTCTCTGACAGCTTCCACTCTGCCCGGTAGCGTAAATCATCTCCCTCAGTGCCTGAATCTACCAGCTCAATCCTCAGGAACATTTCCTTCTCCAAGATCAATGAAGCTAACAGAGAGTCTGTAGCTTGTCTGGCTCTCGGCAGTCTGGGGGAGGAACGAGAAACCCCGCGACAAGGGGGCGGATTACTTTTGACCCCTCTGCTTCGTACTTCCTCTTCCTTGTGTTTCACCAATGTCACTTCTCTGTCATCTGAGGTAGACGTACTTGAGGAGCTCTCATTGGTTGAGTCGGAGCTGACAGAAGACCGCGTGTCCTCTGATTGGTCGAGGTCCACTTGGTAGGCTAATTTCCTGTTACTTTGCCTGTTGATGGACAGACAAGGAGGCCATCGAATGGAGAGACATCTCGTCATGGCCCGCCATAATTCCTGAGGCCTGAAAACACCTGGCCTCGGAGGTTGATCTGAGTCCCAAAAAGCATCCCGTTTCTCCAACCGCATGCATTCTGCTGCTAAGTCTGCCTCCACCAGCTCTGTTACTCCGTCAGAGTTCTTTGGCGACAGTCCTTCTTCTCTGCCCTCTTTCCTTGGCTGTAGCTGATGATCTTCTTCGAAGCTGAAGGAGCTGCTGAACCTCTGGCTCCTCTTCATCGCACTTTCTGCCTCCACATCGGAATCGGACGACGAGTCTTCGTCTGGTGAGCATCCACGTGGTGACGACTGATCTTTACGATCCGTTGACGGGGGCTGTTGACTCTCTTCTGACTCACAGGAGCTGCTCGTCCTCTGGCCTTTCCTCATAATTGGGCAAACAGGTCCTTCCTTTTTTTGCTTAATATGTCAGCTGCCTTTTGCTGCTTAAATTGAAAAAGGAATGCAATCAAGGCTATCACAACAATAACAACAGCCGCAGCAGCTCTGCTAGCATGGCACTTTCTGACATAATCTCTGCTTCAAGAGGCACAGCTTTGGCTATGGAGATGGGCAGTGATGACGCTGTGGTGTCATGTGCCCACACACACACACACACACACACACACACACACACACACACACACACACACACACACACACACACACACACACACACACACACACAGAGAAACCCCTGCATGGCTATGTGTTCACGCTCCAGTCGAGTGAGCGGTGACTTGCCTCAGAGGGAAGTGATGCCACATTGCATGATGTCATACCTAGCCGCGAACCAGGAGTCAGCTATGGTCTGTTTTTGTGCGAGAGCCCAGATGGTGAAAAAGATGCCCTACCCCCAAAATTGACCTAGATGTGCAAAAGGGAAGTCTTGATAAATAAACGTTGATTTTTTTCCCCCTATTCATCTTACCCTAGTTGGTATCCACTTCCAAATAATATAGTAAATAACATAGTTATTATTATAATAAATGATATTAATAATAGAGAAGGTGGACTCTGTGTTTACACCGTGATGATTGGTGCTCAAACATAATCAAAGTTGATGGACAATGTTTTCCTGATGTCTAATTTTAGAAATATTTTTAGATGTCGGCCATATTATCTGCCCAGAGAATTGTTTTTGTTGGTGCTGTTTACATTCCTCATGATGCAAATTTAAAAAAAGCACTACAGGAATGCACCACTGTTGAAGTTTTGTTTGTCATGTTTTTCTCGTGTTGCGAATGAGCTACAACTGCATGTCGTTGTGCATCCCTGTGTTGCATAATGACCATTAATAATCCTTGAATCCTAGAATCTTTTTATTGTCCATATTTCTTTATTTAACCTTTTTGTCTGAAAGTGTAATGACGCACCATGGTAGATGTGTCCCTAAATGTGTAAGATCTGTAGAGTATCAGCAGTGTTTCTATAATCTGTTAGTGTACACAAACAGAGATATCAATATAGAGGATATACTAAATATAGCAACGACTGAAATTGTTATTCACACACAGATGTTTTACAGATAACAATTCATGTATAAATGCATTAGCTTTTGCATGCACGTCTGTTGTTGTATTTTGGAGGGCTGCAGAAGGAGATCACAGTCACCTACAGTTTCACCAGCTGCAGCTGAAGGTGCTCAATGTGTAGTAGTAGTAGTAATAGTAGTAGGGTGCATCACTATGTGTGTCTGTCTCTTGCTCAGTAAGCCTCCTGTCACACGTCGACAGTGGATGTTAGGTCACTCACAATCTTCCTCGCTTTTCCATTTATGGTTATAGGACGGCTGTTCAGACTGCACGTCCCACTGTTCGTTCAACGTACACCTTCTTGCATCACCTCGGGGCAAAAGGACACCAGCCACCGCAGACTCCAGACCGGCTGACCTTATTGCACACAGAAAGACACACGTTACAGCTGATAAGTCTGGTCGGTCAATTTCTGTGTAGGCTGGGGGGGGGGGGGGGGGGGGCGCATATCTTTGAGATAGGGAGAGTGAGTCACTGGAAAGATTATAAATCAGTTGCAGATATCAGAACACCTTCACAGTTACACCTGTTACTGTTTAGTTACATCTCCCTAACATTCGGGGTGATCGACAATATCAGATGCAAACCACTGTAACATGATGTTCCTTTAATAGACACTTGTGCTATGGATTGCATGCCCTGAAATCTTGATGAAATTATTTGTATTCTCTCCTCCATGGACCAATCAAAGTCGCTTAGACTCTCACACTTAAATAGAAATGATTAAGAGGCTAATACATTTGAACAAGCCAACCTATTACATATAAAAACAAGACTGCCTTTCAGCACGATCAGCACTTTTTCTTTGAAGGGATTGTGTTCAGGAGCTCCTTCTGGGTCCTGTTGTATCTGAGTCACTGATGCTACGTCAGAAATGCAGTGGTACAAAAGCACAAAAAGAGCACAAAAGAATATGGAGAGGCACGCTGCATCTCCCCTAAAATGTCCCCTGGCAGACAGACACGGGGCTTGGCTGACCACCATGCCTCCCTGGTGTATGGACGAGAGTGTGACTGCAGTTTTCTGCAGTGTCCCATGGCCGAGGCTGCCTCCCACAGTAAAAAAAAAAATCACAACGCTTTGTTCATAAATAATATATCATAAAAGAGTGGGTATTGTGTATGAGAGGAGGCTGAACAAACATTTAACTATTGAATAGCTCTCTATAAAACCATTGAAGTAGACGCCAAGACAGGAACCAAAAACAAAGCAGTATTTCAGATCAGAGGTCGGACGAACGTGGCGAGAGGCCAAACAGCTTTCAACACAATCTCATTATGATTTCATTACTCTTCATATCAGTTTCTCTCAGACCTTTACTCGTCACTTTGATAAAGTAGCTTCAATTAAAAAGTGTACACTGTCATTTTAGCAAAGGTGTCATCTATTGAAGGACACAAAACGGTGTTACACAAGCAGGAATACTGCGGAAAAGGTGGAACTGAACGCCACGCCAGTTATGAATATCTTTCCAACTTTACCGAACTATGAAAAATTCATCATAGCTTTGGACTGCAGCTGCAGACTAGCGAGGCGAGGTATCTTTTTTTTCCCGTTATCACAGCTATTTCTGGACTGCCCATACATTATTCACACAAACCGAGGTGGGAACCCGTATACAAGCCATTTAAATCACCCCAAGGCGTGCTGAAGTTCGCTAAAATGTCTAATTCATTAGGAGCAGGTGAGTTGAAAAGCCACTTTAGCGACAAGCAACAGGAGAGCCGGATGAGGGCGCAGTGGACTCCGCACACTTCCAGGCACGGGGGAGGCGAGCTCGAGCTCGAGCAGCGTGCGGATGTAACGCGACTTCTGATTGGCTCGACTCCTGCAGCGAGGATGTCAAACGGGCCACGGTTGGACAGCTGCAAGTAGGCGGAGCCGTGCACGGCATTTCATTGATATAGCCTACAGCTGGTGGCTACAGATTCGCCACAAGGACTGGAAGGGCTATGAAAGTGACGACGGTTTGATGTAGGGGGGGGTTTACAGAAGGCTCGAGAAGTGTTTTTATTATTTTTAAAAGAGTGGCACACCAAAGATTTCACAGCCAAAATGCTCTGCCACGTTACTCGGCCGGATTCTGTGGTGATGGAAGTGGAAGTTGATGCGAAGGCGAACGGTGAAGACTGTCTGAATAAGGTAGGCTGTGCTGGAGTACACATCACGTCTGGTCAGCAAGATACCTTTTTTTTTTTTTTTTTAAGCACCGTGTCACGACCAGGCAGTGCAGCAGTGCTCTATTTATCTCTCGAAACTTTCGATTTTCCATTTCCCCCAAACTTCAGCTCGGTCGCTGATTAGTGACTCCTGGTAAATAAGAGTGCGGAATTGAAGGAAGCCAGCTGAGGCATACACGGGAATACTTGAATAACATGCAATCGCTGCTTGTCTTAATATCAGTCTGTGTAACGTTACTTATTCTGTTAACAAAACTAGCGATGCATCTGCTTTGTGGTTGCACACAGGGACTGCGGAAACAAAATGTTCTGCTGCGCGCAACGTGCATGAAAATCTGTTAGTAACAATGAAACATTAAAATGTCGATATATGATCGAAACGTATGACTTATGATATAACTGTATGAAAGTTTTGATACATCGGTGTTAAACCGGTCGCCTCTACCTGCATGGCTTAGTTGGTCGGGGGCGTGTGGCTTTGTCAGGGTTACTCGAGTTCATTCTTCTGCTTTTGCAACCACTCAACGCTCTCGCTCCACTCAAACCGAAACTTCAGTCTGATCTCGGTTGTTCAGATATTTAACTCGTTTCCCTCCGAAGTGGATGTGAAAGAAAAAACACGCATCGCACTCTGCCCTGTTCATGGGCAGTCTCAAGTTGTGTTTTTTTTCCTTTTTTTCCCGCTAATAAAGTAACGCTACTTCAAATGCATGGCATATCCCCAACTTGTGGGTATGAATGAGTTTGATCTCAGCCTCCGGCCGGGCCCCCTGCAGACGTTCATCAGCAGTTATGTAATGACCCCGTGGCCGCTGCCGCTGAGGGGGCGTGGGAGTGTGGGTTTGATGAGCCCCTTTACCCTGGGAGAGCCCTATCGCGAGCTTCAGCATATTGATGGGTTTTTATCTGTGTAGTAGCACACATCCGAATGGAGAAAGTGATAAAAGCAGCCTTATTTTCTTTCCTCTTAAATCTTGTGAACCTTTATTGATTCCTGTTGGGGGGGGGATTCTGTTGATTCTTGCCACTGGCAGACCAGAGCCAATATGGAGTCTTGTCTTGTTCGTGGTACAGTCCTGCTGAGAAAAATGTCCCATTATACTCTTTCCCTCGCAATTACTGGATCCTATTTGAAGATCCACCTTTGTGACCCATATCTTTCATCTCTTTCCAGGTTTGCAGAAAGTTGGGCATAATTGAGGTGGACTACTTTGGGCTGCAGTTCACGGGCAGCAAAGGGGAGAACCTGTGGCTGAATCTGAGGAACCGCATCTGCCAGCAGATGGATAACGTGACGCCCTGTCGAATGAGGCTGCGGGTCAAGTTCTTCGTGGAGCCCCATCTCATTCTGCAGGAACAGACGAGGTACGTTTACCAACTCGCGTGCTTGCATAGACACGGTGTGCAAATTTGCCACTTGAAACTCACCGTGTTTGCCTATGGGTATATACATAGATAATTAACCACGTCCATTGTTGCCAAGCACCTGCGAATTAGCTCATCGCCTCCTCTGAAAGAGCTCAGTAAGAATTACATCTGGTCTGTGGTTTTTATTAACAAATACTTTTATGACCGATTGACATGCAATGATGAGCTCATGGCGGAAAAAAACAAACAAGAAGTCACCGTTGGTGAAATCCCAGCTCATAATTTGATCGCTTTGTTTACATTACACTAGAATGCCCTCTAGTAACCTCTTCTCCGCGCCCTTCCGGGGTTACTAAAGGTCGTTTTGGTGGAGCTCCAGGCAGGAAATGTGAGTCAGCCGCCCCGGGGCTCTGTGTTGCTCTGTGCCGGCCCCGAGGGACCCTCTGAGCGACAGCCAGGACCTCTGTCACTGCCCCCATTCAACTCTAAATAACTTTTGTTGTGCTTTTTTTGTTGTTGTTTCGTTTCGTTTCAATTGTTTGTGGCCAACAAAAGCACACTGCTACATTTGGTTGTTTTTCGTTGCAGATGCTGTTTAGAAACTGTGACTGTGTGTAGGTTGTTTTCATAGAAATAGGTCACAGATTGAAGCTTCATAGTGATAATTATAATAGTTTTTGAAAGCTACATATTTTCCTTTTTAGACACTTAATAGCCAGCCGAAAAGCTGCCATGGCAGATAACGCAGTGGTTAGTTTAATGAAAGGAAAAAAGTAACACGCCTGGTCAAGTCTAGATTCTGACTCGGTATTCCCCAGCCCCAGTTTCATTTGAAGTTATAAATAGCAGTCACAGTCCACAGAACCTGTCCAAAAACTTGTTCTACACACAGTGTCTGGTGTGAGGCCGTGGATGTTACATTCACCTCGGGCAGTGCCACGGCTGTTTTCATACTGCGGAGCGGGAACCATGATGTGGAGGGAGGGCAGACTGTTTGGTCTCTTTTTAAACTCCGCCACGCTGCTCTTGGCCTCTCTCTCTCCCTCAAACGCAGCATGCCGCGATAACTGTTAATTAAACTGACATGTATCTGCCTTGGCCGGGATTTGCTCGGCATTCCAGTACTCTCTCTGTTGCTCCCCAGTTCACCCACTGCCCCATCTTCAGCTGTTTCCCCACTCCCTTTTACGTCCATTCACTGCACTCTCATCAACTTTATTCTCTTGCCATATTTTTCTCGCTGTCGGATATATACTGTCCCATTTCGCAAGTCCTCCCTGTTCATCTCGCTCACCCGACCCACACTTTGCCCCATATTTGGCAACCCCTTTGACACAAAAAGTGAAAGGCAGCGGGGGGAGAGAGTGAGCTTGAAAGACACTTGGCTGCCTGCGCTCTGACCTCCGCTAGATTAGCAGGGGTTATCAACAGATGGCTGGCGTCGGGTGAGGGTTATGGGCTTGTAAAAAAAAAAAAAGGGTGAGCTTAAGATGTGAGATGGCAGGCAAGGATATGTGGGGTTGCTGCTAATAGATACTCTTGCATGGCACATGCCAACATGCTGTCAAGTTATGTGTTTACTTTTGGCGCAGCCTTCATGCCATCCATCTGCTCATGTGATATAATTTAAGTGGTGCTTAAGCAAACACTGGCATCAATTTTTGAGATGAGGGCACGGTGTTGACAGTGCACAGCGGTGGCATTTTGGGGAGCAACACAGGTCTGGGAAACTGCTACGCCCCATTTATAAAAGGGTCATAAAAATTGCTTTTCTGTGAATTATTCATTTTCTAAACTTGCATTTAAAAATGTCTACCTCGACCTGCAGGGAATATGTTCATAATGTGAGTAACTTAGCGCGTTGAGAAGCCGGTGGGCTCCCGTTTCACTCACTTATTGTGCTGTCACCTTTGACCTACTTTAGGCTACTAATGTCCCCATTCAACTTGTCCCGACTGCAGGCAAGCAAGCAAGCAAGCAGGCACTTGTCGTAGCAAACGCGTTGTACATTTTTGTTACAACGTGCCAATAGAAATATGTCCCGTTCTTGTCTACAGAAATGTCAGTGTGCCTAACGCCACGTTTTGTTTCAGGAGCTGAAACCCAACATGAGACTGTGGACACACCCACTTTATAACCACACAGCATGTTTCATTAGTTCCACAAGTGTATGTGAGCTGGAGTAAATATTCTCAGCAGCTTGTGGACAAAGCAAAAGGGATTGTATGGTGCCGCAACTCAGTTGAGCTGAGGGGTGGGCCTCTTTTTCAACGCCCTTCTTATAGGCCTTATTACATAACCTGCACGGGACTGACTGCGCACAGAGCTGCTTATATAAGCTGCTGTGTACTCTGCTGCCATGTAAAAAGCCTGGCAGGTCACTCGCACGCTCTTGCTCGCATGCATCTAACTATTTGGATACTTTTGTGTGAATTCATTTTTCCTTTTTTTTTTGTGGGGCCCACCTGTGCTAAAAGTGCACTGTACAGAATCAAACTCATTTTAAACCAATTTCCTAAAATCTGTAAAAGCTATATATAACCTTTTTTAGGTATTACTACTGCGCAGCGCCGAAGTGCAGGTACATCTAATTGAGTTGCAAGTCTTAAGCTTTGTTTATACTCTCACGTGGCGTGAGCCTACACAGAGGGAGCGTCAGTTACGAGCATGCACAAAGGCATTTATGCTTCTTGTGTTCTTTGTTGCAGCATTCTCCGACATGCCAGAGGGCGTACAAACAAAATGTGTCGTTTGAAGATGCTAGAAGATAACAAGTGCGCAAAACGCCATAAACCGCCCTCCACCACGCCAATGAGGGATCTCGTAATCGCAAAATATAGGTACAGCAAATTCAGAGACTCACGACCAAATGCCACAACACCATGCAGAGCCTTCACGCAATGACGTAATTTTTCTGCCGCACGCACCTCGCACTTTATCTATCTAGTGTTTCCCTGCTTGCTTTGCCAGCGAGACACTTTTTGTAAATGTGTAAAATTGGCCATTAGCTTCTATTTTCGGCAGCTGATCAAAGACTGAAAACAGTGCCATACAAACCTTCCAGTGGTTTGAGATAGAGTTGCACTGAAACATTATTTTTGGCGTGATCATTTTTATTCTATGCCAGTTTAAAACAAAAGCAGTTCTCTAAAATATATTTGCTCAGCAACAACAGGTACGCCTTTTATCTGTGTTTCCATGATGCATCTACAGAAGGAAATGCCACGTTTCGTTGGTTAAGGGACACTGGCCCAAGGGCCTCAACAACAGCCTGTGTTATCTGCATCATTAAACACCACTGCTCGGGGGTGTTTCTGGTTTAAACATGTGAATGTTTTCCCTTCATTAGCCCTCGTATTTAGCATTCTGATCAGGCAAACGTTGGATGTCCTGAAAGGGCACAGCTATTAGTACAGGCTTTATCAGATGTCCTGATTGTTAATCTGTTTACCTCCTCGGGTGTTAAGTTTCTTTTAACTTAAAATAAAACTAAAAATATCTCGTCTTTAAATCCAACTTTAAGGAGACTGCTGTCATTGCTCCCACCTGACTGTGTTCCTCCCTTCTTACGTAATCCCAGGCAGTTCAAAGACATTCTGGTCACAGTCCACAGGCACAGGAGACTAAATCTGCAGAGGTGAATGCCCGCGTTAACCTTGCGACAGCCGATCGATCTGTGCAGGGTGTTCCCTTGCCTTTCCCCCAGTGCACGGTGGCATAGGTTCCAACCCTATGTAGCGTTTGTAGCACAGATCAACTGGGAAACGATTTTACAATAAAAAGGCATGACTTTGCATAGCTGTACCAACATTTACATTAAGCATCATTGATAAATCACAGAAGCCCTGCAATTCTTGTGCAGCCGCACTTAATATTCTGCATGATTCAGCTTTGTTTTACACCAATAAATTGCAGTTTTATCATATGTTAGTTCACCCATAAAAACAGGGACAAGGGCATTATCTCTCTACTCTGCATTTTCAACTGAATGCTCTGCCAAAAACTATTTTGAGGTAATTTATTCGGGTCACACAGAAGTTGCAATGTTTAGCTCACTGTGGGAGGCTACGGGGACGATCAAGCCGAAGATCACACAAGATGCCCATGGGTCTTCAAGTGTTCAAAAGCACCACCAAAATTATTTATCAGCACGCTCCATCGTCTGTAGCTTTTAGCTCTGAGTTTCTTTCCTCCTCCGTTTGTTGTGCACTCGAGTAACCTAGCCCTGATTTGTCTCGTTTGAAGTCGTAACATTAGCCCGTGTCCAAGAATGACAGAATTGTTTTATTTCTTTGGCGCCTGAACTTAGGATTGATGCTGAGCTTTAATCAGTGTTTTACCATCCAGTACAGAGCACCCGCCTGTAACACAAGGCATTTAGCATACAAACAGCTTCTTTGTTTTATTGCTGTTCAACTCGGCACAGAGCGAAGGCCCGTGTGTTTTACATTTAGTGCATGACATGTCATTGTTTGGCAACTTTCTGGTTATAACTTCGATAAGCGTTTCAGTCTGACTTTCCATTCAACCCACTCCTTTGGGAAAAGAGCAGGGTTTACCATAGTTCATTGACCGCTAGTAACCTCACAGCGCACAGCTCCTGGCAGTGTGTCATTTGACTAGCTTTCAAACCGCATTGTTGAGAGCCCAGCCGATGAGCTCCGAAACTCTGCTGGTGATTGGCTGGATGAGGTGCAGTCTCTAGGCAGAGGTGTTAGGTTTCAGTTTGTGGGGACGTTTTGTTCTGCTGTGAAGTGAAGCGGCTGACATTCTGCCTGCTGGGAGAATAGACCCTGGGTTGGGGCAGAAAACATTAAAATGAGACAATGGCTTTATAGATGGGAGAACAGACTAGAGAGGGTTTAGTTGACTTTGTAATGAGAGTCCGGTGAGTTGAGCATGTACGTCTGTTCCCCATTCTCTGGCACAGGAGGACATATAAAACCTTGTAAAGATTTCTTAAATTCTTGTATAAAAAGTTAAATAGCTAACCCTGCATTTTGGTGTTCTAAATTTGAATGGTTCAAAGACGGGGCAGAAATCTGCTTAAAACAAAATTGGACTTCTCACCCCCATCTCGTTAGCTCAGCTCTGCAGCCAGTGACCTATTTTCAAATCTTCTGTTTCAGGGTTCTGGCCTGCTTTTAATTGAATTATTCCAGCTAGGCAGTAGTGTTCAAACATTCGTGCAGCACCCAACATGACTTCTCCTTCCCCCACAATAGCATTTTGAATACTGTTTACTTCTCCTATATGCGGTTGGCATTCACAGTGGTCTGAACACTGACGAGAGCCTCTTAAGACTTTGATTATGCGTTTATCGCCCTATAAGACGGAGCAACGATGAGCTGTACACACTGTAATACACTAAAAGTAAGCCAGGAAACTCTCAGCGAAGACTACCTGTCATTCAGTCTCTGTCTGGTGCGTTAGCGAAGGTCTAAAGAAGGCGGCAGTGCTGTGGTGATGACTGCAGTGTCCACGGATGACCCAATCATGATGCACGTGCAAATGTGTCTGAATAGTAATGTGCGTTCGTCACTGACATGGTGACTCAAACGGGCTGAAGCACACCGAGGAGAGGCCGCGCTGCTTTGACACGGCTGATGCAAGCATGGCATCCTCGCGTCCCCAACAAGAGACGGATTCCTGCGAGTCTGTCCGGCCAAGTCACGCTCAAGGCAGTCACGGTGATTTACACGGTCGTTTGCTTGAGCAATTATCTGTTCTGGCTCTTGTCTTGTTCCCTTGGTTACGGTAAACCTGAAGGGGTTTGTACAGGAATAACTGTTTTGTTTTCAGTAGGTCTCAAATGTCGTGCCCACTGAGGACACGTTTCAAAAAGTCCTTTTTTTTTAGTTCCAACCAATCGGGCCTCAAACGCCACGTGAGACGATGGATTTATGGACTGTTGTCTCTCCGATGTCCAAAGTGTAGGACGGTCCTTGACAGGTGCTGAGGCAGCACTGCACCGCCTGAGCAGACTGATGCTCGGAAGGGAAAGCTGTCTACTTACTGTGGGGTAATCCGTACAAAACGTTTCCCGTCGTTGTTGTTGTCGTCCTCACGGTTTATGCAGTGAGTTTTCCCCGCTGCACAAAGCTGGTATTTAGAGCAGGTACAGTAGCAGTATAGCTTCACAGGAGCCTCAGTGGGATAAATTGTTACCTTCTGCTTGTGAAGCAGCTGTGTGTTGTGGATTTCAGTCATGTTTTTGTGGCGTTTGGCAGAGTGCATATCATTCAGCCTTGGGGAAGTCATGCAGAAGCTGCTATCGTCTAAACTGTAGTTACCAGGGCCTGTTAACCTGTTCTACTGTACGCCTGTTTACACACCTGTTTACACATGCGGGCACCCACAACACTAAGAATCTAGGAGTTAAATGTCTTGCCCAGCAGCTGGTCTGTTTCGTGAAACATTGCTGAGGTTCAAACCCATCCACATTCTGTCAGTGACACAACACCAAACCAACAGGCCGAGACTTGTCCCAAAGGAAGCTTTTCCCCATATTAAATGACTTGCTGAGCAGCACAGTGATATCAACCTCTTGCCGATCCCCGCCTGAACTATAGTAACCTCCGCGGCTTGCCCTGTAGTAACCTTTTGTCGGCGCCCTGAAGTAAACTCCAGTCGGCCCTATTGTTTGCATCAGACAGGTAGCTAACTAGCAGCGCTACATCACATGACCCCCTGCTGCGCCTGACACAATAGAGAGCAGTGTTTGTGCGTTGGAGGGAATGGGATGTTTAACACCATATCAAAGCAATGTTTGTTATGCCTGAGGCTAGTCAGCTACGGGGGCTTCGTTGTTATGGTCTGGCGTTATCAGGCGCGGTGTAGAGCGACTCCGTTTGTGTGCCTCACAGCTGCTTTGCGCTACTGTTGTTACTCCTTGGAAGCGCCGTGAATGTGCGTTGGCTGAGGTGTGCCTTCTGTTGTTGCGCACCACAGCCGATGCAATACACAAGCGAGCCTATTCTGCCAGCCAGTTGTGCGCCTCAGGAGTCTGGTTTTTAGTCCCATAAGAGGCCGGAGGAAATGTCACGTCCAGCTTATTCCGCATCCCGTGTGGTTCCCACGAGACTGCTCGGGAAGGTGCATTTTCTAAATAAACAAAACACAATAGGTTTATATAAACTTAATAAAAGGGGGGGGGGGGGGGGGTGAGCGCTACCTTCCCCCTCCCCTCAGTGTCCCTCTAAACCCTCAAATATCCTCAAGTCACGGTGTGACCTGATTTGCAAAAATGAAAAATGTTTCTCTTTGCATCATGCTTCAAAGAGAACTGTAGCCCGAGGGAGGATTTTTAATTTTTTTGGGGGGGGGGGTTTGGAAATATGCAGTTTCTGGCGCAGTCTGCTGTTAGTCTACCACATCAGGATGCGGTGGGTAAAACAAAGTCAGCCATTTGTTTTGACAATTAAACTGTTCTACTGCCAGAACGTTTCTCAGCACAGGAAGCCATACTTTCATTTATGTCATCGTCAAGTGAGTTCTACTAGGGCTTCGAATACATATATATTTGAATAGTAAAGAAATGAATTGGCATTTGAAAAATATCTGATTGTAAAAACAAACGGCACTACCACGACTTTCTTCCTCTTTCATTAATTGAAATGTAAGGATAGGTCGACAACATGGGCTCGTGACGAGCTGTCAAACTGGTTTGTGCTCACAGAAGTAGGTGACTGGAAGTAGGCCCTTTGCTTGTACAATCTTCTTAAGTCTACTGTGTCATAGGTAATCTCAAGGAAGGATCAGTTTAGGTTACTCTAGTTCAACGCTCTTCATGATGCAAGGATTGAGTCGGTCAGGGTGTTACTCCTTTTGACGTTTTGTCTCCCGCTGCGAGAAGGAAAGAATTCCTCACATCTTCTGGTCAAAACAATGGAAAGGACCAGCCGTGGCTTATTTATTTTTTTTAGGATTTAGCTGTTTGCCTTGACCACACCAGAACTCGGTGTTCTCATTTAATCATTCAGCCCTAACGATAACAACAGTGTTTTTGACTTCCATTAATGTTTGAACTATTTTCTCGACTGTCACTTCATAAAACACGCCTTCTTTCAAACAAAAAAAATCCCCCAAGTCAGGCAAAACAAGACCAGTGGAGACTTGTCTTTAAATGGGCATGATTGGACCACATTTTGACACCAAGCCACATAGACACAGACAGGATGACGGCCATTGGAACTCACGTTGAGTTCCATTATTGCATTCAACATTCATCCTGGTCACGCTTTGGCAAAGGAAATCTAGTACAAGCACAATTGCCCACTGAGTCACCCGGTTCAAAGTCCAAGTACTTCCTCTACTGGAGAAAACCACTCACAACTTCTCAACTTCCACTTTTTAAGAGCCTCAAGTGAATTCACTCTTAAAGGAAGTTCTATAATAGTGTGTTGTGAGGAAGAGAATTAAAAAAAGGGAAAGTGAACGAATGTCACAGTTGCTTTTCCTTCTGCGACACACGCACTCAAACAACTGCCGTCTGTGGTGAAATTCTAGCCCTGTAATGGCCACCTGCTCTGGCCCGTGTGTGCGCGCCAGACGTCCCGACGACTCAACGGTAACACGTGCAAGTCGGTTGAACAGTGAAAGTGGGCGGTGTTTGTGATCGGGTACACCGTGGTACAGATGACGATTTGTCTTCTTTCTGGATAAACTTATAGTGAAGAGTCTGTCATCACATTAATTAATTTTCCCTTTGCTCTGTTTGCTTCTTGTCCGCCAGACACGTCTTCTTCATGCACGTGAAGGAGGACCTCCACAACGGTCACCTACGTATGGGCTCGGAACAAGCGGAAGAGCTGAGCGCACTCCTGGCACAGGCCGAGTTTGGAGACTACAACCAAAACACAGCCAAGTACTGGTACACAGAGCTGTGTGGAGAGGAGCCCAGCACCGCAACCACCAACAGGTACAACTCTCTCAAAGCAGCCCAACATGGGCCTCAAGAAGAGCAGGAAGTTGAAATGCTCTTAATCTTCATCTTGTTATAATACAAACCCTACCCTGACCTGAAACCATCACTTGATGTTAGGGTTAACTGGAAATTGGTCACAATAATAAGTTAACAAGCTCCGGCTAATCATTGAAACCTGCTCTTTGTGGCAGCTCTCCTGAATCTCTGCTCCCTCACTATCTCCGAGGGAGATAATCCACCCCATAACGACGTGGTGAAGACAAGTCAATAATGGGTCACGGCAATCAGTCATGGGTAGTACTATCTGAAGCAAAGGAATACCAAAATATATATATATTTTGTGGTTGTAGCCTTTGGAGTGTGTACTGGAACCATTTGATCCTCTCATGCAGAGTCTAAATGTATACATTATTAAGACCCATGTGCCGGACCAGCTACAATAAATTATTTTATCCAATTGCTGTATCAAACCAGTAGGCACCGCTGTTCACTGCTACACCTGCACTCACCTCCAGCATGTGTGCAGGTGCATGAATTACCGAATTAACTATACATTTCATAGAATGAGACTTTAAAAAACAAAATACTTATAAGATGTTTCTGATTTTTAGAAATACTCAAAGTACAAAAAACACCTTTGTTGCATGAACAAGAGTGAACACAACATTTTTTTTATTTTTTACTTCCACCCATGGCCACCAGGCATTTTCCACCACAGTGGAAATCAGCAGACCTCACTGGATAAAATAAGTAATCAGCTATGCTCCCCAAGCATTGATCTCACAAGTATAGTTCTCTTAGAAGAACCAGTTTAGCATCAGTGCTTTCTGCCTGACGACATGTTCAACTTTGACAGCTAAAAGCACACTCTGTAGTGTTGCATTTATCCTGCTTATATAATACACTTGTCACAGTGGGTGTTACTGGTATAAGATTGTGTGTATGACAAACCTTGTGTCAGAAAATTGTCATTTCCAATATGAGCTTTAGTGCGAAATAAATATAAATGGTTGTCTTTTCTTCCCCCCCCCCAACCCTGTCTCGTCTGCAGTATCATATCCAGACACAAGGCTCTGGAGGGTTTGAGCCAGGGCTCAGTGGAGTATCAGGCCCTGCAGCTGGTCTCCTCTCTGGAGCATTACGGCGTGGAGTGGCACTGGGCTCGCGATGCAAATGGTCAACGGTTGGCCATAGGAGTCGGCCCTGAGGGTATCGCCATTTGCAAGGAGGACTTCAGTTTAGTCAACAGGTATGCTCCACTCGGACATCTGCAAATAGCTCTAGTGATGGTACGTTTCATGTTGCAGTAGGCGTCGAGGATGCAAGTTTTTGTGATTTTTGATTTTGTTTTTAGGAACTACATGTCTGATGTAAGAACATTCAACATTTAACAGTCTCTTCTCTGTTTGCCTCATCTCAGAATAAGCTATCCAATCATCCAGATTGCCACCCAGTCGGGGAAGAGTGTGTACTTGACAGTTACCAAGGACACGAGTGACAGCGTGGTGCTTTTGTTCAAGCTGATCAGTAACCGGGCAGCCAGCGGTCTGTACCGAGCCATTACAGAGACCCACGCCTTCTACAGGTGAGAGCTTAAGACATAAAGTCAACAGTACGCTGTTAGTCATTCACACGTCTGACCTGCTTTGCAACAATTGCTCTACTCACTGAAGCGTGCTTTAATGGTTACACTAGATTATAAAAGCGGCGGGGAAACAAACATCTAAAATGTGTGAAACATTTGTTCTGCTCTACTTGGCATGCAGTGCTTCCTGATTCTCCCACATTTGTACACATTGTCGCCTTTTAACCTTTTTTTTAACGGTATAAATACAGGCGCAGTGGGTGAAACATGTAATTGACCTGAATGAGTGTGGATGGAAATGTAGATTGCACACCACAATCTTGTTGGTAGAGGTGGCATTTTTCCTTACCATAGACAGTGTGTGTGTCTGAAATTTGCAGTGAGCAGGGACAATTCAAATGGCTGAGCTATGAAATTGTTGTCAGTCAGTCACAATAGCACAAAAGGTACAAAAGGCTGCCCTGTCCTTTTGTTTCGGGGATGGGTTTTAGCTCGGAGTCTGCAGATTTTTTTTTTTCGTGTCTTCGCCCTGCCTGCTCAGAAACTAGCGTTTATCTCAGAGTGGTGAATGTGGCATCGGTACAGGATGAATCAGGTGTTTCCTAAATATACAGTGCAAGAGTGATGATGGTTAAACAGACGTGCCCTCCACAACTGTGACGAGGTTGTAAGGCAGATGCATAGTGCAGATTAGTTTGGAATTGGCAGTTCGTCTGGTCGAAAGTTCTGATTTTTAATGTGTCGTCTTATTTTGATTTCCAGGTGTGACACAGTTACTAATGCGGTGATGATGCAGTACAGCCGAGACTTTAAGGGCCACCTAGCTTCCCTCTTCCTCAACGAAAACATCAACCTGGGTAAGAAGTATGTTTTCGACATCCGCCGCACCTCCAAGGAGGTTTACGACCACGCCCGCCGCTCGCTCTACAACTCCGGTGTCGTGGACCTGGTGTCCGGCAGCGACGGACGCTCCTCTCCTTCGCGCTCCCCGAGCCGGGACGACCAGCCGGACGACGGGATGGACTGCGGCAGCTGCCAGCAGAGCCGAGCCCTGCAGGAGCGGCTGCAGAAGCTCAGAGAGGCTCTGTTGTGCATGCTTTGCTGCGAGGAGGAGATAGATGCTGCGTTCTGTCCCTGTGGACACATGGTGTGTTGCCAGACCTGTGCAAATCAGCTGCAGGTGAGGCTCTTCTTCACACCCTTTTTGTGGAATGCTGATGAGTTTATCGGCCCCATTTGGCGGGCTTTTTCATGTGTGGTCCCTTTTAACAACATCCAAAGCTTTGCTTGCACTCTGCTGACCTGATTGTCCCCCACTTAATCAGCTAAATGTTGCCCCGCTTTGTGGAAGCAGATGGTGGGTGTGAGTGTTTGTCTTATGGAAGGATTATAGCAGCCAGGCAAATCTTACTTCCATTATCTTAACTCGGCAACGTGACCCAGCTAATTGACGCATGAGTCGGTAGAAACTCAAGAAGGAGAGAAGTAAAGTTCCGCTGCTTTCAGCTTGATTGTGAAACCCGTTTTCCAATTATAGCTATCCATTACACCTTTTTCATGATTGAGCTGGCCTTGCATGTTACCGTCTTATTTGTCACGGTGTCCTTGGGTCTTAATAACAGACGGGCGACCTGAGAGGTTGCCTTGATCGCAGTCAACATTACTCTTTACAGCTCATTTGATGAGAGAGCAAGTTGCTGTGCCACTGAGCAGTTGTGGTTGCACAGTCTCTTAGCGTGCACGGTTTTGCTGGCTTTGACATCGCCTTGATTTCAAGTCGCGTGTTTCCTGGCAACGTGTGCTTTGACCCACTTTATCATACATTACAAGACTGGTACAAATGCTAACTTGGTGTAATGTGGCCATGAAATTAATGTTTGAGGAGATTCCCTACTGTGCCAAAATATATTGCCATTGGGTTCACAACTTTGATGCATTAGTTGAACCACTTTGGCTCAAAGCCTAAATTAGCTCAATATTGGAGAATAAACTAATTCAAACACAAACTCTAAACACTTTTTCTTTCCTCTACCCTCAGATGTGTCCTGTGTGTCGGTCGGAGGTGGAGCACGTGCAGCACGTCTACCTGCCCACCTGCACCAGCCTGCTGAACCTGGCGCTGACCGACAACCACCAACACCGCAGCAGCATCCCCGCGCCCATTCACAGAGAAATGGCCTCTCCTCACAGCTGCTCGACAACGGAGTACGACCACAAGATCTACCACGCATAAAGACGACTTCACCGGACACTTGTCTTAGAAGGAACATTTATCGTCCGTCTGTGTTTCCTGCCTGGCCTCCATGAACTACCAAACATATAGAAACTCCTGAGCATATTCAAAGATCGACACACTCAAACCCCTCCCTCAATAAGTGTGTTTGTGTGTGTTTTAATGTTATTTACCATCGTCCCTTTGGACGTCAGTTCGTCTGATTGTTAGTATTGTTGCTATTGGTTTGCATGTCATTCTGTCCAGATCTTGTTAGTTTTATACAGCCCCTACCACAAGATTTAGTTTTTAGATTAGGCTCTTATTGTCTTTAAATTATTGCATCAGTTGACCTGATACAGAATAGACACATTTTTTTTATATTTGTTATGCTTCCTGACATTTTAAAGCTTATGTTTTTGATTTGAGAGCTGAATTTTATTGTGTAAGAGTGAAATGCTTTTTTTTTTTTCTTTATTAAGAAATATTATTTCATTTCTTGTTTGTCATGTTCCATGTTGTCCATGACAATAAGGGGGTATTTAGAGGCTAAGCAGCGCTGCTCTGGGTATAGCATTGCATACTAATAAGATACACCAGGCAGTAAGACCACCATGGTCCCATTCTTGTGGTCTCTCAGTTCAATGGGGTTGTTGAAGGTTTTTTTTTTTTAGCCCAACAGAACTGTGAGCTTGAACGTGAAATGCAGCGTCTTGCTGACACTCGCACAGCCTCCTTCACCTTGAAACGGGTATTGTTGATTAACTGCCACTTGTCCAAAACAACAAGCCTGATTTCATAGACTGCTGCACCTTTCCATTTTTATCTCGATGCCAACAGAAAGTAAAAGATGATGAGCACAAAATGCTCTTCTATTAGACACAGTACCACAAAGTTATGAACAAAGAAAAATAGGAATGTGTCCATCAGCAGCAGCAGCTTCCTCTGAAAACCTCCGCTATAGATTTCTCCTCTGGGGTGTACTAGTGAGTTGATATTTTTTAAGGGTACAAGGAGATCTGTCCGTGCAATACTTGCTTGCTTTTTGAAAAGCTTTTCATTTTCAAGTTTTTATTTAATTTCAAAGACTATATTTAAGAAAGAAACGACTGTCACTTTACCGAGGAAGTTTTCCACGTGTCTGTAGGGGGTTTTGCCTTAATGTAGCATCAACACCGTGTTTATTATAAACTTTCCACAGACTTTTTTTTTTTTTTTTTTTTTTTTCTGGTAAAGAAAAGGAAAACTTTTATTTCTTTTAATGCTGACTCGATTAAGCTCAGTCACTGCAGGGGAAGGACTTTTATTTTTCACATTTTACAAGTAGTGATTTGTTTCTGTTTTCTGAAGCAAAAGTCACTATTCTCTGTAAAGAAAATAACTCTGAATTAAATCCTTTTTTATATATTCTGTTTTTAACAAAAGAGAAAGTATTAATAAAGTTGTTTTTTAAAAAGACTTTGTGTTGTATGTTATCTGAAAGCAATTGTACTCGACACCCTATTACTTGTAAATAGGAACCAACTAGGCCAGTGGTTTCAAACCAGACGTCATTTTTTCTTACTTTCTTTAAATATTTTGTCTTGTAAAACTCAGTCTTTCAACTACTACTGCACAAGGCTAGCTATCGCCCTCATGACACTTGCACATTCATGTCAGGCCTCTGTTCCAATATACTGGCACATAGTAACACCTGGAATTTCCCTCAAATCAAACTGTTTCTTGACATCTTCAGCAAAGTTTCCAAGATAAACCATCGCACCTGCTGTCTTGAAACAATCTGGCCCGAGAGGTTTCAGATGACTCGTGGTGAGAAGAGAGAGCAAAAGTGGCGCGAACGCCTGCTGTGACTCGAGTCCTCACTTCTCTAGCACCCCAGGTGAATCATACTCTGAAAGGTCAACGTGTCATTTGTTGTTGTCAGACTAGGAAAGGGAGCTGATGCTACAAAGAGACTCTGTATGTTGATGAGAAATGACCAGATCCACTGGACTTTAATAAGTCGGCCAATAAGAGTTTGGTGCAGCAGCTATTGATTAGTCAGACTCCACCCGGCTCTCTTTTCATGACCCTCTGGATGAGAATGCTTCTCTTTCTCTCCCCATCTCTTTTTATTTGCTCTCGTACAGCGCTGCCATTAAACACACTTCAAGGACACTGATGACAGCAGAGATGGAGAGGCTTATGGGGAAGAGTGCTGTGAGTTGTAGTCAGCCATGCAGAACTCCTGTACAATTGCAGGTTGGAAAACAACACAAGTAGCATCACATAGAATATCACCTGGCTTAAAAGGTAAACTTGGACCTTTAAAATACAAGGATGTGAAAGCAAAAACGTGCAACTGTGACCAGCTATAAACTGAAAACGGTGACACTTGTTTATCTGTTGAGATAGGAATCAACAGCTTTCTTGCTCGTACTATCTGCATCCCTGACCCTGAGATTCACATGCATGCCCATTTAGCTACAAACAGGGCCGGACTCCGTACTGATGCTTTGCCCTCACCCAGTGACATGTAGCTGAAGCACAAACGGGGACATTATTGCTTGTGGTATTCTGATATACCATGGAAACACTGCAGATATGTTAAGCGCTTCAAAATGTGAGAACCTGAGAACATTTTCTGTTGTCATACTAATCCGAAATGTATCTGTAATACCACACAAAACTGCATTAATCTCTTGTTGAGAAATGTCCAACAAAATATGGATTTTTGCAGTGGGCGGTGACATGCAGAGCCAATGTCAGAGAGAAATAGATGGAGAAAGCAAAAAAAAAAAGGCTTAGAGGATTCATTGAAGGCTGTGGATTTTGGATTTGCCTAATCTGTTGCATATTTATGTTTTATTGGAATCTTGTTTCAGTAAAATGCCCCTGGTATTTGGGGCATTTACAGCCCTTTCAATCATTCAAACAATAACATTTTTCAAAAAACATGTATATGTATATCTTAGACAGATTCTAACATATCTTTAAATGCTCTGCCAAAAACATTTTCACACACAACTATTTCTATTGTATCAGGCTTTATTGGCTTTCTTTTGCAAATGTCCCTTTCCAGTGTGGGTGTAGCCAAGAGCAATAGTCAATAAAACCGGATGGAGGCGTGGTTTGTGACCCACTTTGATGTCTGACTATACTATACTGGGAGCAACTGTACATTTTGTTAATGCTGGATGTAAAACTAAAACTACTGATCAGGTCGTGCTCTGTGAAACAGCATAATTAAAGACAAAGGGAGGCGTTTCAGGTGGGATATGATTTGTAGCTGGAAGGGGAATGTAGTGATGCTAGCACTAGCCGCCATTTCCTATTAATAAATCCCTCGTTTATGCAACCTAAACCTATTCTTATGTCAATGATCCATATCATACTTAACAATTTACAGTGTTGGCTCCTTGTGTTTATTGGCCTCTACAGAACGTTTCCTTTACTTCACTGTTAAACCCAGACAGAGATGTTTCCCCCTGGCCTGCACTGTCGCATTCAGTGTGAAATTACTTCACAGTCGCGTGTCAAATGCGAAACGGAAACACGTGCCACAACCCAATGACAAGAAATGAGAGTTCAACTTGGGACTCAACGTGCCACACTTCTATTTCAACAAATTCAGACAGAACTGACTGATGTGAAGTATGTGATGACAGAGGCTCTCAGGCTTGTGCCTCGACCAACTACTGCATGGTGGTTAAGGTTAGGAACTTGTTTATGACTTAAGAAACTTTAGAATTAGGTTCAGCATGTAGAGTTCAGTTAAATAACAAGATAATGTTATGGAGAGGAGCATGTAGAAAGTAATCAAGTCTGCTCCATTCCTCTGCATATCAAACCGTGCCTCTGAAGCCATGCTGGCTTGTTAACCCTTAATGGAAGTTGACCTACTTCTCTGGAGTTAGAGCTTGTTGTTATTGTTTTTACACCTGTGCCTGTGTGAGTGTAGTCCACGCAGAAGCCAGGGCCTGCTGAGAGAGAGGAAGTGCTTCACGTTTAGCTCGATGTCGTCTCGTCTGCATTCAAATTGTAGTTCATCACTTTCAAACCTTCTCAACACAAAGCAGCGAATATTCCCCGATGGAGAGGATTCTTCTTCCTCCTCGTTACTTGAGCCACGCAGGTAGAAAACAAATAGAATTTTTTAGTTCTTGCCATTTCAACTCATGCCAGGAAAACAACATCAAAGATTCCCAACAACTTCACCCACTCACTGCCATGTGGTTTTCACATCTGCTCGGCCCAATGACACACTGCCAAGGGAAACGCAGCTCCTCTGAATGTGCTTGAGATGACTGTCCTCCGGGCAAACGGAGCCCACCTCATCATGGCATCGTCAGCTGGTAACTGAATACAGCGCCTAGTCTATGTGTGTACAGGCCCTCTCAGAGGTTTCAGACGGGTGTAAACAGCCTGCTCGTGCCAGGCTGCACGGGTGTTCTCCAAGCAGAGAATTTTACCACAATTTATCCCGAGGGTGACATGAATGTTTCTTCAGAAATTCATCCAATAGTTGTCGAGAGATTTCACTGGAAACCACAAATGAAAACTTCATGGTGTCATATGTCTTATGATGACAAGTTTCTAGACAGTAAGTTGAATAATACAGGTATTGTATATTATTCCACACAGAGAGAGTGACCCATACCATACAGGCAGTAAAACATGCATGTACATATACAGAGACAGCTACTTGTTGGACTTTCACCTACTTTCTACCTCAAGCTATAATTCTGAGGAATGCCTTAGACTCCACCGTGACAAGCTGACACAGGATATAAGCAGTACACAGAGATGAGGCCAAAATGTTCTTTTCTTATCAGTTGCCCTAAAAGGCTTTAAAAGACTTATCTCATTCAGAACCTTCTTATCAATGCAGTTCAGTGTGACATGCACAAGGGGTTAAAGAGCATGGGTTCATATGTGGTTTACCTCATAGCTGTGGATTATTCTGACCTCATCAGTTATATATTAATGAGGCATGTACCTGTACCTGTAGATCCAGTGCCAATTGTGATTACAGAATTATTTAAAGATACATACCGTTGTGTATTTATGTCAAAGAGCAATTTAAGTTTGGTATACAAAAGTGCTCTATTTTAAAAAAGTTTCTTGTTCTTACTTTTAATTGAGAGCAGTCCATTTATTTCCACTCAAGACTTTATTTCGGTTACCATTTTTGTTACCAATTCATTTAAATCTAATTACTTTTACTTCACTTGATTCCTTTATTCATATGGAAATTAAGACTTTACACTGAAATGTCCTGCTGAATAAACCCCCTTCAGTTTAAGCCTTTGTTACACAACCTTGCAGTGCAGGAAATGAGCGCATGTATGTGGAAAAAGTTAATTTTCACATTTTGTTATGCATTCAGGAATAACTTCTTCCAGCAAGGGCACTATATAAAGAAACCCTAGTTAGAAACAATATAACAGGGCTGTAAAGGCAGTGAGAGACATAAATATCTCAAAGGAACCTCTTGTTGCCAGGACACACTTTAACTAGAGCTTTGGCCCTGGCACTCATTCTGCTCTTTATTTGGCAGCTGTTGTCCTCCGCTATGCTGACATCTACTGGTCTCACTTTGTGCTAACAGTTATATATGCTAGGAAAGGGATGCACATGTACATTCCTAGGGTACTGTACATGTGCATTAAATGTCATTGTGAATGTCAAATGAACCAACTTATATTGGAATTAGTTTAAATAAAAATATTTACAAAATAACTTGAGTGTTTTTTCTTTATTTAAATTTTTTTTTGTGATGTGATGTGATGTGATGTGATGTGATGTGATGTATGATGTGATGTAATTTAATGTGATGTAATTTAATGTGATCTAATTTAATGTGATGTAATTTAATGTGATCTAATTTAATGTGATGTAATTTAATGTGATCTAATTTAATGTGATGTAATTTAATGTGATCTAATTTAATGTGATGTAATTTAATGTGATCTAATTTAATGTGATGTAATGTAATGTGATGTGATGTAATTTAATGTGATGTAATTTAATGTGATGTAATTTAATGTGATGTGATGTGATGTGATGTGATGTGATGTGATGTAATTTAATGTGATGTAATGTAATGAAGGGATGTAGGGTAGAGGGATAAAGGGGAGTAGGGTAGAGGGATGAAGGGGAGGGGGGTAGAGGGATGAAGGGGAGGGGGGTAGAGGGATGAAGGGGATGATGGGACGTTTTTTTGTAACTTAATTGGTTCTCATATCTGGAGCTGTCTATGTCTTAGAAGCCATTAAATCATAGGCAGCGCTTGGATAAGAATAGGTGTCCACGTGATCTACCAGGTGAGCCATCGTAATAAAACGATGGTTTAGGGCTTGAGCGGGGGTGATTCTTGTTGCAGCATTTGGATCGAGCAACCGGTGTATGAGATTTAAAAATTCCTTGATGTCATCTTTTTCAAGCCAAGTTGTTGCATTTGAGCACAGCGCTACTGCTTCATCCAAAGTTCCGACAGTGTCGAAACCCCACTTTGAAATTGGCTGGATACCGGTTGCCTTCTTGTACTCTTTCGATGTCTTTAGTCTCCATCTTGAATTGGGACAGCCCACCAGTTCCCTCTTGAAATACTGGTTGGTGTTATTTCCAGCATTCAGCAGGTGGTCCTCTGGCTGACCGAGTAGATGGCAAACAGTCTTCAGTACGTTGTATGTTGAATCGTCACTGAAGAGGTACTGGCCAAAAAACAGTTCTGCCAGGACACAACCCAGTCCCCACATGTCGATGGCTCCAGATATGGGGAGGCCCAAGATCACCTCTGGAGCTCTGTATGAACACGGTTGCAGAATCATTCCTTCCCTTACTTCTGAGGCTGGAATAGCCAAACCAAAGTCAATTAATTTCACCCTGAAGGGCTCATCCTGGTGGTTGACGAGCATAACATTGTCAGCTTTCAGGTCCGTGTGAATGATGCCGATATCCTTGAGGGCTTGAAATGCTACAAGTAGCTGACGTGTTATGGGGCGGATTTCATTAATGGTCAGTGGTGCCCGTGTCTGATTCATCAAATCCCAGAGGCTTCTGTCAAGCATCTGGAAGACGATGCAAGCCATGTCTTTAAATATAAAGCTGTCTTCGAATCTCACCACGTTGTTTTTCTCTGGGTCAAGGGTCCTGAGTTGTTTCAGCATTTTCACTTCCTCGAAGTGATCTCTTAAGTCTTTGAGGATCTTGATGGCCACAATCTCTTTTGTTTTCAGGTTGACACACTTGGCTACTTTGCCAAAGCCTCCTTCTCCAATGAAGTCCAATACTCTGTATTGTACAGACTTGTTACAGAGTATGACATTCTTTTCTAACTGAAATGGTTCTTGTGGAGTTGGAGGATCACAGTTGTTACAGAGTATGACATTCTTTTCGATCTGAATTGGTTCTTGTGGAGTTGGAGGATCACAGTTGTATGCTATGGGGTCTGCTCTCTCATAAATGGAGGGGTCTGTGTTTGAGAATCCATCTATTGAGTCAGTTAATTCATCACATTCGTATGAAGTATCTGGGGGAGAGACGACCATCAAATCATAGGCAGCGCTTGGATAAGAATAGGATTCCATATGATCTACCAGGTGAGCCATCGTAATAAAAGGATGGTTTAGGGCTTGACCGGGGGTGAATCTTGTTGCAGCATTTGGATCGAGCAACGCTTGCAGGAGATGCAAAAATGCCTTGAGGTCATCTCGTTCAAGCCAAGTTGTTGCATTTGAGCAGAGCTCTACTGCTTCAGCCAAAGTTCCGACAGTGTCAAAACTCCACGTTGAAATTGGCTGGATACCAGTGGCCTCCTGGTACTCTTTCGGTGTCTTTAGTCTCCATCTTGAATTGGGACAGCCCAGCAGTTCCCTCTTGAAATACTGGTTGGTGTTCTTTCCAGCATTCAGCAGGTGGTCCTCTGGCTGACCGAGTAGATGGCAAACAGTCTTCATCACGTTGTATGTTGAATTATCACTGAAGAGGTCCTGGCCAAAAAACAGTTCTGCCAGGACACATCCTAGTCCCCACATGTCGATGGCTTCAGATATCGGGAGGCCCAACGTCACCTCTGGAGCTCTGTATGAACACGGTTGCATAATCATTCCTTCCCTTACGTCTGAGGCTGGAATAGCCAAACCAAAGTCAATTAATTTCACCTTGAAGGGCTCATCCTGGTGGTTGACGAGCATAACATTGTCGGGTTTCAGGTCCGTGTGAATGATGCCGATATCCTTGAGGGCTTCAAATGCTACAAGTAGCTGACGTGCTATGGGGCGGATTTCATGAAGGGTCAATGGTTCCCGTCTCTGATTTACCAAATCCAAAAGGCTCCGGTCCAGCATTTGGAAGGCGAGGCAAGACATGCCTTCAAATATGAAGCTGTCTTCGAATCTCACCAAGTTGTTTTTCTCTGGGTCAAGAGTCCTGAGTTGTTCCAGCATTTTAACTTCTGTGACGTGTTCTCTAAAGTCTTTGTGGATCTTGATGGCCGTAGTCTCAGATGTATTTAAATTGATACACTTGAAAATGTTGCCAAAACATCCTTCTCCAATTCGGTCTAAAACAAGGTATTCTACAGACTTGTTGCAAATGATGTCGTGCTTTCTTAGCTGAAAGAGTGCAGGCGCTGACTGCTTGTTCATTTCGTTTTGAGACATCTTTTCTATCAAGTACTTCCAAGTAGTATCCAAGTTGAGTAGATTCAGAGGAGCTTGTCTCGCTGTGGGTGTGTGATGAAACTGTCTAGAGAAATAACACAGACTCTTTGAATGTACCTGGGCATACGGTCCAACCCACATATGATGTCATCAAAGCCTTATGTAAATTTGAGAACAAAGTCACATGTGACGTCATCGAAGTCACATGTGACTCTGCATTCTAAATTCCGTGGAGTGGAGAGGAACTTGAAAAAATATTCTGTAAGTTTGAGAACAACGAAGTCACATGATGTCATCAAAGTCACATGTGACTCTGCATTCTAAATTCCGTGGAGTGGAGAGGAGCTTGTCAAAATATTCTGTTATTTTTCAAAACAACTTGCCCTCATGCCCATCATTTGCAGTCTTTATCAACCACTTTAGGTCAAATTGTAGGAAATGTTGTACTGGTCATAGACATGGGTCAGTGGAATCCAACAGACTTACACATTTCAGGGAGCCTGAAAGCGACATGAAGTCCAACCAACTGCTCCATTAGACTCAATGGTAAATCTGACCACACATTTTTCAAAGAAAGCAGACGGTACCGGTTTTCGAACCTGCTCTCAAGCTCATTTTTGACCCCACAAACATAATAAAACGAGAGTCTTCTCTCTCTGATGATATCAACATGTTGCTGTTTGCACTCTTTGGTTTTAATAGATTTAGATTTACTATGCCCCTTCACCCTGGTGCCAAATCACAATGGTAACCAGTGACGCACACACGCATGCAGCATGTGTGTGTGATAGCTGCCATCATTTCCGATGGTATGTATCTCAAACAAAGGTATATATCTCAAATACAGCTATCGCTCCAGTCATTTCCAAAGGTATGTCATTTGCCCCAATCACCATGGTAAACAGTGACACACGCGCTGCAACTATGTGTTTCTATGAAGCAATAGCTGCTCTCAAGTTCAAGACTGTCCATCACAAAAACAAGATTCAATCCAAGAGTATGAATCTCAAATGAACCTCAACGATACACCTCACTTCTGGTAATATTGGCGTTTATATATTGCAACGTCTTCGGGTAGTAGCAGCCACAAAATGTCTTGCAAAATGTTCTAGTTTTGTCTTTATAATGCCTTTTCAGGACAGCCTTGTGAATTGTAGTATATGTTACAGGCAGTACATTCAAGTACATTTAAGCAAGGCTCTGTGATAATTCAATATGATAATTCAGAATTATATCGTGATGAAATCATATATCAAGAAATAGTGATACACAATTACGTCACCTAAATTGATAATAACGAGCACACACTAACCCAAATGTCTCAGATCAATTCTGAATTGATGAGAATTCTGCTTATTGGAATACCCCAGGGTAGTTAAATCAAACTGTTTCAGTGTATAGCTGGGCATTTTATTCATTTTCATTTCTATGTTTTCACTTAAAACTGTTATGTTAATTTTGCGCGAAAGATGTCTCCCAGTCCACTGAAAAATCCATTCTCAATGTATGCGCACTGGAGGATTTCCACACACACTTTTGAGAGGAAGGGATCTTTTACAATAGAAAATGTAATAATACAAAAGTGCTCTATTTTAAAAAAGTTTCTTGTTCTTACTTTTAATTGAGAGCAGTCCATTTATTTCCACTCAAGACTTTATTTCGGTTACCATTTTTGTTACCAATTCATTTAAATCTAATTACTTTTACTTCACTTGATTCCTTTATTCATATGGAAATTAAGACTTTACGCTGAAATGTCCTGCTGAATAAACCCCCTTCAGTTTAAGCCTTTGTTACACAACCTTGCAGTGCAGGAAATGAGCGCATGTATGTGGAAAAAGTTAATTTTCACATTTTGTTATGCATTCAGGAATAACTTCTTCCAGCAAGGGCACTATATAAAGAAACCCTAGTTAGAAACAATATAACAGGGCTGTAAAGGCAGTGAGAGACATAAATATCTCAAAGGAACCTCTTGTTGCCAGGACACACTTTAACTAGAGCTTTGGCCCTGGCACTCATTCTGCTCTTTATTTGGCAGCTGTTGTCCTCCGCTATGCTGACATCTACTGGTCTCACTTTGTGCTAACAGTTATATATGCTAGGAAAAGGATGCACATGTACATTCCTAGGGTACTGTACATGTGCATTAAATATCATTGTGAATGTCAAATGAACCAACTTATATTGGAATTAGTTTAAATAAAAATATTTACAAAATAACTTGAGTGTTTTTTCTTTATTTAAATTTTTTTTTGTGATGTGATGTGATGTGATGTATGATGTGATGTGATGTATGATGTGATGTAATTTAATGTGATGTAATTTAATGTGATGTAATTTAATGTGATCTAATTTAATGTGATGTAACTTAATGTGATGTAATTTAATGTGATCTAATTTAATGTGATGTAATTTAATGTGATCTAATTTAATGTGATGTAATTTAATGTGATCTAATTTAATGTGATGTAATTTAATGTGATCTAATTTAATGTGATGTAATTTAATGTGATGTGATGTAATTTAATGTGATGTGATGTAATTTAATGTGATGTGATGTGATGTAATTTAATGTGATGTAATGTAATGAAGGGATGTAGGGTAGAGGGATAAAGGGGAGGGGGGTAGAGGGATAAAGGGGAGTAGGGTAGAGGGATGAAGGGGAGGGGGTAGAGGGATAAAGGGGAGTAGGGTAGAGGGATGAAGGGGATGATGGGACGTTTTTTTGTAACTTAATTGGTTCTCATATCTGGAGCTGTCTATGTCTTAGAAGCCATTAAATCAAAGGCAGCGCTTGGATAAGAATAGGTGTCCACGTGATCTACCAGGTGAGCCATCGTAATAAAACGATGGTTTAGGGCTTGAGCGGGGGTGATTCTTGTTGCAGCATTTGGATCGAGCAACCGGTGTATGAGATTTAAAAATTCCTTGAGGTCATCTTTTTCAAGCCAAGTTGTTGTATTTGAGCACAGCGCCACTGCTTCATCCAAAGTTCCGACAGTGTCGAAACCCCACTTTGAAATTGGCTGGATACCGGTTGCCTTCTTGTACTCTTTCGATGTCTTTAGTCTCCATCTTGAATTGGGACAGCCCAGCAGTTCCCTCTTGAAATACTGGTTGGTGTTATTTCCAGCATTCAGCAGGTGGTCCTCTGGCTGACCGAGTAGATGGCAAACAGTCTTCAGTACGTTGTATGTTGAATCGTCACTGAAGAGGTACTGGCCAAAAAACAGTTCTGCCAGGACACAACCCAGTCCCCACATGTCGATGGCTCCAGATATGGGGAGGCCCAAGATCACCTCTGGAGCTCTGTATGAACACGGTTGCAGAATCATTCCTTCCCTTACTTCTGAGGCTGGAATAGCCAAACCAAAGTCAATTAATTTCACCCTGAAGGGCTCATCCTGGTGGTTGACGAGCATAACATTGTCAGCTTTCAGGTCCGTGTGAATGATGCCGATATCCTTGAGGGCTTGAAATGCTACAAGTAGCTGACGTGTTATGGGGCGGATTTCATTAATGGTCAGTGGTGCCCGTGTCTGATTCATCAAATCCCAGAGGCTTCTGTCAAGCATCTGGAAGACGATGCAAGCCATGTCTTTAAATATAAAGCTGTCTTCGAATCTCACCACGTTGTTTTTCTCTGGGTCAAGGGTCCTGAGTTGTTTCAGCATTTTCACTTCCTCGAAGTGATCTCTTAAGTCTTTGAGGATCTTGATGGCCACAATCTCTTTTGTTTTCAGGTTGACACACTTGGCTACTTTGCCAAAGCCTCCTTCTCCAATGAAGTCCAATACTCTGTATTGTACAGACTTGTTACAGAGTATGACATTCTTTTCTAACTGAAATGGTTCTTGTGGAGTTGGAGGATCACAGTTGTTACAGAGTATGACATTCTTTTCGATCTGAATTGGTTCTTGTGGAGTTGGAGGATCACAGTTGTATGCTATGGGGTCTGCTCTTTCATAAATGGAGGGGTCTGTGTTTGAGAATCCATCTATTGAGTCAGTTAATTCATCACATTCGTATGAAGTATCTGGGGGAGAGACGACCATCAAATCATAGGCAGCGCTTGGATAAGAATAGGATTCCATGTGATCTACCAGGTGAGCCATCGTAATAAAAGGATGGTTTAGGGCTTGACCGGGGGTGAATCTTGTTGCAGCATTTGGATCGAGTAACGCTTGCAGGAGATGCAAAAATGCCTTAAGGTCATCTCGTTCAAGCCAAGTTGTTGCATTTGAGCAGAGCTCTACTGCTTCAGCCAAAGTTCCGACAGTGTCAAAACTCCACGTTGAAATTGGCTGGATACCAGTGGCCTCCTGGTACTCTTTCGGTGTCTTTAGTCTCCATCTTGAATTGGGACAGCCCACCAGTTCCCTCTTGAAATACTGGTTGGTGTTCGTTCCAGCATTCAGCAGGTGGTCCTCTGGCTGACCGAGTAGATGGCAAACAGTCTTCATCACGTTGTATGTTGAATTATCACTGAAGAGGTCCTGGCCGAAAAACAGTTCTGCCAGGACACATCCTAGTCCCCACATGTCGATGGCTTCAGATATGGGGAGGCCCAACGTCACCTCTGGAGCTCTGTATGAACACGGTTGCATAATCATTCCTTCCCTTACGTCTGAGGCTGGAATAGCCAAACCGAAGTCAATTAATTTCACCTTGAAGGGCTCATCCTGGTGGTTGACGAGCATAACATTGTCGGGTTTCAGGTCCGTGTGAATGATGCCGATATCCTTGAGGGCTTCAAATGCTACAAGTAGCTGACGTGCTATGGGGCGGATTTCATGAAGGGTCAGTGGTTCCCGTCTCTGATTTACCAAATCCAAAAGGCTCCGGTCCAGCATCTGGAAGGCGAGGCAAGACATGCCTTCAAATATGAAGCTGTCTTCGAATCTCACCAAGTTGTTTTTCTCTGGGTCAAGGGTCCTGAGTTGTTCCAGCATTTTAACTTCTGTGACGTGTTCTCTAAAGTCTTTGTGGATCTTGATGGCCGTAGTCTCAGATGTATTTAAATTGATACACTTGAAAATGTTGCCAAAACATCCTTCTCCAATTCGGTCTAAAACAAGGTATTCTACAGACTTGTTGCAAATGATGTCGTGCTTTCTTAGCTGAAAGAGTGCAGGCGCTGACTGCTTGTTCATTTCGTTTTGAGACATCTTTTCTATCAAGTACTTCCAAGTAGTATACAAGTTGAGTAGATTCAGAGGAGCTTGTCTCGCTGTGGGTGTGTGATGAAACTGTCTAGAGAAATAACACAGACTCTTTGAATGTGCCTGGGCATACGGTCCAACCCACATATGATGTCATCAAAGCCTTATGTAAATTTGAGAACAAAGTCACATGTGACGTCATCGAAGTCACATGTGACTCTGCATTCTAAATTCCGTGGAGTGGAGAGGAGCTTGAAAAAATATTCTGTAAGTTTGAGAACAACGAAGTCACATGATGTCATCAAAGTCACATGTGACTCTGCATTCTAAATTCCGTGGAGTGGAGAGGAGCTTGTAAAAATATTCTGTTATTTTTCAAAACAACTTGCCCTCATGCCCATCATTTGCAGTCTTTATCAACCACTTTAGGTCAAATTGTAGGAAATGTTGTACTGGTCATAGACATGGGTCAGTGGAATCCAACAGACTTACACATTTCAGGGAGCCTGAAAGCGACATGAAGTCCAACCAACTGCTCCATTAGACTCAATGTTAAATCTGACCACACATTTTTCAAAGAAAGCAGACGGTACCGGTTTTCGAACCTGCTCTCAAGCTAATTTTTGACCCCACAAACATAATAAAACGAGAGTCTTCTCTCTCTGGTGATATCAACATGTTGCTGTTTGCACTCTTTGGTTTTAATAGATTTAGATTTACTATGCCCCTTCACCCTGGTGCCAAATCACAATGGTAACCAGTGACGCACACACGCATGCAGCATGTGTGTGTGATAGCTGCCATCATTTCCGATGGTATTTATCTCAAACAAAGGTATATATCTCAAATACAGCTATCGCTCCAGTCATATCCAAAGGTATGTCATTTGCCCCAATCACCATGGTAAACAGTGACACACGCGCTGCAACTATGTGTTTCTATGAAGCAATAGCTGCTCTCAAGTTCAAGACTGTCCATCACAAAAACAAGATTCAATCCAAGAGTATGAATCTCAAATGAACCTCAACGATACACCTCACTTCTGGTAATATTGGCGTTTATATATTGCAACGTCTTCGGGTAGTAGCAGCCACAAAATGTCTTGCAAAATGTTCTTGTTTTGTCTTTATAATGCCTTTTCAGGACAGCCTTGTGAATTGTAGTATATGTTACAGGCAGTACATTCAAGTACATTTAAGCAAGGCTCTGTGATAATTCAATATGATAATTCAGAATTATATCGTGATGAAATCATATTTCAAGAAATAGTGATACACAATTACGTCACCTAAATTGATAATAACGAGCACACACTAACCCAAATGTCTCAGATCAATTCTGAATTGATGAGAATTCTGCTTATTGGAATACCCCAGGGTAGTTAAATCAAACTGTGTCAGTGTATAGCTGGGCATTTTATTCATTTTTATTTCTATGATTTTACTTAAAACTGTTATGTTAATTTTGCGCGAAAGATGTCTCCCAGTCCACTGAAAAATCCATTCTCAGTGTATGCGCACTGGAGGATTTCCACACACACTTTTGAGAGGAAGGGATCTTTTACAATAGAAAATGTAATAATAGACTATGCGATACGCTCTAAACAGAAGGATCACAGCTGCTGGTGCACTAAATGGTTCAACTTTGAGGTATTTTCTTGTCTTTCATGTGAATAGTTTATGTAATTGTAAAACAAAATATGACAGATGTATTAACTATTTTAAAAAACACATTTGATCAAGAAAAGATGAATATAAAAACACAATTACAAAGAAAAGTATTATATTCCTATTGCCCACAATCCAAGACTAATTAATGACTTATCCCCCCCCCCCCACCTCTCCCTCTTCTCTCTATGCTGTCTGCCATTAGCTCAGGGAGCAATGCCCCAACTGGACAGCAGGTGTGCTCTTTAGCACTGCAGCACACAACCCACTGCAATTCTATCATGTCTGTGGGTGTAAGAGGGTTTGTGTGTGTGTGTGTGTGTGTGCTTCAGGCGCCTGGACACTGCTGCTCCTGCCACTCTGCTGAAGGACGGAGAGAGAGAGGACGCCGGAGGAGTGGAGGGAGAAAGAGAGCAAGGGGGATAGAGAGCGGAGAGAGTCCAGGCCCAAATAAAGCCATGGGGGCCGGGGCTGAGCCGGGCCCCCCTTTGCTATAAATACGCTGGCCGCCTGGAGGTTCGGGTTCTGTGTTTGGGGCTTGGGACCAGCGACCACCACTGCTGCAGCAGCCTTCCTCAGGAGAGTTTCCTCTGTATACTCATCACCCTCATCCTGGTCGTCGGTGTTCTGGGCAGCCAAGATGCCTCGCGTGGACTCAGACCTCAAGCTGGACTTTAAGGATGTCCTCTTCAGACCCAAGAGGAGCAGCCTGAAGAGTCGCTCAGAGGTCGGTGCGGTTAATTAGTTTTACTCTGATACTGTAATCCAAATATTACAGCTACAGGTCAATTAACCATCAGACCGACATATTTCCCGGGAGGAGTGTGATCTGTTTACTGCTGCATTCATAAAGTCTATTTACCCATACACCTCTATGGTAGGTGAGGCAATAGAAATATATTAACTAGTATTACAAGGGCGTGGAAGGTTGGTGTGGGGGCAGTATTTTTTTTGCTAGTCATGATTAAAGATGAAAAATTGACATATGTATTCACAGAGCAACAACAGAAATGACATTAATCATATGCTTGAAAGAATGCCTCACTAAAGCTGTAAAGTGCACGCTCACTGTAATTCAATATGTGCGAGTCTCATTGTTGTCTTGTCCCATGGAAGCCAGTAGGTGTACACTGCCTTTGTGCTTTGGTAAGCAAAAACGCTACCATGACTGTGAGCATGTAACAGCGGAGTGACCTTCTTAAAAGGTGACAGGGAACCAGGCTGGCCTGTACCAGACAGAGGTAAACAACAACTGTCAACAAGCATAGAAAACAACAAAAGAGGAGGAGGAGGAGAGATAAAAGAAATATAAAAAAATATTGCGATCAGAATGGATTCAGTCATTTTCATTTTACACCAGTAGAACAGGCCACAGTGTCTCTAATCACCCACTGGTTAAGCTCTCAGGGACATCACAAACCTCTCCTTGTTGTTGTATACTCGCCACTTCCTTGACTCAGCAATGTGTCACCAGATCAGGGACTGGTACCGACCCAAGATCCTGATACTGGTGTGGTGGCACTAGATCTGTGGTGGAAGGTGGAACTGGGTGGGAGCTGGCTGGTAACATGAGACACGGGACACTTCTCAGAAATTCTGATTAAAAATAGTACTGTGTGTTACAGTCAGCCAGAGCACATTCCATATGCCACAGAGGTATCAGGACAGCATTATATATATACACACTGATGCAGATAACAGCACAGAGAATACCCAGCACTTGAGCATGCACTGATGTGTAGTAACGGACAGTTTTACATTTTGTCACATTTGTCGAATATCTGACATTTCATCAAATCCACTTTTCCTACAGTAAGTAAATAATAAAGGAAACACCTAAAATAACTGACATGATTTCAGATGTCAATACACAAGATGACTTCATTGCAGCATTCCAGTATACTGCTGCCAAACTTATGGCCCATACACTCTAAAAGCATCCATCTGACTGCTCTTGTTTGAATTATTGCTGCATTTAGCAGGAGCAGAAATCCACCTGTCAAAGCTAAGCGAACCAGACATCCGCCGAGTTGTTTAGAGGAGGGGAGGTGTATGAACGTCATGGAAGACAAACTGCATCAATAACAGGAGACTATCTTTTTTGCAGATGCTGATATGAATTTTCACTGCACCATTGGAGTTAGCAAAAACACCTGCAACACGCCAATAAATAGAGGATGGCAGCAACTGTATTGAAGCCCTTCAAATTGTATGGCTGCACATCTGCATCAGTTTAGCCAGATTGTAACCCCACAACCTCTCTTTATAAAAGACAATTCCTTAGTGTTTCACAATCTGCAAAAATTGCAAAGACTTTTATGAACAGAAAAAAAAAATGGCATCGCATAAATCCTAAGGATGCTTTATAACTGAGACTAAGTGGATCCACGTGTCCTATACTGGAAAATCTTGCTGAGTCAGTGTGCTGTATTAAAAGAGGCAGCCTGTATTGATTTACTGCAGCAATACAATGCATTTGCACAACCGTATGCTCCTCCCTTCTCATCCGTACTCCTTTCCCCACCTTCCTCTTTCTGCCGCCATTGTGAGTTATAGCCTCATCGTGCTGTGGCGTAATAAATCTCTTGCTACTACTCAACAAAAGCTCTCAGCACTATGAAATTGTTGGATTTTAGTACATGCAATCAGTTTGAAGGCTTAAAATCTGTTTAAAACTTCACTTTTCATTATAAAACTGTTCATCTAACCTTCCCTGTGGTTTCCCAGGTTTAAAGTAGCATGCTAATAATACAATATACCGTCTCTAAATGACTTCTACAACAAGACTATGTAATAACATTAGAGGATGCTGGTATATAAAACACAGTGAAACAGTAGCACAAGTAAAAAAGAGTCAAAGTCAATCTGCTATCAGTACTTTTAAGAAGAAACAGATGTTCTTCTTTGTGACTCACTTTAGAGGAACACATGTCCATAAACTCCACTCATACTGAGTAGCTAACAGTTCAGCAGTTAAGTCATTAGAATAAGTAATTATATAATTGCGGCAGATGTTTTTTGGAAGGAATCATAGCTTGATTTATCAGTACACGTAAACTGTGCTGTAAAGGGAGCAGCGAGTGTGTCAAAATGGGCCCTGCTTGTTTCATGTAGCTCATCACATTATAGCAGCACCGGCGAAGCTAATCGCTGGATCTTAATGATTCAGTGCATCCCCATCAAGACTCTGAACGTGAGCCACATGAGCTGCTCACATTCTCAAGAAAGTCAGCTCGAGAGAAAAAAAAGAATCCATCTGCCGCATAAAACACTTTGCTAGTAGGCTATGATTAATGTTCATGTAGCAGGTCTCCAGAGGTACTCATGTCTCCTCGTCCCCCACCCCCTCAGGTGGACCTTCAGAGGACCTTCACATTCCGCAACTCCAAACAGACCTACACTGGCATCCCCATCATCGCTGCCAACATGGACACCACAGGGACGTTTGAGATGGCACAGGTCCTCAGCAAAGTGAGTTAACACAACTGAATGGAAGGAGAAATAACGGCATCGCTGTGTTTGTCTCCGTGTGTCACCGCCAAGATCGATGCACAATTTCTTTGTATTTGACATAGAATCCGCTAGCTTGTGGGAAGATACTTGTTTTATTTTCAACACCTAATGACTCATCATCATTATGTATTTTTTTTTAAAACGTATGAACAGATGGAACCATGATGGAAGAAATATCACAAATGAACAGACAATAATGGAAAGTTTCCTTCTTTCTCTGCAGCACACTCTCTTCACGGCCATCCATAAGCACTACTCTGTAGAGGACTGGAAACACTTTGCTGCTAATCATCCAGAATGCTTAGAGGTAATAGAAATGTTTATTGTTCATGTCGGTTGTTCCTCATAAGCAACAGTAACTGCACACAATTGTTATTCAAAAGGCGCTCCCCCTAAATGGCAAACGCGGCTTTTCTCACTAGCATATAGCCGCCAGCTCAGGCAGCGGCGTTGCAGATCTGGAGAAGCTGTGTGCCATTTTGGAAGCAGTCCCCGCCCTCAAGTACATCTGTCTGGACGTGGCAAACGGCTACTCTGAGTACTTTGTGGAGTTTGTCAAGACGGTCAGGGAAAAGTTTCCCAAGCACACCATCATGGTAAGAGAGACGGGCTGTTCTGGGATGCGTCGTATTGTGAGACTGTGTCTTGGGGCTAATGCTGTCTGGCTTTGCAGGCCGGTAACGTGGTAACAGGGGAGATGGTGGAGGAGCTCATCCTCTCCGGTGCTGACATCATCAAAGTTGGCATTGGCCCAGGTGGGTACGACTGTCTTGAGCATGTCTACAAATAGCCCGAGTAGTGTTTTCCCCCTAAATCAACAAAAAAAACTGTACAGGCCTCACATATAAACACAGACACAACTAAGATGGGAAACAGGCAGGAACGCAAACACACACATCAGCCTTTATCAGCAAGGTTAGTTTGTACTAGACTCATAAAGTGCCTCTTACTGTGCAGTGCTTGATTTAAGTTACAACTTACAGACTGTTGCAAATAGGATGAAACATAGTTTTATTATCAGTAGATTAGCCTTCAATGCAGCAGAACTGGTTTCAGCAGATCATTGTAAAATGACAACTTTAACAAGAAGAAAGAGCTCTAGTATCAATTATTCTATTTTGATATAAAGTTTGATAAATCCCCTACGGGCCTGGGCATTGAGACGGTGCTGCCTTCTGGTCCCAGCCTGTGGAGTAGAAACTTGAACTGACACTACCAGACCTGAAAGATAACGGGCTCCTGTAAGCTACAGCAGCTGAAATTACACATAGAGAGTGACAATGGCGGTGGACTTCTCTAATGCGTACACTGTGAACTGTGCATTGCAGGGTCTGTGTGCACGACAAGGATCAAGACAGGAGTGGGCTACCCACAACTCAGTGCCGTAATAGAGTGTGCCGACTCAGCCCATGGACTCAAAGGACACATTATCTCTGTAAGTCTCACATCAACAGCCAGAGTTGCTGAAGTTAGTATTATGTAGAGTATATATATCTTTTTGTGCTGTTGGAGAGGAGTTCATCTCTCAGTTCCTCTCTGTGTGAACTGGAAGCCACACAGAGTTCGGTGGGCATCAGTCCAACAAAAATGTAGTTAACTATGGTCCAGTTGGGCAAAAGGCCATCCTTCACAGGGTAGAGCAGGGGACTGTCATGGATGCATTGGACTTAGCAGCAAAATGTGCCTAAGATACGTATAGTATAGAGGACATTTGCAATAAAAGTACAACAATATAGTTAACATTTAGTTATTTGGCTCTTCAAAGAGAAAATTAGCTTTTTTTTTCATGTGAAGCTATTGAAATGAATATCAATGTACAGGATAGAGTCCTGACAAACATAACAAAGGACCCTTAGATCAACACTATAGCAGTGGCGGCTGGTCAATAGAGGGCGCCAGGGCGCCGCCCCACCTTGAGCCACAACAAATAAAATAAAATAAAATAAATAATAATAATAATAATAATAGACTATACAAATTGTCAATATTTGTGTTTTTGAAATATGCAATCACCCAGTAATATGTGTAAAATATGATATCTGCGGACTGCGGTAAATACTGTATATGCTTTTCCTGCACGCCCACTCCGCGTGTGCACGTCACAGCTGCCTGGGGCGCTGGAGAAACTGCCCAAAAGAGGCGGATCTATGAAGCAGTTTAGCCAATTGCTGATTAAAGATATAAATGTATGACATACAATTTAGCCAATCAGCTTCACCCGTGCTGATTGGCGGACGGGACTAGTGCGCACTAGTCTCTACAGGCGAGCGCCAGCGCGAGCACTGCTCCTCCAAGACTCGTTTGAGAGGTGAAAGAGCTGATCCCAGATCAGCCTGACCTCACAATCAGACAGCAGACTAGCGGGAAAGGGAAGCAGTACATGCGAAGCTGTACACCAGACAGGTTTGGCTATAGCTGGATGCAGTCATGCTAATAACTTATTTAGCTTTTTAAAACAACGGGGACAGATCCAGCACGGACAGTTACGGGAGTGAGGGACATGAAGCACCTGTCTGTGAAATGGATATATAGTTATAAATAAATAATTATATATATATATATATATATATGTGTGTGTGTGTGTGTGTGTGTGTGTGTGTGTGTGTGTGTGTGTGTGTGTTTTATATTCTAGTGAATATTATTATATGATATATATTATTATATTATACTGAATTGCCTGTGAGGGTGACAAAAATAAGCTGTCCTGACGTGTTTATCAAAGTGTTATTTACTGCTTTTTTTCATGTTGGAATAAATGTTAAATATTTATATAAATATAAAGTAGTAATGCGTGTTTGATACCTTAATGTTTTTGCATTAAATCATACTGGGATGTTTGCTGAAATTGATTGGATGTGGCACAGCCCTACCGAGAACATTTTCCACCAGCCGCCACTGCACTATAGCCTGGGTGATAACCGACATTATGGATAAATAATCATCTAAAGAGGGTTATGTACAATGACTAAATAGATAGCTTTTATTTTAGGGCCTTTTGTTTTTGCTTTAAAATGTAACATGAGTCCATAAAATGCTGTTACATAAAGGCTCTAATAGTTTCTAATGTTGATATTAATAGTAGTAGCCACTAGAGGGCATCCTCACTCTTCTGAGGCTGGTGGAATAACAAGAACAACTTTAAGACCGGAGACTCGGTGTGAAGCCATATGGCTGACACCAGTACGGTTCTTTTTTTTCTCTGTTCAGGACGGTGGCTGTAGTTGCCCAGGAGATGTGGCCAAGGCCTTTGGTAAGTATTCAACCCCACCATTTATGTTCGTTTCACACTTAATGAATCACATATTTGTTCATATGACCGTGCTGTGATGTTTCTAACAACTTTAACCAAACATGGCTTCTCTGCCTCTGCTCCTCAGGTGCAGGCGCTGACTTTGTAATGATGGGGGGAATGCTTGCGGGCCACGACCAGTGCGTCGGGGAGGTCATCGAGAAGAACGGCAAGAAATACAAACTCTTCTATGGCATGAGCTCCGACACAGCCATGAAGAAATACGTGGGTGGAGTTGCTGAGTATAGGTAAGAGGCTGAGGAGTATACGGCGATCAGTATGATTTCAAGGATTACTATTAATAGAACTTTTCATTTATATTCAGTTGAATAACTCAGATGGTCCATGATAACTACAAAACATCCGTATTCCTACTTTCTCCTCCCTCTGCTCTCAGGGCGTCTGAGGGAAGGACAGTGGAGGTTCCTTACAGAGGAGACGTGGAGAACACCATCCTTGACGTGTTGGGTGGCCTCCGCTCCACCTGCACCTACGTGGGCGCCGCGAAGCTCAAAGAGCTGAGCAGGAGAACCACCTTCATTCGTGTCACACAACAGTCCAGCCAAATGTTCACGTTGTAGGGCGTACACATACACGCACACGCCGGTTGCAGAACATGCATTGTACATGCATCATGCCAAGTTTAAACACGCAATAGTAAGACAACGGTGTAACACATACAGGAGAACGACGCACACTCACGCCCCACACTTCTCTGCATGATCACCCAGCCTGTTTCTCTCAGAAAGCTGTAAGTTCCCTGGATGCCGTGATTAAAAGAAACTCACGGGTCGACTTCAATTCTCCCGGAGAAGAATCAAAGCACTCTAATTCTACAGCGAGTGTGTTTACATGCTTAGAGACGCCATAAGATACTATTGAACGTGCCCGATTTCATTTTCAAATGGACGAGAGAGAGCAAGACTACCGAGGCATGTGCGCTTTAGATCTAATATTACAAAATACTCTGTTGACTTAGTAGTCGGGAATAAACAAGAACGACAGCTGTGATAAACAACATTGCATGTAAACACACTCAGCAGGAGGAGGCTAATACTCATGCTAAGATCATTTAGGGAAACTATTCTACTCAACTGTATGTTGGAATTGATGTGCAAATCAATATGCAAGCTCCAGAGTGGTCACCCGTTAAAGGTCTGCTAATCTCCTCCTTCTGTGAATTTGAATCATTGTCTGGATGACAGACAACATAATAGTGAATCCCTATTGAGTGTGCGCATGTATTTTGGGAGTGTCCGGACGATTGAGCGAGCTGAAGATGATGACTTCTGAATTTATGCAATCCGAAAACAGTCACGTTTAAATCCTCTTCCTTGATTCCACTGTGCCTGACATTTGAAATCAATAGCGCCCTGTGGCCTCTACTGCTCTTGTACTTTACGCAAGGAACTTCAGGGAAAAGTCATACATACAGGAGAAGCAGCGCTTACACGGTTTCATTGTTATTGCAAAATGGTGGAAATAAACCAAAATGGTTAGAGAACGATCTGTGTGATTCTTTTTTTTCTGGACAAGAAACTGCATATTTGTTTGGGTTAGAGGTTATTAAATGTCAGGATTTTAATATATGTTGTGAATGTATGGAAAGGGGACTAGAATATTATACTCACGTAAAAGTAGGATACTGAGATCAGAGTAAAAGAGTACCCTGAGTAAACATTACTTCATTACACATTTTAAGGCCTGATGTCCAAAACCTATACAGTATATTTCATTTCTGTAGACTTGCAGCATTTGCATTTAACTGATTATCAATTAGGACCAACCTCCTTCCCCTGTATAGTCTTAACGTTAAATTACCACCAAAAAAAGGGACACAACTCAGACAAAGTCTACTAGCATTTTAGCATTTAACATGTTAGCGAGACCCAGAATGCACCTGTGTTGTACACTATAGAGGAAAGTATGTTCTGCTCAATTTCAGCACTTAGCCAACCCAATGGAGGAAAAACATCATAGCTTGAGACGAATAAGGTTTTAAATGCAGTGCTTGTGTTGTGTGTGGGTATCTATATCACATTTGTGGTGTTGTGGGTGTGTTTGTTAGCGGTGGTATTCAAATAAAGACACGAATTGCACATTTTTTCCAGATATGTCAAGGTTTCATTTTCTTTTTCAAAGAGGTGCATTTGTACAGATGTCCAATACATACACCGACAGGGTTTCTCCATTGCTATAGAGGAAAAGGGTGGTGAGACACAGGGACTTGGTGAGTACAATATAGTACAGACAAGTTGGCTGGGAACTGCTGCGGCCTCCCTGCAGGCCAGACTGTCCGAGCAGGTCTGTGCTGATGTCCAGTTCTCTGCTACCATCGTATGGGCCAAAAGGTTTCAGTTCAGTATTTGGTGTCACAGGTTAGCAGAGAGACATCGAGACAGACTGGTTGCTAGCCTCAGGGCTCAATGTTCAGAAAGGGGGGGGGGGGGGGGGTAATGCAACTGAGCCACAGCTGACAGATAAGCTCCACCCCCCCATCTCTCCGTGGCAGTGGGCAGGGGTCAGAGGTCAAGAACAGTACAGCCTGTCCCCTGTTGAAGTGTCGCCTTGCACAGAGAGGCGGAACAAAGATGTTCAGTACACTAAAGAGTAATCCAAGCCATCTCCAGCATAATACACATAATATCATAATAATAATTCATAGTTAATTGTCAATAATGACATTTGTTAATCATATCAAATAATATGTAATACATTTACATATCTTATAACAGCCCACTATGTAAATTGATTGGGGTGAAACTAAACTGTTAAGTGGGCCTCTAAAAGTTTTTTTTTTTTTCTTTCTGCCTGAGTTGGTTATCCAGCGCTATGGACATTGACGAGTCGTCATACAAAAGAAAAAAAATGGACAAAAAAGGAATCCTGATTGAATTCTGTTCACTTTAAAACACAACATAGTGCCAAAAACACATCCTTTTTGCAAAAATGAAAGTACAAACATCAAGAAACAAAGAGCACACATGCCTTATTTTTCTGATCGAAAAAATCAAAGCTCACACACCAACATTCATTTTATTTGTAAAATTGTGCAAGAAGCCAATTAAAAAAAAAAAAAAAAAAAGACATTAGCAGTGTTCCTCAAGCGAGGAAGCTTGTCGTAAAAACTCAACAATGACACATTCTCTACATAGTTTTAAGTCCCCTGACATTATATTGAGTGCTACAAGGAGACCAAAAACACAGAAAAAGCTTCTGCACCAAAGATAATGCAAAAAAAAAAAAAAAAAAAAAAATGCAGAGGTTTGTACGCACCATTTTCACACCGCACGGCCAGACCGAGCTGTGCCGGACTCCTTACAAGCATGTCCAAATTAGATCTCAAAATGTGAACAAAACGAAACCTATTGAACCGCACAGCCTGGTCGGCGTAGGGTGGGAAAGATTCCAAACAAACCCGAACACAACAAAAGAAGGGATGCATTCCAATGACAAAAGGTTTTCCTAAGTAGAAAAGAACCAAGGAACCACCTAACACCTCGGCCCGTTGGACCCAAGAACGCGCCGAGCGCCAAGCGAGATGGAGCACAGACAGATGAACACAAGGTTACGGCAAGGTGATGTGCAAAAACTTAAACTGAGCCATCTCTCTTTTTCATCCTCATTCACCCCCTTTTCCGTTCTCATTCTCTCTCTCCGTTTTGAATGAATGTTACCCCCAGGGAAGGTCTGAAGCCCGTCCTAGGATTAGAAAGTGCTGAAATATTATCAAGTCTTTTACATCTACTTACATGTGCATCTCTGTTGGTTGATTGTTGTTTTTTTCTTTTTTTAATCTTTTTCTTAAAAAAAAAAAAAAAAAAAAAAAAGTGGTCCCCACTAAGCAATGAGGTTTCTTTTTTTTTTTTCTGTGGGTCTCACCGTGAACCGTCAAGGGTCAGGGTCTATGCTCTCACAGACAATTAGAGGAGGAAACACTCCCTTACACACACACACACACACACAAATGTGTCATACACTCAAACCTAATCAGGACACATTTGAACACCAGCTGTACATAAGCACACATACCACACACATGACACATGGTGCACATACACACACACGCACACACACACACACACCAAGGAGACATGACACAATCTCACACACACACACTCAAATTTAGGAAGGCCGCAAGGACAAAAGGGACAGAGAGGTTAGGGGGAAAACTCTCCATTGGATTTGTTTCTCTTCACAAACATCCTCGTTTACAGATGTGACACACACATCAACAGACAGTAAAATACACAAGCCATTAACATGGAGTTAGGACTTTAAACTTATACTTGGCACAGTAATGAGTGGTGTGGGGGGAGGGGGGGGGGGCACAAATGTAAGTATTGCACATTGTGGTACATTTCCAGGGGATGGAAAGGTTAAATTTGGGATGATTTGAACAAAATCAAAACTACAACAAAACCCTAAAAAAAAAATGTTGAAACCTTGCTGCGACGCGCCGTTCCCTCCACTGCATTTGCAGATTGCTTTGTTTCATAGTCTATTACTAAGCATGCATTTCCTGCGAAGTATCAACACAATGATCTTTATCATGAGTGAAAAGAGAGACCAAATATCAAAAGATGATGTCAGGAGGGGGAGCGGGCAGCCCAGGCCACACTGAAAGGTAGCTATCGGTTGTCGAGGGTTAATTGATTGCTTTGCCTCAAGGAGGAGGTGTGAGGCTGGCTGGCTGTGATTGGGTACCTGAAACAAAGTTAACGAGGTCACTACGGGAGCCGTGGCAACGGCGCGGACGTCGGCGGAGTCAAAAATGTCGGCTGGTTACTTCAGGTGCATGTGACCATGTGCTCACCTGTAGCGTGACGACAGAGTTTATGACTCCAACCAGCCGGGGACGTCGGAGGTTTTGGGGGTCAGATACTGCATATATGAGACGCTTCCCTGAAAAACTAGCAACTGGTGTTGCAACTGCAATTTTTAAAGATTTCAAAATGTACTTCAGGATGAGGGGGAATAGTGCTAATTGAAGAGAGTTGTGTTCAGGTATATTAGCTTCTATGTGCATTTTCCAGCATATGGCAAGATTCTCCCTTACTCTCTAAGGGAGGAAAGGAGGAGTTGTTTTGGTTTGCAATGCGAGACGATTATTATGATTTTTTTTTATTGCAGAGAATTTGAGTGGAATGACTTGTGTATGTGTGTGTCCACTCATACACAAAGAGAGTGCCTGAATATTGTTGTACTATTGCTTTCTAAAGTAACCAAAGTAACTTCAGCATCACTTGGCTTTGGCTAAAAATGTTTCTAACCTGACAGTAAAGGTTTTGATGGTCTGAGTGACAGGTTTGTTGAGATGTTGTTTGTTCTGCTTTTGTATTTGTTGGGAAGGGGGTTGGACAAAAAAAACAAAAACATGTATGTATGTATGTATGTATGTGTGTGACATGTATATACATTTACAAAACACACAGCCACACACAGATTGCAAAACATGCACGCGCACACATGCTACTACTTCTACTAGTAATGATCATGATGTTTCAGTAGGAAAAAGAAGAAATGAATTTGTACTACTGTGGTGTTGTTGATCTGAGAAACCCTGTTTATTATAAAAAAATAAAGCATTTTCAAATCTCATATGGGGGGTTCTACTCTTTTACTCACCATCACATCCATCCTGCCATCACCCTGGTTAACTCCCACCACTTGAAGCGTTGCCTATACTTTCAGTGGGATGAGAATACGACTGATCCACTTCTTAGAGGCAAATAAAAACCCCTCACCTAAATACGGAGGCTGAGTAGAAAGCTCAACAGATACGCCTGCAGGAAGCCACGTCGTCTCCACCTCCTTAACAACACTATTGGGCCAGCAACCTGCACATGTTGATCGAACTACTGGGCGAATCCTACTATGTTGTCAAGTGCAGCATGAGAGAAACATTTACGTTGAATGGCTTTAAAAATTTAGAAATTTAATTTAGTTTTGATCATATTTAAAAATTTGAAAAAGAAAGCATCCCCGTATTTCAGTTACACTGATATCAGAGTATTTTGTATGCAGTATGCGGATCATCAGATGGTTCACACCTCACATTACACTTCAAAAACCAAGCTCAGAAAAAGAACAGAACTCGAGCTTTCACACGCAACAAAGAGTCTGTGAGGGTGTTCAACTTCTGACGAAGCTCTAAATGTCGGGCCAACCGAGCAGGCGTATCTGTTGAGGTAACTTAGTAAAATGGGGTTTCAGCTGGCTGAAAGCACAGTCTGTGTCCAAACCTGGACCCTAGCCCCTGCACCCTGGTTTCAACAGCAGGAAAAGTGGACAAAAAAAAAAGTCAAAATCTTCCCATTTCTTTTAAATTCAGTAGGCAGGCACGTGTTAAAATGGTTATGTTCGTAAAAACTCAAATGTAATTTGACCTTAACTGCGTTGATGTAGAAACTTTTCCTCTACAATGTGTCAAGTGCCTGTTGAGGAACAACAACCCTGGTCTCCTCCAGTGTGTCGCGTGGTCTCGGGCTCGTTTCAGAGCACAGCGGTTCAAAATCATGTCTCCGCCCTTCTCCCTCCTCCTGATGTGCAAATTGCAAGATTCTATTAAGTACGACTCCAAGTAGAAACCCTGGACATTTAGCATCGACTATATATCAAATGAGTATAACCTGTTCCTATACACAGTATACATACAATCATACACACACTCACACTCTCACTCTCACACACACACACACACACACCACAGAGCACTGTTAGCAGTGTGTGTTAATCCAATGTCAGTCAACTAGTGCCTTTGCAGTAGGGATAATATGCCCCACAAAGCATCTGCATTCATCTGAATACAGTACATATTACAGGTCTGTGAGTCTTAGGGATGGTCTGTACTCTTTTGTGTAAGCATGTGTGTGTGTGTGTGTGTGTGTGTGTGTGTGGAGACAGACAGACCAGCATCATGCACACACGTTACAAATATATGACACCCTTCAAAATTCTGTGGCGTGAGCTTCTAATCGATGCTCATAGGCTAGTACAGAACTATCATTGGGATATTTCAAAAGCCTGTTGCTTGTTGATCCTTTTTGCCGGATCCCAAACTTTCAAAACACATTCCAATACTGTACAAGCTCACGTGCTGAAAACCATCATCTTTCTAATTCCTTTTGTCGCCGTGAGTGTTCCTGTAACCTAACTAACCTAACCTGCCGACCGGATTTACTTTCTCCAACTCTCGTCACAATCATCCCTTTCTTTGTGATCCAATGGCACATGCGCTCCCACGTTTACCAAACCACCCCTTCACTTTTCCAAAAGCTTCACCTTTACAAAGTGCTGTTGCTACTTTCTACCCTTGTCTTAATAAAAAAAATATATCTAAAAACATACAGTACTGCGTAAAATAAAGAGACAACGAAACAATTGTCGGCTGTATGGCGAGGGTGACAGGTCTGTTAAGTGCTTTGAAACGTCCCGACCCTCTCAGAGCTGACACGCAGACTCCCTCGGTTCCTCTCGCACAGCCTTTCTCCATAAAGAAACATAAAGTAATTCATCAAAAGACAATGAGGATTGTATGCAGTCTTCCTCTTAACACATTCTTAAATTGAAGTTCGCCAACCCAGTGTGTTTGCACTTGTATGTATTAGGTTAGGGTCTCTCACATTTATACATTAACATTGACCCACCTAGGTTCAATCTAGGACTAAATGACCCCTGATTAAGGTTTTTTCGACAATCATTTGAAAAGAACTATCTGGTGAGATAGAAGACGAGGGGTTTATGAAAACAAAAGTGAAAATGCTCAAGATGAAAGTAAAGGCTCCCACCTTCGTCACACTGAACAGAGTAAATGTTGTTCCCTCTCTCTTGTGTGGCACACTGGCACCACCTGATGGCATCACTGGTCAGGTCTGGCACACTCTGATGACACCGTGAATAAGCACGGGGTTTGTTTATACTCAAGACATGGAGAATGGTGTTTTTCCCAACTGCCATAAACTCTGATTTAGAAAATACCCCCCCACCCCCCTACACACACAATTCCTTCATGCTCTGGATCATCTGGCATTATGTCACTCCTGTGGCCAAGTGTAAAACCAGCGGCGCGGCAAAGAGGCGGCGGAAAAGTGTTTTCGGCAGCCTCACTAGCAGCGCACAGGGAGTAAATTGCTCACAAGAGGCAAACTGTGAGCATATTCAATTTGAAATCTACATTATGTGTAATGTATAGCCAGCCAAAAAGAGCCATCAAGCATTGCTCCTGTGTGCCACACAGCCATCCATAAACATCGAGCACGCCTCACAAATCCCTCACCATAAGTCATCTCATGAAAACCACCAGAACGGCATTGATTGCTTGTGTGATATCAAATCCATCTCTAAAAAAAAACAAATGTTGTTACATTATTAACTATATGGACTTAATGTAAGGTGATACCATGTAGGGTGAATTTGCCTCTACAGTACAGAATTCAAGATAGAAAAATAAAAACAGAAAACAAAACTTTTAAACCAAGACAAATGAAACATTAATGTGGGCATTCATGTTTTTTTTGTAGAATCCTTTTATGTTTTGTCTTTTTTCCAAATCCCAATGGTTATTTAACAGTCCTGCTAGCCTTCACTTGCCAATATTTGACCTTCCCTCGATGCTGACTTTCAACTCGTGAGGGATGAAGGAAGGTTTGGGCAGGGTCAAGGGCGGCTCCCCCTCCGATTTGTCTACTTTTCGCCCTTCCGGAGCGGACCATCTTCGCTTCCTGCGCCCTGATGGCTTACTGGCGCCAGCTTCCGCGCCGCTGGCAACCTGACCTTTAGAAACGGACCCTCTTTCCCCAAACGTGAGCTCCCCGTTTACCACGTTGGTGCCCCCTCCACTCCCGTTCCCACCCGTCCCTCGCTGGCTGATGCCGTTCTCCCGCTCGCTGTGCCTGGAGCCTCTTCCGCCGCAGCTTTGGGGAGCGTCTGAGACAGCTCTGGGGGGTTTGAGGTGGCCGTGGCCGGAGGCTGGGACGGAGGCAGGGGTGGCTAGCTCCAGGGGCGGAGTCTTCTTCAGAGATCCGTTCCTCAGGTTCTTGAGGGTGAGTGAAATACAAACGTCGCCCACAGAGAGTTTGGTGCAGGGCAGCTCCAGAAGCTGGGTGGTCCGATCTGGGCAGCATGAAGACCAGCCTTGGCCGAAGACAAAGAAGGGATACTCCACCAAGACTTCCACACTCACCTGGAGGAGAGAGAATGAGAGGGAAGAAACATCAACACTTCAATGCAAACCCTTTTTCTGTGCTTTAAAGCACCTACAAACTTGGTTTAGAAGCCATAGTGTTTTCCCCATAACACAAAATAGTTATGACAAAATAAGCAACGACCACATTTAAATTCAGCCAACGCTCAAAAACCCTCATCTGCATTGTATGGATTTGGTTTGATCAGACTTGGCGGACAGTAACAGAACACCAACTATTATCACTTTTTGTTGATGGTTGCGTGTGGAAAACACCAGGGACATCAGTTTTGTCTAAAATTAGCTGAATGAAAGAACAACTGGGACAAGCTGTCCTTAAGGTCAGCAAGGCGATTATGTAATAACTCTGATTGGTGCGCTAGAGGCACAGCTGGATATTGTTGGTCTATCAGGAGAAAAAATAAATACAAACATTCACTGGGGGGGGGAAAGTCTTGGTGACCTAAGGGGCAACATATGTCAAGCCTTTTGGTCCATTACACAAAATCAATGAAGGGGATAGAACACATTTATGTTTTATTTTATATTCTGCATTGAGCTCTGTAGCTTTAGCACTGATTAGCTCTGCATTGTCGTTGATATGTGTGACAGAGTGAAGAGATGACAGATAGAAGCAGAGGAGGCTTTCCGGGATGACGGGTAGAGAGAGGGAGAAAATAAACCTGAGGAGAAAGAGGATGAAGCGGAGGAAGATCTGAAATATAGTAGAGAGGATGAGAAGGTGGGAGTGGAGGAAGTTACTGAGATGGAGATGAAAAGGCGAGTTTGCAGAGGGAGGGTGTGTTGAACAAGAGGAGGAGTGAGGAAGTGAATGTGAAAGAGAACAATGTCAAGAACGATACAAGCGTAAGATGTATCAAACACCCTCTCAAAGCAAACGACAGGCAATGTTTTCCCTTCTGTATTATATAATTTTTGACTTAAGCTGCTACCACCTCTCAGGAAAAAAAAAAAAAAAAAAAAAGTAAGGAGAGCCACTGATGGAGTGAAAGAAAGAAAGAAAGAAAGAAAGAAAGAGAAGTCTTTGAAAGATTGTCAGCTTTTGTGGGATACAGTATCAAAGAGCAGCCGGGGGCGGGAGAGTTGGTTAGAGATGTGCTGTGTGGGTGGACGAGTCACAGCCTGGACAGATGAAATAGATTAACTGGCTTTAACGGACACCCTCAAAGACAGTGAGAAGGGTGTATGTGTGTGTGTGTGTGTGTGTGTGTGTGTGTGTGTGTGTGTGTGTTTGTGTGCTTGTTTGTGTTTGAAGAAGTTGGGTAAAACCAGAGACAGAAAATAGAAAGATACATCGTAGTATGAGACGTTAAGAGATTACTGAGAGATCGGATTTATACAAGTTTGTTGTGACCTATATCGAACTACAGTCGAGTATTACATGTAGCAGCAGAAATGTGATACTCTATCAGTGCATTCTGCCTTCGCTGACAACACTCAACTCTTTGAACTTCTCTACAGCTCATAATCAGAACATGTTTGTTACATGACCGCCATCACAGTGCATTTGAACCTCATTACAAAGGGAATAGCAGAGTCCTGTGAGATTCACCGTAATAGAGTCATAAATAAGGGAGCAGCTCAACACTTGTCATTCAACATTTACAACACCAGCTAAGAGTATGCATGAAAGACTTCTTACAGAAGTCGTTTCTCACACTCACAGATGCAAACTACAACTGGGATGATTAGCTCGGCAATCTACCGAACTTCACATAAAAACACCAGTAAAGGGCTCGATAGAGGAGCTGAACAATTAATCAAATCGGTTGTTGTTCCACAGAGCGCTAAAACCTAATTGACATTAGTTTTTAGCGCTCTAATGACGTCATAAACCGTTATCGTGTAAAATCACATCAAGAACAAGCGTTAGAGGAATAGTTTCACTTTCTTGCAGAGAGTTAGATGAGAAGAGCAAAATGCATCTCATTTTTGTGCATTAACAATGGGGACAGCACTGAGAGCTGCTTAGCTTAGCTTAGCATAACGACTGGAAGCAGGGGGGAAAGAGCTCGACTCCAAAGTTGTGAAATACAATGCTAATACTCGCACCTCTGAAGCCTAAGAATTAACATTTTGTGTCATTGATCTGTACACAAACAAAATGTGCTTCTTCGGGGGTTTCCATTTGTGTACACATTGAACAAACAATGTTGAATGTTGATAATTAGAGAGCTTTAGCGGTGCTAGTAGCTCTGCTGTTTTTGCTAAGCTAAGCTAGCTGACTCCTGGCTACAGTTCAATAGCTAATGCACGCTCATGAGAGAGTGAAAAAGTGTATTTACCAAAATGTCAAACTAATCCTTTAACTGGCCAAATTATCCACAAGACTATAACACTGCTACACTGTTGTTGGTTTGCTGCTGGTTAATCTTTGCAATACTGTTTAATTAGTTAATTTAATACTATATTATTTCATTGTTTATACTGTGCATTTTTTATATTCATATTTAATTGCTTAATTAAGTATATTTTTTGCTGCTGTAATGAACAAATTTCCCCTTGCGGGATGAATAAAGTACATCTATCTATCTATCTATCTAACAAAAGCTGCTACCCGTCTCTCACCTGTGCACGGTGCTCACCAACAGAGAACTGAACCACAGCAAAGTCGGGTGAGGTGTGGCTGCCTTCAATGCGCTCCACTGTGGACGAGTCGATCTTCAGCTCGTTGCTGATCTCGGCACTCTGGATGAAGTCCTCCGTCTTCAGGTCCTCCACGCGTTTCAGCTCCCCATCGGCCAGCTGGATGATGGAGCCCTTGATGAAATATGGGGGGAGGGAGGGGGGCACCACCGTGCTGGATGAGGGAGGAGGAGCAGACGGAGCGACCAGCCCCGGCGGAGCGGAAATGATGGGGAGATGAAGATGGGCTTGGACCACCGCACCTGAAGTAGTCTGGAGATACGAGGCACTGGAGGGCTCTAGAGTTTCTCTTTTGTGGGCAGCGATGTATGTATGTGGGAGTGTGGTAGGGAACGGTGCGGCTTGGGTGGATGATGTTACGTGCGAGGTTACCGGTTCCAATGTGGTGACTCCACCTCCACTGACGGGGATAATTACCGGTTGGGCGCCAGGAATGAGTAAGTGTTGCTGTAGGCTGGTGTGGTAGCTGATTGGCGTATGCTGGCTCCCACTGCCCCCTGCAATGTAACCAATGATAGGCGGCTGAGGGTAGATGGTGGAGGGGAGCCCCATTGACAGTGACTCTGTAGCGCTGTGGGTGGTCTGGATGACGGTCTGGGGCGACAGTGTGCTGACAGCAGCTTTCAGGCTGTCCACACTTAACGGGGGTGGAAACGTGAAAGAGGAGGAGGTGGAGGGTGTGCGATTGACAGGCTTGCCCAGGATGATGCCACCTTTCTCCAGGTGTGCGGAGGCAGAGGACGTCAGCTTCTCGTGGCTGGGTCTGGGTGGCACCAGCTGGTGGTCGCCGTGGCTGTTGGGCATTAGCATGAAAGAGGTTCTCAGCCCTGAGGGATCGTGAGTAGAGTAGTCTGAATGCAGAACCAGCTGGCGGGCCTCGTAGGAGGACAAAGACGAAATGGCATCCCGGGATTTGCCCCCTGGCTTAGAGAGGCCGGACTCGGGGGACGCTCCATACCGCCGACCCCTTTCCAGCTCTCCATTGTGGAGCTCTCTGGTTCTGGAGCCGCCGTCCTCTTTCCTAGTGGGTCCGTCCGTATACTGCACCACAAGGTGGGACATCCCATGTCCCAAAGTGTGGTGGGGGTGCAGTGACTGGGGAGGAAGGTGAATGCCTCCGTGGTAATGAGGTGACGGCACAGTCCGTGTTGAGGTTGACATTTGAACATAGTGAGGGGCGTGGTCTGTCGAAGGCGGAGGCATGGAGGTGCGCCCCGAGGACGCTCTCTGGTGGTCGTGCTTGGAGGCGTGCGACGGAGCAGAGACGGTCTCTGCGTGCGAGTGTCTCTGCGCGGCCAAAGAGGAGGAGGAGAGGGGGGGAGGTGGGGGAGGAGGGGGGAGCAGTTGAGGGGAGATGTAGCCAGCGTACGGGGCAGTGTAGGGCGAGGCTATGAACTGCAGGTTGGGAGGCAGCTGGGCGTAATGTACAGTTCCTCCAACTGTGGACTGTGACAGGGGCGACGTATACACCGCAGGAAGAGACGAGACTAGCCTCAGTGACGAAGAGGAGGATGAAGAGGAGGATGAAGAGTCTGACGTGGAGAAGAGGGATTTATTCTGGAGGCCGTCTGAGTGACTGGAGCTACGGTGTCCGCCTACGGCACTCTCGTTCCCACCGGCCACACTGGCCAGCCAGGCCATGTTCTCAGTGCGCTGGCTGTCACTGGCAGGTGGGATGCTCGGGGAGCGATTGTCAGATGATAATGTGCTTGAGGGGAGCTCCCTCTTCTTTGGGGGCAGACATTCATTACTGCGTTCCTGGTGGGACTTCATGCTGACTTTGCCTCAATTCCCTAAACTGTACTTGCGTTATTGTTCCTTAACCTTTGGCCTTCGATAGCTTTTTCTCTCTTTTTTTTGTTCTCTCTGTCTCTTACTTTTAATTTCACTTTCCTGTCTCTTTTTTCCACTTTTGATCTGTCCCTTGTCTCGCTTTAATTAGCTCGAAATGATCTTCCCCAATCTTGTCTCTCGTTCCCTCTCTACTCGGTTCACCCAAGGCCGTCGATTATTGGGGCTTTTCTTGATAACAAAGAAAATCCAGACCGTAACAAGCGGGCGAGGAAGGATTAAAGAAGGAGATGAAGATATTGAGGGGTGGTGAGAGGGGAGGGTAGGGCGGTCGGTTTGGTCCAGAGGTCTTTAGTGGCTGGAGGGTGAGCTCAGTGTGATAGCGGAGAGAGTCACGTCGTCACGCCTGCTGCTGCTGCCGCCGAGGACGACGGGGGGCCGAGTGCGTCGCACTTCATGCGGAATCATTTCCTTGTAAAAGCAAGCCTGCCCACACCCAGCACGATCCTGTGGAAGAGAGAGAACGGAAGACTAGTTAGGATGACGCCGTGGTTCTTCAACAGATGAATAGTTAAATACAGTGCAGTTTGTTTCCAACCTAAACAGCAAACCACAATGATCCTCGAAATTCCTAGCGTCTAACACTGCACAAGTGCATCAGCTCATTGGTTTTCAATGAGAATGAAAAAAAAGCTGACATACTGACATGCACTGCGTCATTCAGTTTTTTTAAGCGGGTGTACATTCAATTCAAGGACAGGGAGAGAGACACATGATCTAGCAAACACAGACCATGAAAATGAATAACAACACATTGTGTTGAGGTTGTTGTCACCACGTAGCAGAATAATTAGGCGCTGCACCAAGAAATTCAGGAGCCAAACAAAAGACTCAAGAGAAACTGTTGAGCGACGTCTTTACTGTGATGAAGGTCGACAAACAGGCCATGAGCCAACAAAATGACGGCCGGCATCAACAAACTCAGGAGCTCAACAAAACAAGCTCCAAAATCAAAAGTGAAGCCATGGACTAATGCAAGGATGCTCTGCGACAAGAACAAATTCCAGGGACTGTTTCGAGTGAACTAAATTGATTGAAGGATGAAAAAGAGGCCACGACAAAACGATGCGCTGCAACAAGAAATCCAGCAAGTCAACCAATGACTTTAAAAAGAAGTGAAAATGGCTACAAGGGAGACATGCCTTGTGTCTGTAGAGCGCATTGTAAAAGTCACCAACAGGTGGTTGATTGGTTTTTATTGCCTCAAGCAGTTGGTCATGGGTTTCTAGAAGCTTGCAGCCCTATTATTAATAATAATAATAATCATCAAAACTATTTCAAAAAGTTTCCAGCACCTGCTTGGACATCTGATAACAAGCATGTGCTGTACTCAATAAAGTATGTGTGAGTGTGTACTACCATCTGTTAGCAAGGACCCCCTGCTGTAAAAGACGGAAAGCTTGGTGTGAATCTCATAAATAATGTAGAAGCATTTCGAGCACACTCCCACACACACACACACACACACACACACACACACACACAACCTAGCGACATACCATCTTGCTTACTCAAACACTGAGACCTGGGCATATTCAATTATGCTGACACATGTTCTTTTCCTGACACACAGCTCAAGTTCACACACAAAGACACACTTTCTTTCACCCACTAGTGCACATACACTGTCCAACTGAAAGACACACTTGATAGTGAGCAGAGTATCAATTTGACACACGACAAACTTGCACTAGAAATGCCCAGCTAGCAAATACAAGATTTGTCTCATTAAGAGTTTGCAAAGTCAGCGAGTTCACGTCATGCAACTGTGAAATAAACTTACAGAAATATATACGAGCATTACCGCGATAAATAAATAAATAACCACATAACATGGCCTCTTGTATTAGCGATGACTCTGATTATCTGTTCTCTGCAGCTGCCAAGCCACAACAGATTTAATCTCTCAACCAGAATGAATGGGTCAACACCTCTGAGACGTCCAAAAGGCTTGTTTGCTTATCCCTGCGAGGGATACCAATTGTACCCACTGTGAGTGTGTGTGTGTGTGTGTGTGTGTGTGTGTGTGTGTGTGTGTGTGTGTGTGTGTGTGTGTGTGCGTGCGTGTGCGTGTTCTGTAGGACGGGGGACATTTTGCATCTCATGCAGATTCCTGTAATTTAAGAAGTGTCGCATTGCTACTATAACACAACTGCGGGGACAGGCGTAGGAGTGAACACACATGCAAATGTACATGCCCATACAGCACGAGAACACACAGCCACACACACACACGCTTTGTTTTATGGTAGTGAGCACACACACACATATTTTCTCAGGCACGCACCATCTGTTCAATCAAGCAGGCATGACTCAGAGGTGTGTTGAGAGGTGCTGTTGATTGGTGAGCTTTTAGCACTGATATGCCCTTAACACTGCGTTTCCCTCCTTCACTCTGCCTCCTTTCGACTCCTCTCCTGCCTCAGCCTGCCCAACTCTCTTTCTTTATAGCTCCATTCTCAATTATCATTCTTCCAATCTAATGGTTTTACGTTGTTAATCGTCCCTCAATGTCTTTGCTGCTTCTCTCTTGGCATCCTTTCACATTAATCTTGCTTGCTTGTCTGCCGTACGGCAACTCATTCAACGTACTGTAGTGTCATAAAACACAGTCGGTATAGATAGATAGATAAGCCAAAGTCGTATTCCACAAGCTGTTGCTTGTATTAAAACTTTGAGATAAGAGGAATATCATGTCCCTGAGATCAGAGACATTTCATATCAGCTGTCACATCAAACACTGACAGTGTGTGTACATCCAGCCGCCGATCTGTTCCTGCTGCCATCTATGGATGCTTTTATCTTCGGAGCGAGGCACGTTCGAGCTGACAGTTCAATCACAGGAGAAACACTATGTGCATTGTATAATGATATGTATTATGGAGCTGCCGTTTCATACAGTGCGTGTGATAAGCATGGATTGCTATAAGCAAAATTGTTATTGCAACACACGGGGTGTAAACTACTAGTACTACTACAGTATAAGTGGTTTGTTTTACAAGGAGAACTTCAAATGATTCAATATAAGAAAATAGGAACTTAAACGTGCATTAACCGATTTTTAGCCATGTGGGGGCAGCAGAGACAAGCAGCAAACAAGACAACATATTTGTATTGTATGAAGTTAATATGTCAAACTTGTTTGCTGACATCTGTTAATACATATGTATATTATTCCAACATGCAGGGTGTGAAAAAGAAACTACAGCAGCAATTAATGACGGAAGAGTCTGAGGCAAAGGGATTGGATGGAGGGATACGGAGAGGCAGGAAGTGGGCATGGAGTGGGGAAAGACTTGGGACGCATGGGAGAGACATGCGGAGAGAAGGAGAGGCGAGATCAACTGACCTACATTGCAAAAAAAAAGAGAGAGTATTGCTTCACTGAAACTGACACTCAAACACTGATTCACTGAAACGCTATGTCACATGAATCTTGCTGAGTTTGCGCCTGTGTGAATGTGTGTGTTGATATCAGATGACCTGTAACCCAAGCTGTCTGTCCTCCATGTGCATCAGTCTCTGCCCCTCTCTCTCACTCTCACACTCACACACACACACACACACACACACACACACACACACACACAGTGATCCACCTAACCAAAGTCTGTGTGTGAATGCGAGTCAGTAACCTGAATCGTTCACTCATGCACTATACTATTGTCCTTCTACGGTCAAAAAAGTGGAGGTTCTCAGGTTTCTTTCCTTCACAATCACACACACACACACACACACACACACACACACACACACACACACACACACACACACACACACACACACACACACACACACACACACATATAATGTATGACTGGATGAATTGTAAAGTACTCACACACTGAACCATACTCTCTAATTGATGCGTTTAACCAGTATGACATTTTATAATTCATAAAACCTTCTACAACTCAAGCAGTAATGGGGTGCTTTGCCTTTATGGCGCCAGTTCCGCAATAGTACGGCCAGCAGTACTGTTACTATGGTCATTTACAACCATTACGTAACATTAAATGTTTACAGCAGCATCAGACACTCAAAGAGACAAACATTGGGTTTCATAGTTCGACAGTACATCGCTAAGCAGCTGATAACTTTCCTAAACTTCACTTAACAGCCAATAAATGAAGAATCTAATAAGACACATTTTGGGTTCAAAGTTATATGTTTTTCTGCACTAAATGTGTGCAATGGTCTTCACCAGTACATACATTTAAAGAATGTATTGTATCTACCAATAGGCCTCTATACAGAACACACTTAGGATGGTGTGCAACATTATTATTGAATCACATTTAAGCTATGTACATTATAAACAGTGACATTACACTTCTATTTTAAAAGATGCAGTGTTAAACCCTTGTTTTGTCGATGCTATCAACTCTGCAGCAACAGCATGATTTATAATTACATGCAGGTATGTCCGGTCCATGAACAATGTATTTCCTTACTTTAACAATCTGTAGTAACAATTACAGTGAGCCGGAAGTGGAGCTGGGGGCCCAGAGCGGGCTGGAGGGCCTGGAAAGGTTTCTGCTTCTTGTTGAGGTGTCAGGCACCCACAATCGCAGGCTGAGCTTGAGGGAAACATCACAACATGCAAACCACTGAAGTTGACACAGACAGTGAATGTTTGCTTAATAAGGATTTCATCTCAGAATATGATAAGAAGGATTTAATTTGTTTTGCTAATTACATGTCACTATTTTGTCTGCGAACGCATTTAGATAAATGCTACAGTTATATAAAAGCTGATGTGCATGGTCTAAATGTCTGCTGCATTGGAGTGTGTGTGTGTGTGTGTGTGAGTGTGTGTGTGCGCCTGATTGCCCAGTCATAATCATAATTGTGATCAAAGGGATAAGTCCAACGTGAAGTGTCATCTCACCGCTAAATATAGCTCAGCTGGAAAGTACAGTGGTGCTGCGGGCGTATACTTCGCTCTCTCTCTACTTCTCTATTTCTTCCTCTATGTCTCTCGGCAGCTTTTTTGCCGTTTGGTTTTTCATCAGTGTGTGTCTGCGTGTGTGTGTGTGTGTGTCAGCATATGTGCGTTCATGTGCGTGCACAGTGCAGGGACCCTTGCCAGACTGGGAACTCTGACAAGGCTGCCACTTTATTCCCTGTCACTGTCTGCTAGTGATTACACACAAACAACAACAAACACACACATTCATACACACGGGAGTATGGTCAGATAGTGAGGGAGTAATGGAGGATCTGCCATTGACAGATGGAGACGGAGAGTTAGAGAAGCAGGGGAAGAGGAGAGGGAGGAGGAGGGGGTAAAAAGGGAAGCGAGAGCGAGGGGAGAGAGTGGTTAAGAGTTACACAAACAAAGAGAGACAAGAGATGGAGAGAAACAAATGACTGTGAGAGTCTCTTTCGGAAAACAAACACTTAGGCAGCGTTGCATGACTTGCACTTTCTCACCCCTCAATAACCCTGAGGGTGGGTGGGTGGAGGGGTAGAAAGACAGACAGTCAGCGAGAGCCTGAGACGGAAAAGAGCCAAATGGAAAGAGAGGAATGTGTGGAGAAGAGAAGAGAAGAGAAGAGAAGAGAAGAGAAGAGAAGAGAAGAGAATCAGGGAGGGGAAACACGAGCGAATGGTAGAAACGAGCGTCGGCGGTTGTAGGAAAAACTAGGGCAGACGCAGTACGCACTTATAAATGACATACTGTGATACAACAAGACAAGCTTTTGGGACACACACACGCGCACGCATACGCTGACTCTCTCTCTCGCTCCCACACACACACACACACACACACACACACACACACACACACACACACACACACACACACACACGCTTCATTCAGAACAAGCGCAAAAACTGTGCGAAGTGTACTTACCAGGGGAGCAGGAGTAGCCCACTTCTGCAGCATGCCTTCTCTCCCCCCTCTCAATCCTTTTCCACCCTGAACTCCTCTCTCCTCCTGCTCTGCCGTGTCCCTTGTGAAACACCCCGAGTCTCCCTCTCCGTCTCCCTCTCTCTCCCCCTCAAGCGGAAAATCCCAAGCAGATTCAGTGTACTTGTGCTACAAACTGCTCTCGGCCTTTCTCAACCTCCCCACCCACCCACCCACCCCCGAAACACACACAACCCTCTCCTAAATCTTGACAACGAGGCAGGAAGCTCCCCCTCACTACCACTGATACGCAGCACTCAGGTGATCACACACACAAACAAAATTGGTAGCACACACTTGCACACGCCCACAGGGAGGGAGTCCCGCATGCAGAGCTCCAACGTGTATTATGCAAGGAGCTGAATGCGAGCCAGAGCTCTCACACTGTCTGCCCTACACACACACACACACACACACACACACACACACACACACAAACTAACACACGGGGCCCCTCCTACGGTTCGCTCGGCCAACTTCATCAGGTATTCATTCAAAAAACACACACACGCCAGCTGGCTGCACGCCCAGAGACCGCTTACAAGCAGCGAAAGAGGACTAGAGAGGGAGAGAGGGAGGGAGGGAGGGAGGGTGGGAGGTTGTTACAGTGAGAAGGGCAGAGGGAGGGAGGGAGGGAGCGAGGGGGAGTAAACAGTAGAGATTATAGAAAGAGAGAGAGAGAGAGTACATGAAAGACACATGTACAACTCATGTACACAAACAAATATACATGTATCTGGGGTTTTCTACATTTATTGATGAATTATGACCAATAAAATGAGAAGTAACAGTTAAAAATGTCCAACATAATTTCAAAGAGCCCAAGGTGAAGTAATCTCTTTTTATCCTACCCAATAATGTAAAAAACAGATCTTTAACTTGAAATGACAAAAAAAAGAAGAAGAAGAAAACAGAAAAGAAGCAGCATTTGAGAAACTGCAAGCAGAGTTCTTATTGTTTGGCATTTGTTTGTTGATACATATGAACCAATTATCAATTAATATTCTTCCAAACGACAATTTGGTTCATTCAGGATTGTGTGTGTCATCAATACAGACGTACACATACCGGTAAATAGATCAATTACAGAAGCAACATCATCTATTTCCCCCCTTTTTGCAGACACAGTATAGGTTCAACAAGGCTGCACTTCCTACTTTAGACCACTAGATGTCATGATGATCACCTCACTGACAGCATGCAGCAGTCTATTACAGTTAGTTAGCTGACCTAGTTAAAAGACCATTTGGAAGTATATATAGATGAAATGTGCTCCTCAATGCTAAGCGATGTAGCACGCACAGGGAATGAGAGAGTAATCACTCATAAGATGTTTACACACACACACACACACACACACACACACACACACACACGCAGAACAGTAGGGATTCCCGCTGGACTCTATGTGTCTAAACATGCACTAAAAACACATCCTGTTTGTGTTGGTTGGTCTTCCTGTCAGCTTGATTTCAATCCTGGTGTTGAAAGTTGGATATTCATGGAGTGTTTAACTACTGCAGGGCAGTGGACATTTCAAAGTTTCCTTTTAATGTGGTAAAGAGGACTAAAAAATAAACTAACAAATTGTACCCAGAGAGGCTCAGCTGGATAAGAGGATTGAAAAGTGGTAATCTGAGGGTCCTTTGTGCACTTTTAAAATGTTCTTTTGAAAGGCATTTTTGGTGATAAGCATACAGAGCGATGATGTTGTACATGAATTTGTTTGTTTGTTTCTCTTCTTGGTCTTTGTGTCGGGGCAGTTTGACTTTCTGTAGATGCTATTCAGATTTACTACAACGTTGTGCCCACAAATCACAAAATATCTTTCCTGTTTTGAAACTAGACCAGTTTAGTGGTCCTTCACGAAATATGGTTTTAGGGGTACTTTTGGGATTTCCTGACATTATTAAGATGTCGATCTTTTATTAACCAGTTGTATATATTGCAAACTAAATAATACAGCATTGTCTCTATTATTACTATTGAGTTAAAAAGAAAATGATCGAAATTTTAGCCTAAAGTAAGAGAACAGGTCATAAAGCAAAGAAAGGGATACAGATAGAGAGTCTCAATAAAAACATAAGAAGAAGAAGAAGACAGACAGAAAGCCGAATCAGAAGAGGCTGAGAGAAAACCAGACCAGACTGTGTATTTGTTTCACGGTCGTTTCCGTTGCCTTGGCAGCTAATTGGAGCCTCTCGGCATTGAATCATAATTCATTTGTGTGGGTTTGCTTACAATCTCCCATCAAGTGAAAGCAGTGTGAGAGAGAGACAAAGAGAGAAGTGATGAAGAACAAGCACAAAGTTGTGAGGGATCTTTTCTGTGAACGGTGATTTTTGTTATTTCTCTGTCACGTCTTTGTTCATCTGGGCCGTCTTTAAAACATTCTCGGTCCAGCGGAGGTGGACACGCGTCAACGCCGTTCCATCGCTTCTGAAAAACTCTGCCCTCCACCTCGAAACCCAAAGTCTAGACCCACATAAATATCCAGATCCTTCTCACACTCACACACACACACACACACACACACACACACACACACACACACACACACACACACACACACACACACACACACACACACACCCCTGCTGTCCAACCATTTCCCCCAAGGAAAAATGAATCTCGGTGGTTAATATCTGCAGACCATCACTAAATGTCTAGAATATCACCACTTGCTCATAACTTGGTAATATCGAGTGCCACTCGTTTTATTGCCCCTGAGCCTAAAAATGTCTTTATAAACCTGTCACCTTCTCGTTATTTACATCTCTACTTCATGACTATAGGATTTTATAAGCATTACTCAAAATCACTGAGGTTTATATTACGCAGCTCGATCTTGAATACATCATGGGAAACTTGTGTTGTTTTAATGCAGATATCCCAACTCTACTCTGTTCTTCATATTAAAAATATTCAAACGATGTACTTATTATTATGCTGAGCCACACCCGGGAGAAACAAATGAAAACAACTCGTCATTTTGTGTCTTCATCCGGCACAATTAACCAAAAATGAAAGCTTAAATCAAGATGTAAGAAATGGCTTCTTCACAACATCAAAACTCATTCAATAGGAATCAATTTAATGTTAAGTGTGGTAAAAGAAATCTTCCTCAGCAAATACTGCTGTTCTCTCTTCTTCTGTCACAGTCTCAGTCAGAGCCAGTCACTAAGGAAACTGATGAAAAAGCTTCTATATATATATACTCACACATACACACACACAGACTGCTCGCTCTCCCTCTCACACTCAAAATACAGACTCTGCCGCTCTCTCAGCCGCCCCCGCCAAACTTCACACACACCACCCATCCATCCCTCCTTCGTCTCTGTTGGCGAAAAGTCTCAGCTCTCTTGTTTATCCGTGTCTTTCCATCTGTCTCTCTGTGTGAGAGTGTGTGTGTGTGTGTGAGAGAGAGAAACGGCAGGTGCAGAGCCGTCCAATGGTCGCATATACCGACCGCACGCAAACGATTCACGGCGAGTCTGGCTATACGAAGGCGCGGCTTTATTACACACCTTAATCATATCGAGGCCGCGTTCCCCTCATAATCTAGCATTCATAACCTTGTGTAATCATTACGTAATCATGTTAACAGTTGCCCTCCGAGTCCTGCACACAAATATCTTTCACTTCGCCTCCCTATCTCTCTCACAAGCCCTCTCGCCAGGCTGTGTTAATTTGCTGGCAGTGTAGTGCGCTACTTCAACCCAAGCCACATCCCATTCACAAACCTACTAATCCACACTACACACACACACACACACAAAGAAGTCTGCATGTATGTGTGTGTGTGTGTGCGCAGGATTAGGGAGGGACTGGAATGGATGGGCAAATCACTGCTAAGCTCCTCTATTGCTGTATAATCCTACTGAGTACACACACACACACACACACACAAATATGCATTCAGACGTGCACACAAACATGAACTGATGCTCTCTCACTCTTTCATTTTCACACACGTACAATGCATGTATTCACAAACACCCACGCACACAAACAATGGCAGGCATCGCCGTCATTCAGGCACACAAATATGATATGCAGGCAAAGGTCCAACAAACTCATTCAAGGACAAACGCAGACATAAACACCCAAACATTATTTCAAAGACAATACAGTATGTAATCCTCATCAGAGAACGTGTGTTCCTGCATAAAAGGGAAGTAGGAGAGAAATGTAGGAAGGGAGGCAGTTGCAGGGAGAAAAAGGGGAAAGAGAAAAGAGAGAAGAGGAGCGAAAGAAAAGGGACAGATCAATGTAATTCAAACTCCATTCATCATTACACCATCCATTCATTCACTCTACCCACACAGCTATCACTCCTTTGTCTGTTCTTACACCACGAGACCCTCACACGTATTAAAGGAGAATGTTACTAATTGAAATATGGAGAAATTGCATGACTGTTTTTAGCACGATCTACAACAGCTCAATTAGTGATTAAGAATAATAATCCACAAGACTTTAAAGGGCGAAGGCTGTGATGTGAGATATGATGGGGGAATGTGGCTCATTTTAAGTCCTGGTCGATGGAAAAATAATCATTTAGAAATTGTGTCAAATTTGGATAATAAACATGAAATATAAAACCATTATGTGTTACATTTTCATGTGATTATAGCGTCATTTTCATTATTCTAATAGTATACTTATTTCTGTGAAGAAAAGTCAGATATTCCCTTTTGCGTTTCAGCTAGAGCTGCAACTAACGGCTGTATTCATCTTCGATGAATACGCCGATTATCCACTATTCACATTCAATTTATGTAATGCTAATTCTTTATTTATTTATTTATTTTAAAATCACACCTCATATTTGCGCTCCTATGATCTTCTCATGTGGGTGGGACACGGTGAGAAATACAAGCAGTCAATCAGATGACGTGAGTGTGATCATTTCTTAGCTGGAGTCAGGTGGAGGACAGGCTGACAGGTGGGGGGATGTGTGACTTTGCGGGGCGGCAGGGAGGAGGGTGCTAAACAGCCTTCACAGCCCGCCTGTGGAGACGAATGGTAATGAACACACACAGCTGTAGACTAATGCTGCTTCATCAGCACACACACACTTCCTGATGGGACCTGCATGTGTCCACATATAGGACGGAGAACCATACTATTGTGTGCTCTGAAGGTGAACCGCTGTAAAAGGCATAGGCAGGCAGACTGGCACTAATTAGCATGAATGGACATGTCAGCGGGCATTGTGTGGATGAAGGAGAGGTGGGCGACTGCTCAGCGTGTGTCCTTGTCTGTGAATAATGTGTTCCGCCTTTTCAAAAAGCACAAGGATAAAAATGTCAGTCAGGCAGCAGTACGAGTTGAGTACGCAGACTCGCACAAATCATCAAAGGTCTGCTCGACACAAACACACATCCAAACGCCCCCGGGGCTCCACCCCGACACACGCGCAGTACACACCGAGGCCATTATCCAGGCAAGTAAATTCCACAGCCAGGCGGACACACACGCACAACACAAACACAATCACAACACACTCCACAGGTGTCTGCACGCTGCCCAGCCGTGTGTCAACTCCCGGGGGTCCAGAGCTGCCCGATGAACACAACAATAGTCTTTGATAAGAATGTCCACCAGCGTTATGCAATCAAAACGTATGTAATCATGTTGAATAGCCAGGCTGATTGCTGTCAGACTCCCAGAAAATAGCTCCAGCCAATTGGGCAATTTCTACAGAGTGAAGCATGAATGTGTGTGCTGTTAGCCGAGGGATGTATTATGTCGCAACAATTTGACAGAAGATTAAGACGTCGAGGCCTCGTTGTCGACTAAAATATGGATGGTTCTTCACTACGTGTGCAACTTCACAATACACCTGCAGGGACAAACAAACAACAAACAAAGGTCAGCGTGATGATTTGTTTTATCTGGCTCATGTCCCGTCCACTAACCGAGAAGGCGGGCTTTAGGACCTCTACGGCAGCCAGCCACCAGGGGGCGGGCAAGATGTTTTGGTTTCACTTTTGGGGAGCCGCCATGTCGTCCATCTTTACATGTTGTCTATGCTGCACACACACACACACTTTCTTAACAATATATTGGACAATATCATATTTGTATAAACACATAATAGAGACAAGCATTTTTAAAGATTTGTGACTGAATATAAATAAATCTATGCCTAAAAAGTGCCACGTAAAACAGGTTGGACTCATTCTTTTTCGCTTAGTTACAAAATTCTTTGACTAACTAGTTGAGCCGTATGTTTGTGCTTTACCATCCACCTTCCAGTGCCTCCTAATTTAACAAACCAGTTGGCATGTGGAGGCTGCTGTTGAAATATTCAAGTACACTCACGGCACATTTGAGTGAGAGTTTGCAGAGAGAGCCGAGAAGAGAGCAGACAGCCTGACTGCACACGCTTCGCATTGCTTGTCTCACTTTTTTCACTGATCTTTGACTTTCTTTCAACATCATTATTTTCAGTAGTTTTTATGCACACAAATCACACACACACACACACACACACTGTACACACAAACACAGATGAAAGGAAATTCCATCTGGCTGACATTCTCTGGGTAGACCTTTTCAAACTAAGGAAAGACCAGCAAATACTTTGTGTTTGTATGTGTACGTGTGTGTGTGTGTGTGTTTGTGACAAAAAAAAAAAAAAAACATACTTGTGGGTAAGATTCTTCTGCATGCATGCAACTGTCTCATGGACTGAAAATAACATGTATAAGAAGCTGTGACACGCACGCACACACACACACACACACACACACACACACACACACACACACACACACACACACACACACACACACACACACACACACACACACACACACACACACACACACACACACACACACACACACACACACACACAGTTGCCTTGAGGGTGGTTATGTGCAAACCCTTTGACCCTGACCCAATTTCACCACCTAACACAATTTATGCCTTCAAAACCACTGACACTTTGCATGTTTGTGGGACAATTCGATAAGAAAAGGTGTGAGGAACAAAGGAGGGAGGGACAGATGACAAGAAGAGAGGAGAGAAGGACAAAGGGAGGAGGCGGAGGAGGTGGAGGGAGAGCAGGCTAAAATAACAAGAAACTGACAGAGGGACAGGAAAACATGGAGAGAGACAGTGATGTCACCTTGTAGTAGCACTGCAGTGAGAGGGACAAAGAGAGAGAGCGAGAGAGAGAGAAAGAGAGAGAGAGAGAGAGAAAGGAGAGTGAAAAGGACATGGAGAAAGAGACCTAAGAGATCTATTAGCTGATAGAAGTCATGCAGACAACCTCCCACTCCTTTGGCAATTGATTCAAGGATATAATGCGGAATGCTGTGTGTGTGTGTGTGTGTGTGTGTGTGTGTGTGTGTGTGAGTGTGAGAGAGAGAGAGACAGAATGAAACTCTGGCTTTGGGCCTTGGGGCATAATGTAGTACTACTAGAAATCTCTCTTTTGAGACTGCACTTAGTCTTTCTCCTGTCAGTGAGGGTGTGTGTGTGTGTGTGTGTGTGTGTGTGTGTGTGTGTGTGTGTGTGTGTGTGTGTGTGTGTGTGTGTGAGTGTAAGGATATATGTAGAGGGAGAATGAAAAGAAAACCAGGAACTACTCAACAGTTTGTAACTAAAGGAGCATGTAAATGAGAGCTTTAGTCACTGTGGTGTGGGTGTGTTCTTCTATTTCTCCTGCTGTGGGTCCTGTCCACTTCAAGGTAAACCAGAGGATTTTAGGGTAAAGTCTTTCCCTTTTTGGTTAATGTAAGGGTTCGGTTGAGCATGTCGCGTTTGTGGTTCAGTCTCCAGCGGAGAATTTAAGTCAACGCAATGTCCACCTAAGTGTCGAAAACAAGTTTGTGTCTGTCTCCGTGTGTGAGTGTTTCAAGAGGACAGCATAAAGGAATGCCTCGGTTCGAGACTTGCCAAGAGCACTTTTCCCATACGCCGGGGAGCCAAGACTTCCCCAACCAGCCAAGAATAGCACCAAACCTCTCTCGCTTACTTTCTCTCTCACCCACACACACACTCAAGCGCTCACACTTTTTACACTCTTTGGATTCGTCGAGAAAGACGGTGGTAGCCACACACACTTCAACCAGCACAGTGACGGAGACAGAAAGAGGAAAAAAAAAAGACAGAAGCACAATTTTCTGAAATATTACTCTTACGTGCGCTGGCAGTACTTTACACGCGGTCATGCCAACAAGGCACATTTGAATTTGAGAAAACACTTAAGTCTCGCTTTCTGTTCAAATATAGGCCTTGGCAACATGATTCGGAACAAAATGTCACGCTAATAAAGCTTCACTGAATTGAACTGAAATGACCCAAGACAGAAGGAGCGCAATGGAGGAAGCAAGTGAGAGAGGAACGCAGGCAGAGATTCTAGCAGAGAAACTGCAGCAGCACTCTTTAAACTCTCCGCTCCCTGTGGGGTAAATGAGAGTGCTCTGGTCTGCGAATGTGTACGTGCAAGTGCCTGTGTGTGTGTGTGTGTTCACTTAAACAAGCACGCCTGTTTAAGACCAGGACCAGAGTGCACTGCCTACTCCCATTGCGAGGCACCAAATGTTGAGGCAACAGAACAACAGGCAGCGCTATGGTTTCCACTCCAAAAGCATTCACAATGGGTCGTCACAAAGAATGAGGCATTTGCATTTGTTTCTCTTCCAGCTGGATCAATTATGCACGGCACAGATCTGATTTCAACCAAAAAGCACACATTACCGGCTGCTCCTTCTAGGTCAACTGAGGAAGCACACAATCTCCCCCCCGACATCTTCAACATCAACAACTTCAACACGATTGCTTCAGTTCCAGTCGACCAATGTTTGAGGTACACGAAGAAACTCCAAACAGTCGTATGGAAACCTCGCCACTACTAGTGTTTTGGCGGTGTAATCCAGAAAAATACCCACAATGCCGTAGCCTACATGCATAGGCCAAGGGGTTGGCTCAGGCCTCAACTCGACGGCTGAGGTTGTTGCTCGGAACATTCACTCAGTATCACTTTTTAATGTCTGCACTGTTGATGCCTGTACTGTGCAATAATGAAATGTTTTTAATTAGTTTGTTGATGCATATTATTGGCTCAGAGCAGGACAGATCAGTGCTGCTTTGAGACTTAACCTGCCAATTAGTATCCTGACTCTGTGGTAAAGTCGAGCATTAATCTTGCACTCTGCGTGCGCACTCCTGGTGGAGGTCGGTTAGTGTTTGTTATTAAAGTCAGCCATGTCCATTGTTTATTGCTCACGACAGCAGTAAACAGACACGCAGAGTATCCCTCGGGGAGAGAGGCGAGCGGAAAATAACACTCATCTCCCAACGTGCGAGGCAATCTGGGGGGGAAGGAACTTGAAAAACTTTGCTCAAATGTTTGTTCATATTGATTTTTTAGCTTGCTGTGGAAGAATGCCTTATAGTCAGTAGAGGGACTATCCATCAAGACGAAAGGCCTGAGTTCAAATCCTTGACCTCGAGGATTTGCTCTGCAGAAATGTCCGCGAGCAAAGATAATCGGCAACAGCTAAGGTGCTATTCTGCACCTGACCCTGTGATCGTACTGCCCTGTGCAAAAGGAGGAAGTGAAAAGGTATTTCTCCTCTGGCAATCGATATTAACACAGAAAAATATACAGCCTTTGTGCTGCGAGTAATTCAGAGACTCACACAGCAGCTTGTGGTTCACTAGTAATTTAAAGGACAGATTTGTCTGTAAAGAGATTCATCAATAAACTTGCATAGAAGTTGGATAGCTAAACAAACGCACACATGAATGAATTTGAACAAAGCGATAAACTAGAATACATCCCCCCCCCCTCCTCAGGCCTTATCTAGACATGATTTATAGAACGCATTTCACACCCTCTGCACTGCCAATAAGGCTCTCATTCTCGCAGGAAGACCCCCTCGCTAACTCGTTCCTGAAGGTGTTATGCATGAAAATATATTGCTGGTCCAAAAGAGAGCTCAGATGTAGTCTCATCACTAGGCAGACTAGCTAACCCTGAGCCTAAAATTGCCTCCGCTCCAATCACAGCAGTGAGCAAACTAGGTAAGCCGAGGCCCGCTGGCTTCAAATCAGTATCCCAAAGACGCCTTCTCATCTGTCTGACGTTTTTCTCTTTAACCTTTATAAAGAGGTTCGAAGGAGTGGGTGAATCTATCTTAATGTTTGTTAATTATATTCACAGACAGAGAATGAGGATTAAGAGAGTGAGCCACTAATTTGAACAGAGCGATACATTTAAGATGTGCCGTGGCAGAGAGGGAAAACCTTGGTACACATTCAGCGCGAGCTGCGCATGTGATTAGCTGCCACTTTCACTCACATTAAAATCAAATGCACTTTACTTAACATGCATGTGGGCTGTGAGCAGGGTGACAGGTTTATCAGCGAAGCAAGGCTCTTGGCTGTGAGGAAAACACCGGGCTGAATTGTCCTTGACGTCAGAACTAATAAATTAAACATGACAGTCAGACCAGCAGCTTTTAGGTTGTAATAGCAACATGGCAGCAGTTTGCCAGTAATAATTCAGCAGTGAGCAGCGAACCACTGTCCTCGAGCTGAAGAAGCACAACCTCAATTCAAGCTCAACTGCAAACCTGATATAGGTCTCCATCTATTCATAGAAGTAGCTTACATAGCAAAACATTAATGAATCTATTCAAATGAAAACCATGACGTAGGCACATGCTAACAGGCGGGGGGACAATCTCACCTCATTCAACACAACTCCTCCAGACCCCCCCGGTTTGTCAGCAGGTGGTACAGCCCATGGAGAGGGTTCCAGACTTTCCCAGAATGCAGTGTGTTGACTCAGGGACTCGGCGCTCCCTGGTGGAGGAAAGAACAACAAAAGTTGACGCTAAAGTCGGGACAGGACAGATTATAACACGGTAGGAGGACACACTGGTATACACTGTGTTCTATGCATCAGCGGGAACAAACGCATGCATCACAAGGTTTTATTTCCCAGAGCCACACATAGGTACGTAACTCATCTTTGAACCATACGCATTAACAACAATATGGGACTGTCACATCTTGCTTCAAACAGAGAAACGTGCAAAACATTTGTCTCTGATTATCTGTATTTGTACAGATCCTCCGGTGAAGCTCAACAAAAACACTTAAGCCCTTTAAACCTTGTCACTGTGCATCTTTTTTTCGTTCGGTAGCTCTTTTTTATTACCGTCTGCATAACGTTTTAGTGCAACGCAAATACGGGTCATCATTATAAACAGGACCTGTCATATTCATGGTATAAAAACTACAATGCATCTTTAAATCAAATGCGCAACACGCTGACTTAAGCAGACACCCACACACACACACACACACACACACACACACACACACACACACACACCGGCATAAGAGACAGACTGGCTGCTCGTCGACAGTGTGCACACACACTCTGTGGGACTAATTAGGCAGGTTGTGGTGGGATGATGGGGATGTTACGGGGATACGAGAGACATCTTCCCTGCTGTTAGTCAGCTGCAGTGTGTGTGTGTGTGTATGTGTGTGTGAGGAGGTGTGTGGGACGTCAAACATCCTACTGACCCACTTCTCACATGTCTAAAGACAAAGGAAGAGGTGGGTAGGAGTGTGTTTTGTGTTGCTGTCTAGCTGTGGGAAAGTGTTTTATTGCAGCCTGAGGAAGACAGAAGGAGGAATTACAGCATGTGGCTGGTTTTTGTGTGTGCGTGAAATGATGCATCTCACCATTACTAGCGTAACGCACTTCTCATGTTATGTGTGATCACGCTATTCTGTAGGGGATTGAGAGCTACAGTGGAAATGAGAGGTGATAATGAGACAGTGAGACAGAAAGGGAATAGTGAGAGAAAGAAATAGGAATGACTGCTACAGCAGACATGTTAAAATCAATAGGCTGTGCTCTATAGTACAGTGTCAGGCTTAAATTAGACATGTAAGCACACACAGATTAAGCGGAAGGCACACAGAATGCAGAAGGGTTTGTGTGCGCTAAAGATATTTGTAATGTGCTAAGGCGGAAACAGAGGAAGAGAAAAATAGATGTGTACTGAGGCCATGGATTAGCAGACACCAACTGGCAAAGGAGTCCATCATATGGTGCTAAAACAAATGCGAGAGAGAAAGAGGGATGGAGATGTGAGAGCGGAGGGGACAGAGAAAGAGAGAGAAATTGCAAAAGTTATAGGCACAGACAAAAAGTAGGAGGGATCCAGTGGTGACAGGAAGGGCGACAGATGGAGAGAATGGAAAGGCCGTGAGGTAAAGCAGACACGGAGAAAGAGAGAGGCGATCGTAAGACAGAGAGAAAGAGAGAGAGAGAGAGAGAGAAACAGATGGTGGAGGAGAAGAGGCAGATAGACACTCACTGGGAGGACAACACTGGCACAACCAGCGAGGCACAGCAGGGAGCACGGAAAGCTGAAGAATGTCAGTGGAAAAGGGAGGAGGACAGTGAGAGGGAGGGAGGAGTAGGACAGAGAGGGAGGCTTCATTCCAAATCTCCGCCAACTTTGAGGGAAAATACTATGATACTCCGAGTCTTTGAAGATGCCAGGTTTAAATACATCACCTGTTATGGCCCGGCTCTCAGGCCAAAGCAAATGGCACATGTGAGGGATTAACTAAAAGAAAGGAATTGTATTTTAAAAGAGATTCATTTTGTTTAAAAAAATGCATCCAAAATGTTGCTTCTAACAAATGAGACTTTGAGGGCTAACGTACTGCCAGTCTAACTGATAATAATGACTACACTATACAGAAAATCAAAAACTCTTATACTCGGCAGCTCTTATAAGACATAAGACATCAGAAGACTCCCAAATGAAAATGGTTGCTGGAAATCAATAAGCATCTTATGAAATAACTTAAAGTTACTACGAGGAACTTTCATTTGCTGTTGATTTTGGCGGTCCCTGTGGACAAAAGCGGTAGTGTTCCCTAACACCAGATTCCCTTTGGAAAACCTCTCATTTTACTGCAGCAGGGTCTGACAGTCTGCTCCGCGTAGTCCTGGTTCAGGTTCTCCTGTGCCTCCCTTTCTTCCAGAGACTGTAGCTGTCGTGTGAGCTAAATGACTTTTCCAGTGACCGATGACAAGCATTAAGACTATATATAACTATATAGAAAAAGCCAATCCACTCGCTGATGGTCTCGTTTACTTATGTAGGTCACATAGAGGCACCAGTATTTAATTAAGACTGTCTCATAACCAGTTAAAAGTTCCTCACAGTCACTTTAATTGTTAGTCTGGCGCACATTTTTAAAAACGTAAAACAAAAGCTGCTCATGTGGACACTTTTGTGAAGATAACAAGTGAAATAGATGCTCAACTAGTCCCGATATTTTTGTGGAACAATTTGATAGTTAATGAAAAGAATGAACAGGAAACATGACTTTAAGTGCGCAGTGCTGATATAAATGCAACAAAAAGACACCACTCGCTGTCTCACACACAAACACAAACACACACACACACACACACACACACACACACACACAATCCACAAATTAAGCAGGCTAAATTAGTCAGAAAGGGTTCGGTGTAAACCGCATTAAGTGAACGACTGATTGAATTGCAAAGCACAGTGGAGCAACAGCACCTGCAACGCACTGTGTGTATATCAGGCTTTTGGTTTTCTTTTTTTGTCAGTCGAGTGTGCTTCGAGGTTTTTCTCCGCATTGTACCTACAATAAATTGCATTACATTCATTTAGCAGATGCTTTTCCCCTAGAGTGACTTACAACGAGTGCATTCAATCTCCAAACAAACAGCTGAGAGCTGGTTCAGTGCTACAGTACAGGCGCATAAAGGACCAGAGCACACCGACAGTAAATCTACCTGAACCTGTCATCAAGAGAAACTTACAAAGAGTCAACGGGTGACAGTTTCCAGCAGCGTTCTAGTGACTGAATGAGTGATCCACACTCTTTAAAAAGGATGAACGTTTTTTATGTGCATGTCCTGCTGTTCTGTCAAAGTGGCTGAATGGGTTAAAAAAGAAATGTGGTCATGTATGCCTGTGTCCCCGTGGCGATTTAGTTTAAAAAGGCAACAGTGTTCAACACGTTCTCTGTGCGAGTGTTTCTCAGTACTTGACTACATACTGGCGTGATTAAACCCATGAATACTTTAGTCCACTCAACCATCACTTCATCTGTTTAAGTGCTTGCATTCTTTCCATTCTCTCTGTCTACGTGTAGTCAAAAAACAAAATCCAACCACAATCAACGTGGCCAAATCCTTTGATTACTGCACAAGTTCTTTCAAACAGTGCACAGTCTTTTTTTTTTTCTTTTTTTTTTTAAATGGTTGTAGACTGTGCAACCACAAGTACGGGGTTCAAAGGCTTAACGGCAGCAGATTCACCCTCAAAATGCCTCTGAAAGTTGCACTCAAACACAGAGATGAATGCTGGGTAAACGCTGACACGTATACCTAACGCTTATAGTAGAACTGGGTACAGATGATAGAAATATGACGTTAGAAACAAAGTGCTTGACACTTAAAATGTGTGTATTTATGAATATTATTGCGTTCTCAACCTTTACAGAGAGACTTGTGGGAACATTTCAAAACCTTTAGCTTTCGATTTCTCTTTCTACTTGCTTGGACAAATTACACGTCCTCTGGTATACAGTTAATAATTCATCATAAATATGACAGACAAATCACAGGAACACACACACGCACACACACATACACATACATAGGCAGAATACTTTGGGAGCTGACGTAGTGTCTGACAGCTGTTTGGTTGGCTGAGACGGAAGAATGCAGTGGGGCTTTTTGTGTGAGTCGACTGGATGACTGACCATTACTGTAATGTAAGGGAAATGCCTTCCTCCACCACAACTCCATTTTCCTAGACTCCCAACATATCTGCCATACCACAAGTGAGGAATCAGCCCTCTGAAGGTTCAAGGTGCTCCAGGCAGGGAGGAATGTTATCTTGGGTGCGCACATGTCTGGAAAGACCAGTGTCCTCTACTTACCGCCGACCTTTATCTACCATCCCACACTCATTTGCTGTGTTAGTGGAAGTGTGTACGTGGCCCGCCGTGTGAGGCTCAGTGCCATGACAAAAACTCCCTTTGCTGACCTGAACTATTTTTTTTTTTATATCCAATTTTACGATAGGCTGTTGGAAGGAAGGACGGAAGAAAAGGGAGGATCACAAGCCAGGAAGTGAATACAAATCATTCAGCAAAGACAAACATAAAATAAAGGTCAGCATTTCCAGGTTTACAATACTTTCTTCTTCCGCTCGCCAACTCTTTCCAATCTGACACCATTTATAGCCCGTCTGTGCTTAGTAACCCCTCCAGCCTGAAGCTCCTGCGAGTGACCGTCAGGGACATCAAACCCCGCTGTAACGAGGGATCCACAGCACACTGGTACACTTCCTAATGTTTTACGGATAGAGGTCATAGGTCTCTTTAGCACGTATTCAAAGCGGGTGTATTACGAGCGCATAGAATCAGTTACGATGCAATTATATGGATAGATGCTGTTGGTGCAGGAGCTGATCGCAGCCTGAATGAACCTGATTTAATGAGCAATGGTGCTGAAGCTTAAGAGCTGTCCTCGGACTTCTCATTCCTTCCCAAGAACCTGCCAAACTATTTCTTAGACTAGATATACATATTCCAGGGCTATGCACCACCTAACCTGAAATAAAAAACAACATGCAGCTCAGCAGACGAGTCAATGATGGATCACGTTGGACTTCACTGTAATTGAATTAGAGCAGCCTGTCACAATGGTGATAAAAAAAATAGGAAACCTTCCAGAGTTTTTACAATCTCTGAGAAGTAACGGCTTGGTGAGTCAGCTGTGAGTGGTGTCAGGTTCATTGCTCATTATCAATAAAAAGATGATAAGGAAAACAACTAATTGACAAAATATTTACTTGTTGACTAATCAGCCCAAGAAGGCAGCTGTTGCTTCTACGGTTTCTGTTTTCCCTTGTTCCACGTATTCGGACACACCGCAACTACGTCAACGCCCAACACTTTCTCTATTCGTGACAGTGTCTCCTGTCGTGTCTTAAAGTAGGCGGGGTAGAGTGTCCTGTCTGCGCTTTACCTTATGCAACTATAAAACTTCACTTGTGGGTGGAGTGCACGCACACAGACATAGACACGCATGTACATAAAAGGCATGCACGCACACACACACTCACAGAAAAGGGACATGCATTAATTTGTTCCAAATAAAGACAATAGGGAGAGACAAATCCATGTGTGTGTGTGTGTGTTTGTTTGTAAGCTTCTGCGTTAAGGGGGCATGCTGAGAGAATAGGAATCATGCTTTCTGTGCCAACCCTATCCTTGGCAGTCAAACAAGGACACTCACACACAGACACAGACGCACACAAACACATACACAGACTGCTGAGCGTTTTTAATTGGCCACTGATTTGCCAGTTAGTGTTCTTGCCACTCTCTTCACCTCACTGTGCTGGCCCCTTGCCCTACAGCCTGGCAGAGACACAGCTGGACCCGGACAAAGTGTGTGTGGTAGTGTGTGTGTGCGTGTGTGTGTGTGTGTGTGTGTCAACTTGAAGCAATTAGTTTCGCAAGAGTGAGTGTGTCCGTGCATGTGTGTAGGTATAGGAAGGTGTCACTTTAGATACACTTCACGTTAGCTGGTGAGTATTCAAATGAACGCGGTTCAGATTCATTGTCAGACATCTTTTAATTCTTAAGTATCACTTCATTCAATTTATTGAAAATTCTTCATCTCTTCAGAAATGTTGAGGTGTCAAAGTTCTGCATTTCAGTAAACAGTAAAGCACAAGTTGTGCACAAGGTCTGCTATTGTGTGGCTGATACTGAGGGCACTTTTCTCCTTTAAAGTGGTTTTACACCAAGGCCAAAATATTACATTAGTAAGGAAACTATGTACATTTTCTAAATAGCAAGAGAAAAAAACACACATAAAATTTTTCAGCACACTGCATTTGTCACCAGGGTTGGTAGCCACGTGAGTGAGCTGTGGAACATTTTGGTTAACAAAAAAAAAAAATGAATCAAACAAAATACACTCGTATAACCTTACAGAGTTCAATTGTAGTTCAAAACTCTTGCTACGCCCTGTTGGTATGTGTGTGTATGTGTGTGTGCGTGTGTGTGTGTGTGTGCGTGCGTGTTTGCGCAGGCACATGATGTGTGTGAGATTTATGTAGCCCATATCATGAGCAGAGTGCATCCTTTCCCGCAATATCTTGCAAGGCAATGACAATCAACACTCATTCCTCAACACACAGACACACAGACACACACGCACACACCAATGAGCATCCCAAGGTCAAAACAAAGAGGATGAGATATGAGTGTGTGGCGTGTATGTGTGTGTGTGTGTGTGTGTGGTCTGTGTCTGTATGCGCGTTTGTGTGTGTGATGACATCATTACTAGAGCAGAGCACTCTATAGCTGATTGATGGAGAGAGGTCTTGTTATGGTCGACCGTAGTGAGCACATTGCCCAGCAACCAGACAATTGGCCCTGGCCGCTCTGTGTGTGTGTGTGTGTGTGTGTGTGTGTGCGTGTGTGTGTGTGTGTGTGTGTGTGTGATCTCAGTCCTGCAGCTCACAGGACGTACAGGTCAGCCTGTCTGACACGCAATACCCAACACACAGATACTACTCTCATGGACACACATGTGCACACATCTGCTTCACAGATAAACAAAAAGACAAGCAGATTGCTTTTCACATACACACACACGCACACACACACACACACACACACACACACACACACACCAGTAGCTAGACAGTCTGGTTCACATCTAGACTACAAAGTAGCAGACATTGTGTGATTAGTGATTCTATTGCTGCAACAAAGTTGACTAGTCTTATACATTTGACATTCAAGCTGTGATTATCTACAGATCGTCATACAATGTGTGTGTGTGTGTGTGTGTGTGAAGTAATGATTCAGAAGGATTCATTCATCACTCATCTTTAGGCATTTTTGTCTGCTATTGTCCCTGTTTTCTACACTAGTTTATCTCTCTCTCCCATTCTCGAATTTTGCTTTATTTGTACATATTGTTATCAGCCAATGTTTTTAGAAATAATATGTCACGTTAAAAGATGCATATTGTTAAAACATTAAGTATTATAATGCTTAATACACAAGCAATAATAGTATTGGGTGAACTATATCCATTTATGCAGCACATAAGAAGTTACATACAGTGTGTACTGATATACATACAACGAATGCATCCACATGCAAATACATGCACTGGACTTACAGTAGAGCGATGTATTAGCTGTTTTCTCTCTAAACTGATAGCAGGTGATAATGTAATCTGCAGATATGCATCTGTATTTCACCAAGCAGGAAAATCAGAAAACAGTGTAGTTGAAGTAGTTTTTTATTTTTGATAAAAAAGGGGGTTTAGCTGATGTTTGTTGGAGTAGATAATTCTCTGGGTTCTGTTGTTCCATATAAAACTTTTCTATTGGTAGGAGTCTAAATCACTTTGGGACACGTTGCTCCAGAATTTTCTTTAAGCAATTGGTAACCTGCCTAGATCTTGTCCGTAGATGAAGTCTGGGGCCTTTCTGAGGACTCTTTGGCTGACTCGTAAGGAGATAACCTCTTCAAACTCTCACACGTGCCCTATCAGTTTACCAATCCCACACATGCACACTGACACGCTTCAGATGACCACTGATTGAGAGGCAAACGGAGGAGACACAGTACTAACATCGAGTCACTAAAACAATAGCGGCTCTGCCGTCTCGGATGTCAACCTGAGCAGCTGAAACGTATCCGGCTCTTCAGCAGACTTCAAACACAATGAGAAGTCTGAAAAGGCTTACGGGAGCTAACAATGACTAAACGGCTGCTAAAAGGGCTAAAACACGGGTGCCTTTTTTATAAAAACAAACGTGTCAGTGAAAGTTCCCAATGCATCTATCATCATTTCTACATGCCTATAGTCAGGAAGCATTATTTTAGCCTTTGAGAGGAAAGATTTTAAGCCCAGAATATAATGCGACCACGACTTAGAAAGCACTCCCCACAGCTGGAAGCCCTCTCATGCCGCAGCTCTGTTGACAATACTGTAGACACACGTTCATTTCACGTCCAAAAAGATTGTTAGACGCGGCGGCTGAAATAAAAAACTGTGACTGTGATATAGTCACTGTATAGCTCAATAAATAAAATATTTCACTGCCAAGGTAAGGTTTTTTTTATTTCCACTGAGATCACATATTACAAAATGAAAAATCTAGCAGCCTAATGATATGAAATCTCTTGCCGAATGTGGCCCGACGTATTAATGGGGCAGCAGAGCAGCCTCACTGTTAAACTGGCCATCTCATAAGGGAAGGTCACACGTTAGTGTAAGAGTCATGTGTCCTCCTGAGGCGAGTCACTCTCTTTTTCTTTTTTACAGAAGTGCGTCAGCTGAAATGTAAACCCGGGTTGTTGGTTGCTGGGTTTGTCACATGTTATCAATGAGTGTTTAATACTGTGGACGGCAGCACAGCTCGCTTTCTGTCTGCAGAAGAAGTGGGAACATCAAAAGTAGTTAAACCCAGACTCAAACACACTGCACCACTGCAGAATGAAAACAGAGTATCTTTGAACCAAAGATAGATTTTAAAAAAAAGGAGAGAGAGAGAGAGAGAGAGAGAGAGAGAGAGAGAGAGAGAGAGAGAGAGAGAGAGAGACAGAATTGAAAAAAAGATTGCAGTGGCAGATGAGGGTGGAGTGATAACAGAGAGAATGAATAAAATAAAGAGACGAAACACAAAAGAAGAAACAGAGTTGATGTTGAGTTTGATAAAAGAAAAAGGAACTCATCTGAGTCTCTCTCGCTCTCTCTCACACACACACACACACACACACACACACACACACACACACTCTCTCTCTCTCTCTCTCTCTCTCACACACTCTAATATCTTCAAAGGCTAATGCAGTACTCCTGAGACGCTGCTACCAACACCGGTAGGATACATACACACACACACACCCTGCTGGGAGACAAGCTCTGTGCAAGCGTCCTCTGAACCAAAGTAATGATACACCAGAAACTCAGACAGACAGATGAAGGGAGAGAAGGAGGCTGAGTACGACAGAGGGGGAAAAAAACAGATAGCAAAAAAGGACAGGAAGAAATTAGACAAACTGTATTAAGACGTGTTGGGAGAACAGCTGCAGGCCTAATACTCGACTGATATGTTTGCAAATCCAGTATACAATATATCATCAAATATAAGCAGATAAAACCCCCAAAACTCAAACTATGATGTGATCTAACCAAATTACCATATTATCAAGACCATAAATAAAACTGCTCTTATCAATGATCACAACCACGAGCTTATGCCAATGTCATCTTTACTCACATAAAGAAACCTAAACAGAATCACAAAGTTATAGCTATTTTATAATTTATTTATTTTCCTCATTAGCTTATTTTCTCAATGCACAGCTCCTGTCTTCCTCTGTTGCTCTGCTTCCAGCCTGCAGTGCTGCTGCCAGCACAGCTTGTTTTAAGGAGAGCTTTTAACCAATCAGATTTCACCTCCATGCTATCTCTATAGAAGAGAGGCTCGAGGTCCTCTAGGTCGACTTTGCAGTTTAAGTAAATGGGGACGTTATTGTTGATTGTCATAGTCTTCAACCAATCGGATCTTTCGTTTGACATGTTGGGCGTATTCTTTGACGTGCCAGTGTTCCAGAAAAACATCGTATCAAAGGGTCGGTCAACCCCACAGCTAGCAGCCCTGACCCAGCATGGAAAAGGATTTGTACGAACGGTATTTCTGGCTGACAGCGGTGGAGAAGCGTTGCACATTTTATGGCTAAGAATGCGTTTCATTTGCAACTGAGCTCTTGGTGTTTGGAGCTGTTTGGAGCTACGCTATGCTAACGGGTTGAAAGGTCACACAGCCCGTTGTCTCTTACGTGAGCGCAGTTACATTATATTTCCCACAATTTAAGCTTCTGCATTTTCCAAATGCACTAGTATCATTCAAACGTATTGTTCGGTACCGAACGGTTTAATACGAATACGTGTATTATTACACCACTAGAAACAAATAATAACCGTAGCTGTGGCGTCATAATTAGGTTATTCGACTGTAGTAGGACACCACAGAAGGCGCAGGTATAAAATGCACGGCCCGCCACTGCAGAAATGAAGGCAATACAGTAAAGAAACCCGCCCTCTCCAGACAACTAAAGATTGCTTTTTCTATGCACCTTTTGCCCTGAGAGAAACTTTACAACCTAACCTCAACATCACTGTATTTCCTCTCACTGCTTAGAAGATGAGTCGGCAGCGTGAAAATGTGCACTGTACAGGGCTTTATCACCAATCTGCACGGCTGATAAAGTCGGACTCATTATTTGCTGTGGTTGTTACTGGGGCTGCTTGGTCCGGGGAAATAATATTCTTATACGCCTTGTTAACTCGGTTTCCCTTCAGTTCTTTCCCCCACCCGCCTTTTTTCTCTTCGTCTCCGTCTTTCTCTCCACAAACAGCCTCTCGTCTCCCTCGCTGCCTTTTCCATTGTTGCCTGTCCTCATTTGACCTTCCCGCTTTCCTCTCTATCCCCCCCCACCCCCCCGCTCCCCCTTTCACTACCAACACTTGCGGGCTCGACAATACTGTGGCCCTCCGAGTCAGTTTACTCATGTGTGGCCTATTGCGCACTGAATGCACTTGTCAAATGAGCACTCGAAGGATGTTTTACACGCAGCTCAATTCCTCGCTCAATTGGATAACTGACGGAGCGTCAGCAACTGTGCGCACTCTGTTTTTGATGAAAACAGGTATGTTGATGCAGTACATCGTCTAAGTTACTGCGCACGTGGAATAATCTAAGGAAGCAAGGATGTTTTTACAAGACTTCTGGAGCAAATGTTATACAACCTGGTACCTGTGTGTTAGTATATAAAACAGTATGCAAATAAAAGTAAAACCAACAGTGGAAAAATAAACCTGTCAGTCTCTTAAATCAAGTAATAAGGCACTTTTTCAGTCAAGCGAGGAAGTAAGAAAGAAAGGTGGTACAGATGTGAGAACAAGCCAGCACACACTAATAGTCTGTTCGTTTTTAAAGGGAGTGTGGGTAACATTTAGGTGCGGGGGAGGGATTATTGGCAGATATTGAATATAATATTCAGAACAATGTTTTAATCTGTGTATAATCACCCGAAACTAAGAATCGTTATGTTTTCCTAAGCTTAGAAAAAGTCATTAATATCGACATAGGGAGCGGGTTGCCTTCTTGCACCGCCTTGTTTCTACAGCAGCCCAGAACGGACACTAAAACGGGCATTAAGCCAAACTTATTAGTAAGTATGTTTTGATGTCATTTATTATCACGCTGCAGCACGCACCTGCTCTGATCTATCTGTCGGGCTGAGTTCCTGCAACAACACACACACAAAACACACACAGACAGAGACACACACACGAAGCGTGAGCAGATTTTTCTTTTAGTAAACTTCTCTGCCCGCTGAGACAAAGCAGCCAGGAGGACAGAGATGCCACTAAAATGTACACACTGCCCCTTTAATAACACAACTGAAACTCTACTTGAAATCTACCACACAGAGGCACTTTAACGGGCGTCGTATTCCTTTAAGAGTGTGTGTTCTTTTCAGCAGTCGCACGCTGAGCCGCGTCTATTTATAGCCTCTCTGTTTTTGTGAGCTCTGCTACATTTACATGGGAACTTTTGTTACATACAAACACACACGCGATGCATAGTCACACACACATGCGTTTGCGTGCGCCCACTGGTTGATAGTCAGCATGGCTTTTCCTGCTCTAAGTGGTTTGACATCACTCTGAGAGTAAATGCTCGGTGCTACCCGACATTACAGAGCAGTTCAGTCACGTTGTTCACCGGTGTGTGGACACAGATTACGGCAAAACTTGTTGACGTCTTCTCAAAATGAACCGGAACATAACGACGTATCACACCTGGCTGAAACCATATGCTGTGTTCCATTTGAACCGGGAAGTTGTAATTTACAAGTTTTCAAGTCCGAAAGTGGAACCCCGCCAACATAGACCTCAAAATCCAAGATGGCTGCTCATCAACAGTATAAAAGCTGTAGTAATATACCGTTTAATAGCACTTCTATCATATTTGCATCTCATTAAATCAGTCATACAAACATTACCGTCCAACTTCTAGCTGTGGACGTGACACAAAATATCAGCGTACTGCGTTGTTATCAACTGCTATTGCTAACATTGGCTTACCTGCCAGGAGCAAACCCCATTACGTTTCCCAACTTGTTGTATTGGAACGAGATCAACTCGGGTGTGATTTTGTTAAGTTAAATTGAATGCAGCATTTAGGCCAAAATGTTCCAAGTAACTTTCATCAGCTAAAAACACACTGTGAAGGGGTTAAAGTTATGAGACGAAAACATGTTCAACTCCCAGACTGGACCATCATTTGCTGAATGAACATCATCACCCCTTCATACAGATTCACTACCACAACTGATGCTAGCGTATGTATATTCTTCGTCATTATAGTACCAAAGCTTGATAAGTTACGTATCTTAAGGTACCTTCCACACAGACGTGCACAGAACCGTCAACCCGCATCTCTTGAATCTGTATGCGAGTATGTGGAGCTACCAAAAAGGTCTTTTGATGTGTCACAGTGGGAAGAGCCCAGGTGCAAATCATAAAATCAATGTTGGCTCGGTTCAATTTAGCTGCTTCGAATTCAGGGTCCTGGTTTTGTGATTGTTGGCTCACTCTCACACTGTGACTTTATTAATGTTGTTTCTAAAGACATGTGCTTTTTCTTACTGTGACAAATCAAACTGCTGTGAAAAGAATATAATTAGGTGTGTGTACATGTACACATCACAACAATGTGAAGCCACATGCAGTGTGTGGGGGTGAAGATACTCTCACGATGTTTATCCCTTTCGATCTGCACGGTTGTGTTGAAGGTCTGATGAGTGCCGTGAAAGAATGGATATCGGTTTCCGAGTGTGTTAGTGTTGGTTTGTGTGTTTGAGAGAAAGAGAGCGAGAGGGGATGACATCATTACTATGACTGGGCGTTGGCTGATGGAAGGTCGTTATGGCAGCGAGCCAGTCATAGCTCTTACTGTGTGTGTGTGTGTGTGTGTGTGTGCGTGCACATTCTGTCCTCTTCATCGGGATACTGGTGATATTTTATTGAGATCATAAACATAATGCACACCCACACAGTCCATCTCGTTCTCTGCATGAAAGTCAACATGACATTAAGGCCCTGTAAAATTATGTCTTTCTATAACCCTCTTTCATTTCCTTTCTGTCATTCTCTTCCTCCAGCCATCCCTGTTTACTTCCATCCTCTTCCACTTTGCAACCTACGTAATTTTATCCCTTAGTCAGTTTGTCCTCTTTTGCTCCATCTACTCTAAATTTCACACTGCATACTGAAATATAAATCAAAGATGAAATGAACTGCTTTAATCATCACAGGCAGGATTAGTAAATGCAATAATTGATGACTTTTACCAATAATAAAACCTAATTTACAGACTCGCCACAAATGTTCATGATTCACATTAGACAGAGGGAGAACATCACCTAATCTCTTCTCATCTATTTAACTCCCCCCCCCCCCCCCCCCCCCCATTGAGGTCTAGTCTCCCCTCTCCTTGCCTCTGTCCCATCACTGTCTTTCCCCCTCCCTTCCTCCATCTGTCTCTCCCCACTCTCACTGTCCTTCACCTCCCTGTATCTGCACAGCACACCTTCCACAACCCCCAACGTCTTTCACTGTCTCTTGTTCGGTAGGAAGGTGGGTGAGGTATAAAGTCTCCCCACACACACATCGACGCACCCAACAGTGTGATCATAAAGCTGACACTGCTGTCATTCAGCACAGTTAAAGTGCTGGGGAGAAACGCGCCCAGAGATAAAGTTAAGGGTCAATGTGAGAACTACCAATCAGTGTGTGTGTGTGTGTGTGTGTGGGCTGAAGGCTAGAGCACAGTAGGGAGCCACTACAACAATTTATTGCAGTAAAAGCAATGAAGAGAAAACTTTCCTATATGCTCCAGTCACTCTTAGTGCAACAACCTCAGCATGAGTGTTTGACTGCATGTGTGTGTATGTGTGTGTATGTGTTTGTGTGTGTGCGTGCGCATGCGTGCATGTGTTTAGGGGATTCCGTACCGCTCACTGTCTCATTACATCATGGTCCTCTGGGCTCACTCACACACAAAGATACACACACTGTATACCCACAAGCTGGACACACGCACATGCACACACAGATACACACACACACACACACGCGCGCACAGATAAGATGTGTTAACATCGGCTGCGTGTGTTTGTGTGCATGTTCCAGTGTGGACAGTCATATGATCACAGGGGCATAGTGGATGACTCTCAAAGAGCTTTTATAATATATTTTCAATACGACTCTGTTTAGCTCGTAAAGAGAGAGAGAGAGAGAGGCCCGAAGGGTGAGAGAACAAGGGAGGAGAAAGACAGGGGGAAGGGGAAGAGGAGAGAAAGTAAGCTTGAGAAAGAGGGGGGGACAGAGAGAGAGAGAGCCAATGAGATAAAGAGAGGATGAAGGTGGCATAGTTACTATACATTCATTGCACTCCATCATAAACAAACTAAAACCTGCACACACACACACACACACACACACACACACACACACACACACACACACACAGAGAGAGAGACACACCTGCTCAATCTCCACTTGAGGAAGTTGTCTGGAAAAGTTACATTCTTCAGCACCGACTGCTGTATAAATACAGACAAGTAGAATTCACAGTTAAGCCAAACAGTGAACAAACATGTAGTGGCAAAGAATGGAGTTATATCAACCGGAGGTGAGGATGGTTAAGGAAAGAAAAAAAAGAAAAAAACACAGAGAGACTCAAAGACACAGGAGACACAGACAGACAGACAGGAAGTAAACAAAGTGAAGCGGAGATAAAACAGGGAAGCAGGTGTTCAAAGTTGAGTCAAAGGCAGACAGAAAAACAGACAACGGTAATAGCGAGCGGAAACTCCGCTCATCTTCCAGATTTGTGTGCGCGGCTACCAGATGAACTGACCAAAAACCACACAAACACTTATTAATACTGAACGCCTGCTACACTGTAGCTGTGCTTTCGTGAGTGTGCTCTGACCTGGCGAGTTACTATTTAAGTTACCGTTCAAAGGTTTCTCTTTTGCAAGACAGGCAAAATGCTTGCTCATAAAAAGGTCAGCAAGTGGTAAACTACATTTGTGTTACTAAACATAAAAAGGCATTTAACTGTAACTACGAACCAGTGTTACACTCAAAGCGTACTTCGTGATTGAATATGTGTCTGGATGACTGCAGCTGTTTGAATGGCTGACGGGCCTGGTTAACTGAACAGCTGTCTAACTCACTGCACAGCTGTATGGCAAACAGACAAATTGATTATCCATCTCACTGGCTGGTTACTGAACAGCTGTCTCGCTGACTGATCAAGCTGTTTGACCGGCCGACTGGAAGTGTGCCGACTGAATACGTGAATGTCGTAACATCAGGGGGACTACCCGAGCTCCTGGTTGTCTAATCTAGCGGAATACCGTAAAAAAAAAAGTCCCTAATAAGCCACATTATGTTTCTTCTTCGTGTGTGTGTGTGTGTGTGCGTGCGTGTTAACTGCCTGAATGACTGAATGTGTTTGTGGTGTGTTGCTTCTCCGTGCATAGGGAGGGGGCCTGTTGCTCTCTGTTGTTATACAATACATATTGTATAACAACTGGCAGTGTGTGGGCGGCTCCCGCCATCTGGAGAGATACAACCCCTGCCGCGCCTGGCACTACACACTGCGTGTGTGTGTGTGTGTGTGTGTGTTTGTATCTACCCTGCAGCTACAAATAGATACAGCGTCATCTACAGTAGTTAGGTTCCTCGGTTCGTGACGAATTAAAGGAAGGTAATTGTGTGCAATCCTATTGTGTGCAGACACTGCATGCTTTGTTGTGCGTATTAAGATGTGTTATTGCAAAAATGCATTGCATCTATTATTGCATACGCATGCAGGGATTCTTAATCATACCTGTGTGGCAAGGTCCTCTGGGGGTTTGACAGCTGACAACAAGCTTAGCAGGAGCCAAAATGTCCCTCCTAGAGATGGATTCAACCACACAAACAACGTCTTGGAAATCTTCATCCACAAAAAAAAGTCACAGTGAGAGAAGGGCATACAGTGCTCACACACACACACACACACACACATCTACTAACACACAGACAGAGTAAATACGGTGCTGAGAGAATCCACTTTATCAACTCTAAGTCGGTGCTCAACAGCGAACTGTTGCTATGGAGAGGAAAAGCATGGCTTTCCAGTCTATTTTAAGGTAGCCAGTGTTACTTATTATTTTCACTGCATATATCAGATTCAAACAAACTGTTACAGCAAACACTGCCATGACACTGTATGTCAACTGTGAAAGGATTTTAATTAACAGACTTCATTATTCGCCGTCCCTGCAGCTACTGGTCTGTAACTAATCAGACTACCAACAATGATTGAAGACATCTCACTGCAAATCAGGCCAAATGATGTAGTAAATTAGGATCACAATAAGGCGACAAATCATCCTATATTAGAATGAACAATTTTCAATAATAACGTATTCAGCACTGTAACACCTTCTATTTTAATGCAGGTTAGGGATCGCTGTGTCCCATCTGTTACCGACTCCTTTAATATATCAGACGTACTCCGTTAATTGGACATATCTGTTGTGCACTCTGCCAATTTCCTGTGTATATTATGTTGCCTTGTTTAAAATTCAGTCAAAACATTCTTGAAATAATAAATATCAAAGCTTTTAGTGATAACTAATAAAACTGTATGCCGGGTATTTCACAGGGAACACAGAGTTCCACTCAGAGCATGACTCCACAGTGTACTATTGGTTCACTTTGTGTTCGCTTTCATTCCACACAGGTGGGCTGCTTTGAATGTGTACGTACACACGTGTGTGTGTGTGTGTGCATGTTCCTGTAGTTTCATGTTTCAAGGTGTAAGATCCACACAGTCGGCGAGGTGCTACATTGCCTCTGTTCTTAGCAGAGGACTTCAAACCTCTAGAGGAAGTCACTACAGACACATCCTGCCAGCTCTAGTTGTGAATCCCAGCTTTTCTATTGCCACCATCACCTCACTCATTGCTGACAATCATATTCCTGAATGTCATATTTGACACTCTTTCGGCTGGAGTGTTCCTGTGATTTACATGAATATATGGTTGATATATTTTTGTTCTATGTGGAGTTAACACTGAGATAATGACATTCGTTGTATCTTATCATTCCGTGTCATATAACTACAAACATTTTGTACACGGGTGAAAAAAACACACTGAAAACAGTACAAGTAGAAATAATCAGAACAGGTTTTTTTTGCTGTATCAAAAGCCATAACAAAGATCAAAACGCATATGTTGATGAATTTTCAAATCCTCGGTTCAGATGTTAGAGATGCTAATTTCGTTCCTCCTGCTTGTCAAGTAAGAACTTCCCATGGTGTTGAAAAGCGTGAAATATGTGGACTTAAATAATTAATGGAAATACCTGCATTTCAGTGTGAAGTTTTGTGAATTTAAAGGGAGAAATGTAACACCTCACTGGTTCTTAATACCCTCACCTCACGTGCACAGACACAGACACAGACGCACACACACACACACACACACACCTACACACACACACAACCTTTATGCTTTGGACAGCCTTTCCCTGCTGCGGACTTGTACAGGTCACACGGACATGCACGCAGTTCCATTTGACCTACAATTGAGGGTCCACATCTGTCTGCTGTTCCACACTTGCGCATTTCCCGATCCGCACCCCGTTCAAGTTGGTAGCGGTAACGCACCATCTAATTGTTTGCCAGGAATTCAATGCACTTTGGCTGTCTTTGTAATCCTTTAAAGACTAATAATGTAAATAAAATATCCTATCAAAAATAGATAAACACGACTAAGCATCTGATCAGGCACTTTTTTGTAAACTGTTAATTATTGACCATGGTCACATTTCGATTGGTGCTCGATACTCGCTGCATATATCAACATATTAAATAAATGACTAAGTGCATTACTAGGCCCCTTCATAACAGGCAGGCTGAGCTTGAATTTGCAAGTGAATTTATTTGCAAAAGTTGTGTGTTTACAAGACAGCTTTTTATTTTTTACAGGCCCCAGGATTCCTGAATTCACAGAGCTAATGGCAGCCGTACACCCGGTCAGTTAATGACCATGGAAAACTAAACTTTGGGTAACACCCAGGCCCTAGCAGAGCACACAGGAAGACCACCACTGTTGTTACGTCATATTTCATCCTCACTACATCCCCTTTCTCTCTTGCCCCAAACAGGAAATAGTTCCAACACAAGTCCCTGGGGCTTGTGTAATGAGGCCTGTACTGTACATGTGTGTGTGTGTGTATACGTGTGTGTTGGTGCGCAGTCAAGTGTGTGTGTGTGTGTGTGTGTGTGTGTGTGTGTACAAGGCTTGCATGCCTTTCGATCTGTCTGTTATTTAAGACTTCTGTGCAGAAACACCCCAACATACACACACGGGTCTGAAGAGGTTATGGGAAAGAGTTTTTTGGCTGCAATTCTAGGAGGGAGGGAGGGAAAGAGTGAGAGAGGAAAACAAGAGAAAGCAAGACACAGAAAGCAAACGGGCTCTAAAACATCGATGCGTGTACATAGGCGGAAAATGTACCATTCGTTTTTTATTTTATATTTGTTCAAAGGAGGAGATATGGAGGAAGGGAGATGGAGTGGTAAAAGAAAAACCAGCAGTCCAAAGACACACTCCAGAATCCTGCTCATGGTCGTGATGTTGGTGTCTGGATGATTTAATCTGACGACTCAGTCCTGGCATGTCCTCAAAGGGGGATTATTAGTGTTCTGAATTAATGAATTATTTCATTGTTTGGTCAATTAAGTTTTAGAAATATAAAAAAATGGCCATCAAAACTTTCACAAAGCGAAGATGATGTTTTCCAAATCACTTATTTTGTGCGAAACAGTCAAAGATGGAGAGTTTCCCATCGTACAAGATAAAGAAAAGAACAGCAGCAGATCTTCAAGTTCATGAAGCTGAAACTCGTGATTTTTGTTTTCCATCTTCTGAGTGCAAACCTTCATTTGTACGGCTGTACGGCTGTACCTCTGCCTTTTTCTTTCAAGATAAAACATCAGCAGAAAGACACCGCTGCTAATATATTGGATGTGCTGAACATACCACAAACTCCCCCTGCGGTTATTAATGCACCATTCATCAACTCCCGTCACTAAAACAGGAGACCTGTCTTGCTGCCAACTGAGCCACAATGTACATCTACCTCACTCCCATATTCATTTGAAATGACACTACATCCTCCTCTATCTGGGACGTTTATCCGGAGGTGACGTGTGACAGGCAGGGAGAGACCGTACAGGACAGAGCCGACTGTCAGCGATAAGTCCTGGGTGATAAACCACAGGGGAGAGGGGAGGATGTGTGTAAACGTATTTTTCCCACTGGTTCCTACACGTCTGTGCCTGCTGATCAGTCATTACCAGTTGGTGGTAAATTGTTGAGTCTGTTTAATAATGGGATGGCAGACTGCATGTGTAGCATGCGTGTTTCACCGTCATCATTTAATCATTAATGCATTCCCTCAGTCTTATAAAGGACCGCCTCTCTCTGTCTCGCTCTCTCTCTCTCTACTTAGATTCAAGATGAGAAACTTTATTACCAAACGACTTGTTTGGAATTCACCAGTGTGCACATGACGGAGCAACAAACAAGTCAAGACAAATAATTTGAAATGAAACACGTAACACATAACCTTCACATGGACAGACTGACATGTAGAACAACACCATGTCACCATAGCACGGCACCAGTGTGTGTGTGTGTGTGTGTGTGTGTGCGCCAAACAAACATCAGTTGTTAAATCAACACCTTAGTGAGGACATTTCATGGTTTGAACAGAAGTTAAACCTGCTTGGACTATGTTTTATAAAACACAGTTATCTAAAAAAGGTTTGGGATTCATACTGACATATAGTGAATGCAAAATGTTCAATTCCAACACCAGTAATTCCATTAAGAATAGGCAACTAAATCTGCTGAAAAGATCATGTTTTCATGTGGTTTTTATTTTTGTTTATTCTGATGGGAAAACAAAAAAAGAAGGATCTTTTTTCGACTGGCAAAGTTTGTAATTCATGTTAGTAGGAAACAGAAAACAGAAAGTAAAATAAAAGTTACCAATACCTTTCATAAGATTTGGTATATTGAAGCTGCTACTTTCTCTTTAAATGATGATAGCATAAACTGCTTTGCATTGGGCAATTTGTCACTAAACTGTATCTAAATATAAAAGTACTTATTTTTACATCTCTGTGTCCTTCTGTCTTTGCCCTTGGAGAGCAGGGTGAACCCTCGTAAAAAAAAAAGTGCTACTGAGGGAGTTGGGATGATGCGATAGTAAATAATGACTGTCTCAATGCACAGGAGATTTTAGACACAGTAATAGCAGGCTGTAATATGGGCCAAATCGTTCCCCAAGGACAACACTGGATTAACCAGCACCACTCAAATCACACAAACGCACGCACACACACAGTCACTGAACTACTGGTTCACAAATCAATCTGACCGCTTATCTAATAAAAGAGAAAAAAGATGGAAGGAAGGGGAAGATAAGAGTCTGTGAGAAAGAGAAAGATTTGATCTAAGAAGGGAGAGAAGAGAGAGAGAGAGAGAGAGGGAGAGAGAGAGGGAGAGGGAGCAGAGAAAGAGGACAGGCGTTTCAATAATTCACAAACTTCATTTAGAATAGAATCAGTGCCCAAACGGGACCCGTGTGTCCTCCACACATGGCACGTCATCCCCCCTCGTGAACTCTACTTTCTGTGTGTGTGTGTGTGCCAGAGCCAGCGGACATGGATGTATATTAAAGGAGTAATGTGGATTCATTAGTACGGCTGGAGCGGTGAGAGGAGAGGGGGGGAAAGGGCTGAGACACAGACGCCATCACAGCTTTATATGTAATTGGTCTTTTTCGTCATACAAGTTTACAAGGTCCAGTATGTTCAGCTGAGTCTGAGTGGGACAAACAAAAAAACTGAGGCAGCCACAAACTTACTACAAATACCTTAAAATACTTGCCTCCACAGAGCTGGCAACTCCATGGCTGCTGCTCCAGTAGGGGTGTGTGTGTGTGTGTGTGTATGTGTGTGTGTGACAACAATCAATAGTCCTGAACATGGATCCCAGTGTGTGTAGGTGGACTGCGTATGTCTCTTTGTGTATGTGTTTGTTTGACTTCATGTTGCTTATCAGAGCCATGTCTGCAGGTTTGTTCAAGCATTCTCATGTGATGGGATGAGTTGCATGCACTGTCCCATGCTTAACTCTTTCCTACATATACTATATATATATATAGATATACTGTATATATAAAATATTTAGCTCATCAGGCTGCAGGTCAAACAGACCAGATGCAAAGACGAGAGAGCGAGAACACAGGAGGCGTGCAGGAGGAGGAGTGTGTGAGCGTACGTGCAGCTACGGCACGTTTGTGTTTGTAATGATTTACATGCGTCTCCTGTCATTCACGGTGACCCACAGCAGCAGTTATGTAATCCTTGCTGTCAAACGTATTTTCACACTCACACACACACACACACACACACACACACACACACACACACACGCCCCTACTACAGCCTTCACAGCTCAGAGGTTATTCTCGAGTCGTGGGGAGAAAACCCTGCGTGGTATCTCTGCACAATCAAGACCGAGGTGGTCCTCCCTCCCAAAGCATGTAAATCCCTAACTAGCAAAATCAATGATTCAAGTCGGAGGCCTGTTATGCTCTCATCATCATCATTACATTCACGGCTGTCTCGTTTAAACATCCTTTTGAATCACTGTTCTTTTAATGCTCACAGACTCTTCTTTAACAGCCATTAATGAATGTGACACTATAGCAGCTCTATCCTCCCTCGCCGTGTCTGTTTATGTGACCTCTCACGTTTCCTATCTGAGGCGATCACCATACAGTACGAAGTCCCACCATGAGTGTAGCACCACAGCACTGAATTATTACTGAGAGGAGGTGTGTTGTACAAATGCATTTATTAAAAGGTCTGGGGATTTCAGTCGAACAAAGACATTGTGTTTAAAAGGAGAGATGATGAAAATATGTGAAGGAGATCTATTTTCTTGAGTGTGATTCGGCTACTGATGCTATATGCGGAATGTTTTCTTGGTTCCAGTTAAAGTTACACACTGTGCACTTTCGTTTGGGCAGATAGATAAGCGATCTGGTCTAGAGCTAAAACGATTAGTCTACTAATAATAAAATTATAATTCGAGAAATCTTCGAGAAAGCAAAGGAGCTTGAGCACCAGAATAAAAACAGATTTCTTATGGAGAGAAGCTACTGAAGGCTATCACTATACTGCAGAGTAGTAGTGGCTGATTTGTACAACAAAATACTGTAAATTTGCTAATCTCTCAGGTGGCCGTGTTGAATAACGTCGGCCGGCTATCGCCCTGCATGATTCCATTGAAATCCTTCAACTGAAGCCCATCTGCTATTGTTACACCATTCAGGAAGCCACGGGGCGATGCATTAGCCCCGAGTTCTATCCGTTGCCCCAAAGTGGAGAAAAACTAGCTTGGCTCAGTGGGCTATTAGCCCAAACCTCTCCACACATAAAAGGATTGAGAACAGGAGCATAAGTGGAGAGTATATAGTGATACTCGTAAGTGGCCATCCATCAGCACTGCCGTACAGAATGCACTGATAATTTTGTGATGGAGGAAGGCTTGGTATATACAGCGCTATAGAGTACAAGAATAATGGTGGGATATTTTTAGACAGCCTACCAGAATCCCACAAAAAAATGTACAAATAAGAGATAATTCAGCTCCAGACTAATCCTGCTGCTACTGTAGACTGATATAGAGTGTGGAGATTGATATATGGTGTTAACATTATTTCTGATATGTCGGCGTGCGTTACACTGTCAGATACTGTATCTACATCCTCACTACCGGCACTAATGCAGTCTTAATGGTACGTTTATTTGTCTCCTGTCAAGCTAACTTGAACTGGTTTTGTCAAGGTTATTATCACAGAGGGTGGGAGCTGACTGCGAGGGTTTTATATCATCCAATTACAAAGACCACTAAGAGTCTGCTCAGCCATGCCAACCACCTAAGAAAAGGAAATTGACGTAAATAACAATAATAAGCAGTGGCTGCTAACTATTAAAGAGAGAGGAGGAGAGGATGTTTAAGGGAGGCGAGAGGAGAGTGCGGCAAAGTCAACAAGAAGGAGTTAGAAAATAGCCATGCGGAGAGAAGCAGAAATGAGGACACACGGTAAGATGAAAGGGTAACAAACAAAAAAAGAAGAAAGGAAGGAAAGTTGACAAAGAGGTCAAAAAGAGAAGAAGATTAGGAAGGCAACAAGGCACGGAGCCGGAGTAACACACAGAGCGGCATGAAGAGCAGAGAGAGTGGGTGGTCAGAAAGATGGTGCTTTATCATGCCGCCTAGTTGTAAAAGCAATAAGCTATCTATAGGTCTCCGCATAAGGACTTCCCAGGCCCCACAAAGGCCATCCCCATTCATCTCACTAAAAGCTGAAGTTGCTGAACTGAGCTCAACTGCTCCTGGAGGGAAATGGTTTGTCATCATGAACTCTTGGCTATTTCAGAACATCCAGGCACACGATCCATTAAAACACTAGTCTACTTACCACTTTTATATGTCGCTATTTTCATGTCATCATTTACAATGAATCTGTAGTTTTACTTTAGGTCCAAAGTCAAAACAATTTTCCGGGTCATTTCCTTTAACCCTTTCAGCTAATAGTTAAGGTGTGTCAGGGTGACTGGTATTCACAGACGTCACGTGCATACCAGCCTTGAAAAATAATCAAACCGCTAGTTCAAACGGAGACAGGAAATAAGTAGTTCCATGGTCGTACGGATGACATTTGTGCCAAGAAACTACACAGGAAGCTCGACGGAGAAGAGAAACCTGTAAATTATACCATTTGCATGACTTCTCGGTGCAGTCTGCAGGTAATTATCATCCTCTGATGTGATCAACTCTGCCAGTCGCCACCCGTCCCGTCCCCTTCAGATCTCCCCTCCTTCCCCTGCTACCTCTTCCCCGGTTCTCCGTCTCTCTTCGAGCACTTACACCGGAGGTGTGATTGCATTAAGCGGCAGAGAGCGAGGGCATCCCCAGTGCCACGTTAATGTACAGAACAGAATGTACAGAGTAGTGACTGTGAAGGAGAGCAAGATAAGGGGTTGGAGTGTGTGTGTGTGTGTGTGTGGGGGGGGGGGGGGGCATCCATTACTATAATCATTTTTGCCTCACTTGGAAAGGTGGCTCTTAGAGCGGCTGCTGTGAAAGGAAGAAGACCGAGAGGACAGCGGGAGAGAGATGAGCGGAGGAAAAAAGCCTCTCAAGGCTCTTAGTAAATCTAAAGCGCAACTTCATTTTTCAGCCTTTATTGTTTTCTCACACGAGCACCCAGAGCATCCACACAATAACCATAAGACATTTCAGTGGCGTATTAGTGTCCCCGTAGCGCGTTTGTAATGTCCTTGAGGTTTCCTGAGACGTGCATTGTAGATAACGGCAATTAACAAGAGAGGCTCGACAGCAATCAGAGCTTTAACCATTAGTCGCTTTTCAAGTTAAAAAGCACAAACCATCGATCAAAAGTGCAAATTTCCCGACCTGCTTACAACCAACCGGTGAATTCCTACCGTGAATACAATATAACCAAACCTAATGCCACACAAAAGCAATAAGTTGCTCCGTGAAAACAATGAGGGATATCTTTTCAAAGCGGGGGCGGAGGACAGGGAATACCCTGAAGGAATAACAGCTAATGCAATAAGATCGCTCTGGCCAATTAGTCGGCGCTAGGCTAGCCAGAGATGATGTCAGTCATCATTACTCATTGCTTAATGCTATAAAGCAGGAGGGAATCAAGAGCAAACAAAGAAAAGAGCAACAAAAGTGGGTCGGAGTTAAGAGGACAGTGGATTAATCACGCCGGAAGCAGACAAGCGCGCTTTTGTGAATAATGGCACCCACACGGAGCAGAATTACACACACACACACACACACACATATACACACACAGACACATTTCTTCAGTTCCTAAAACACACACTCTATCTGGCTCTTAAACACAAACTTAGATACATCGAGATGCAGCGCACGCCACAAAAATGCAGACACAATTCTCACATGTTCCGGCACACGCATGGCTCATTAGTAATGACCTACAGGAACATGTTATTTCCACGCCGCTGGCCGAATTCCAGTCGAAACTCCACAGCCCCACATGACATTTCACATTTCCCTTACACCTGCTTTCGGCATGTAGTGGCGCACAAAGCTCAAGGCTGTGTCTCTAACATCCAGACATAAATGCATTCATACGCCCACGCACTGTACTGTACACACACACACACACACAGGAGAAGGTATATGCTGTATTAACACAAGAAACATGCTGACAGGCATGCACAGAATCCCTCGCGGACGGACGCACAGTACACGCGAAGCCATTATATACGCCCTGTAAGATCATTAGGCTTGACTTTAACATGCCTCCTTTGTAAACAGGCGGCGGCTGTATGGAACACAAAGGAGCTGCTGCAGAGGTTTACTGTAAAAGACTTATTATGCTTAAATAGATTTGTATTGTGTGGTTCTCAGAACAAGGAGGAGGATTCATTTCTCTAAAATTCAATGACATAACTGCTTTGTCAGTTGGTAGAGGAAGACAGACGATACATTGTGCCGCTGTGCTGCAGAGCTTTACAACCTTACAAAAAAGGGTTTACGCTACAGTTTCTCAGGTTTTGGGTCTGGGGCCACACACGGGGGTCACTTGGATCATGAGCGATTTCAATGTTCATTCGTGAGATGGCACAGATAACAAAAACGGGGGTTTTATTCATCTCAGTATCGCGCCTAACTTTGGTGGATCATGACATGACGAGGGACGGAATTCATCTGGAGATGCTCAACATTTGAAACATTTGGAACACTTTGAATCACCGCAACCATGAGAGGTCCTGGAGCATACAGTCGTACATGCGCACAGAAACCGGGCTAGGCTGATGGTTCCAGTGGACAGACAGACAGACAGACAGAGGAAACACATGATCTTCCCACAGGCTTTCCCTGGAGATAATAATATTAGGTAAAACATTTCTGCTGCTTACGTAATTATTAAAAAAAAAAAAAAAACTACTACTTTTCAGAACGATTGATTTACTGAACAGAACGGGCTTGGTTGAAACGTTAAAATTGATTTTGTTCAAGAGCAGTACTTCATTGTTCTCTTTTCTTCTCGCTTGTTAAGAGTGTTTTCAGTACATGCACAATAGGCAGTCTCCGTTCCACTCTTTCATTCCCGTCGTCTTTTTATTCATTCCACCACTCTCCCATCTCTCTGCCTCCTCTCCTCTCTCTTCCGATGAACTCGGCGACACTGGGCAAGAGGTAATTAACTAATTGCTCAGTGTGCAGAGACGGCCACAGTGTGTGCGTGTCGGAGAGCGCGTTTGTGGAGAGGGGTGGCATGACGAGTAAAAGACGGCGAGAGTGAGGGACTCTGCAGGGGGCCGGTGACAGAGCACACAGAAGAAATAAGGCAGACACAAGACGGGGGGGGGGGGGGGGGGGGGGGGGGGGTACCGAGAAAATGGGATGAATCAATGAAAAAAAAAGTGTCCTGATTTCATTAGTGGCTTCTCCTTCTCTGTGGCTAGTACCACATTAGAAGATAATACATTCATTAGAAGATGCAAGTTACCCCTCTTCTCTCTTCTTTTTCTTCCATTACTCTCGTCTTAGTTGTCCCCTCTTTCTTTTCTCACCACCTTCCCCATCTTCATGTACCTTACTTTGCCGCTGCACCTCTTCTCCCCTTCCCTCCTTCTATCTCCCTCCCTCCTTTCGTTCTGCAGCTGCCGTGGCAAGTTGACAATCTCAGGTGTGTGTGCATATATGTGTGTCCCTTGCTCTCCAAAACCCAATTCGATCCTACTATGAGAGCAGGGGCCCAGATCAAATAAAGCAGAGAGCAGCTTTTACAAGAAAACCGAGAAGGGGAAATCCATGCTCACACACACACACACACACACACACAGAGAGAGAGCGACAGAATGCACCAGGTTACTACAGGAAACCTGTGTGAAGTTGCAAATTACTTGTGTGTCTGACATTTAAATGGTGTTCATGCTAACCTTTAGCAGGTTGCTGGATCCCTATAAACTGGTGTACTGCAGTCTAACGTCAAACAACAGGAACAACTCAGTTTACCTTTATATTGAGCATTTCTTCAGGGACTGATACTCCTTGGCATTGTTGGACATCTGAAGGCTCCTGTGAAGCTTTATTATAGAGAGCATTGCTGGGTTAATTGGTAATTTGACATCTTTGAGATTACGGTGAGCTGTTGCTGCGGGCTGCATTGAGTCTAACGAAGAGAGTAGGAGGGAGTAATTTCAGTCCCAAATGAAAAAATGAAAATCAATCTCTGCAAATTGATTGAATCCATACAAAGCTGTCAGATTTCCCCTGCAAGACATAAACAAGTTTACTTTTTTGTCCTGGCGTCTTAACATATCACAGCCAAAGGGGATTATGGGAATTTAAAGTTGCAGTCGACCAGTACTGTGAGAAACTTAATGAGCAGATCAATGTGACGCGTCCGGTGTAGTAACAGCAGACAGATGAGGCCGATTCAGTTCCTGATTTCTGTTAATCGTGTACAGTAGAGTCGACAGGTCATCTGACTCAATAGAGTGTCAGTGATATTGGTGACAAGAGGTGCCTGCGAAGATCCTAAAGAATATTATAAGACAATTCACACCCCAGACACAGCCTGTTCATCCTGCTGCCATCTGGCAAGTATCAGCTGCCGGACCACCAAACTATGAAGCAGATTCTATCCTCATCAACTCATCACCCAACCTCCACCAGATAAAACAGTTTGCCTTTCTTTGTTTTTCTTATGTAGCAAAATAGGACGAGGGCAGCATTTTACTGTGCAACCCTGTGTTGCACCCTATATAGATGACGGACAGAATGTATATGGTTCCCCCATTAATAGCCACTTTCTGACATGTGTTGATCGCCACGACTTGCCGCCCAGCGTCATTGTTTGAGCTCCGAGACTGTCAGCACTCCATCTGCTCACTTCTGAGGCTTTCTGCTCACAGAAAGGCGACTGTCAACGGTGAATTTACAAAAGAGAGGGGAAGCAGAACGAATCGGGGAGTGTTGATGTGTAATTTCCATTCAGCAAGACTGATGGCTGAAGAAAGGAGGAGACAGAGAGGAGAGAGGAGACGGGGAGGGAAAGAAGGGCAGGGAGAGGTTGAATTTTTGTGAGCGAGAAAGAAACAGAACATACAAAAATGAACTTATGGGCCTACTTTATATTCAGGCGTTTCATATAATTATCTACTGTTCTTGCATTTGTTTCATCTAAATCTTACCTTTCCTTTGTACTTTCTCTAAGAAGTTGCGCATTTTACGCCCCTCCTCGCTACTCCTCTCTGAATTGGTACAAAGTTAATTTAGTAATCTAATTAGTCCGTACTTCAAAACATATTTGTATAGTTGTAGGACAATTCCCCGAGCTCACTGAAGTACCTCATAGCAGAATCTAATGATGCTGTCGGGGAGTCAAGTATAACCGCATATAGCTTAAGGGTAATAAACAAAAAACTGTTTCGTCAACAGCTACTGGGATGAGACTCAGAAGACACTTCTCTTTGGGTTTGGGGATTGTTTTTTGAAAACTAATTACTCTTCTGAATATCTGTAGTTTAATTAAAATAGGAACATACATTCAGTCTGTACTTTGGTTGTGCTTACGTGTAATCTCTTTCCCTCACCTGAGATACAGCTTTCATAAAAAGTAACTCTCCATCTGAGACACTAGGAACAGTGAGCAGCAGGAGGCAGAGGACACAGCAGAGTGTTAGGACAGAGAGGAGAGGAGAGGAGAGGAGGGGACACGAGAGGGGAGGATACAAGAGGACACGAGAGGAGTAAGAGATGGGTTCAATGAGGCGAAAGGCCGGGATTGGCTTCCTCGCTGTTCTCAGTAAGCCCTACTATTCATTCTACTCTCCCTCATAGGAGAGAACGGAGCCTCGACACACAGCTGGCGAGACGGAGATAAAGGACTGACGGAGGAGCTTCAATAGATAGAGGGGAGGATGCAGGAAAGAGGAGAGAGGGAGACAGCTCAGATAGAGAATGGATAGATACTTAGATAATGGCAGAGAGGAGAGTTGAGGGACATCAGTTGGAGGGTCGAGAAAGCAAAGAATACAATCAAAAGACAAATCACACGAATGGAAGAAGAGAGGAGGAGGGGGGCAGGAAGCTCAGACAGGCCCAGAAAAGATTATTATCTGTAGACCACAGAACAGAAACTTGCTCCCTCTTAATAAAAACAAATCAGTGGGTCATCCAATTTCAGTAATGTAATAATGAAACATTATTGTTATTATTGTCAGAAGAAGAAAAACTAGAGTCGGCTGCTGTCCAAGACTGCTGCACACCTGTAAGTGTGGCTCATTTGGACATCTTCAAAGACAACGATACATAGTTGCCTTTCAGTTCTGGTTCTTTGTGTTCACACTGTCTTTATACTAAGGAGCCGTGAGGTGAAAACGTGAAGATATATAGACTTGACAAGTAACTATTCTGGTGATTCAGATTCAGTTTTGGTGATTGCGTCATTCGCGATACATGGAAAATCGAATTGAGTGAGCGCCAGCAGGTCATGCAACACTTTGCTGCGTCTGTGACTGGAGCTCGTATGTGATGAATAATGAGGAACCGTTAGAAACAGACTCTTGTAGTGTAATGTTATGATTGAATTATTACTCTGTGGTCACTGCGTTTCACTGGCTTCTTAACCAAGAACTGCTGAAACAGGATCAATCCACAAACAACATTTGTACTCCTATTGACTTTTTGATTGATCAGGGAAAATCATGTGGATATGCGGATGTGGATTAATAGATGGATTTAATAGTAGTTTAGCTTTTGAATTTTCAAGCTAAAAAAAAACACATCTGCCGACATAGAACTCGTTGCTTTTGCTCCACTTTGGTGCAGTTTGTCTGTGATGTGGAAGCAGAGTTTGATCCACACGAGCCGAAACAAACCTAACCGAGCGCGCAAACGCACCGTGGTTTGTTTCGAACTGAACCAAACACATTACAATGGAGAAGACTTTACATCCTACCTGAGAGCAGAGCTACTTGGGCGGAGTAGGCGGAGCCTACTGCTCAGCCGAGAGCTGACAAGCGGCAGGGAGCTGCAGTTCCTGGTGCGAAGTCCGGATCTCTCCACCAATGGGAGGGAAGCGTTGCAGTTGCCTGCGCCGTCGGTCCACTGTCTGTCTGTCTGTCTGCAGGCGCTGTCACCATTCCCTACAGGGAGAGACGGAGAGGGCGTTTTTTCAAAGTGTTCCTTGCTCTATTCTATTCTGTTTGCTGCCGTGATTATTGCTTGTGCTAGCTCAATTATCACTGCGTAATAAGCAAATCCCCTGCTATGCAATTACAATCATCAGCTTAACCTTCAGCCAAGTGTTATTTTTCACAAAATGATTTGCTTTCAGTTTCAATGGCAGTTGTGCAGAACAGCAGCTTACGGAGGAAAGTAAACTCTCGGTGACTTTTATGTGCGGTAGGGACACTCCGACTCCCTCCAACTCGCTCACTGAACCACTCGTGTCCAGAATTCATTGCTTCTAGTTCTCAGAAGTCAGCAAGACAGTTTCATAATCTTTAAGACACAATTTTCATGAAAAAAAAGAAATCCTATAAAATACATCAGAAACATTAAGCTACATCAAAGTGTGTGGTATTTGCGTTGTTGCGTTGTGTGTTTTGCTACTGTAACAACACACTCCTCTTCAATGTTGATGACAGATGTGTGTAAATAGAGGCAACCTGTTGACCTTTGATGCATATTGATTGCCATCGCAGTCTTACTTGACAGCGTGTTCCAGAGCAGAAAGACGGACAAGAGATTAGTGTCCAACAGTAATGTCCACGCCAGTAGTAGCTCTCCCTTGATAAGATCACAAAGCATGTGTAAAGGCGGTTCTCTCTCTCTCTCTCTCTCTCTCTCTCTCTCTCTCTCTCTCTCTCTCTCTCTCTCTCTCTCTCTCTCTCTCTCTCTCTCTCTCTCTCTCTCTCTCTCTCTCTCTCTCTCTCTCTCTCTCTCTCTCTCTCAGGAGTATTCAGAACAAACACCCGTGCTATTTATACACTGATGCCCCATCAGCATGGCAACCACGCTTTGTTTATCCACATGAGACAATGGTTTGAGGCATGCATCCGTTTTGTAAAAAGGAAAATCAAAACATAGTTATTTGGAGGCAATTAGGTCTCTTTCACGGACTTGGCTCGCTGTCTGGTCACGACAATGTTTCACTTTCACCAAATGCCTCCAGTTAACTGAGAGCTATTATGATGGAATGGAAAGCTGGTGATAAAACCAGTATTTCTCTGGGAAACAAAATGTTGTTCTTGTTGGTTTTCCAGTTGTTTTGGGGTCATAACCTGATGAGTTGTTGTTAAAATGTTATCTAACTTTTGTTTTAGCTTCAAATGGTTTGTGTTTATCCCTTTAAAAGCACCGATAAACAGTCAAAATATGCGACTAAATACACACTGACTCAATGCAATCCTGTAATGTCTGCAACAATAGTGAGAGGATCACACCCACACTTCTGTTTACAACTTCATACACTTAACACCTAACTACTCTGACGGAGACTATAGGAGGGTGTGAATGTTCCCCGGGTACATAAATGTAGTAAAGTGTCTAATTTGATGCCCAAGCACAGACCTAAAAAAAAACAAAAAAAAAAAAGCTCGGTGCAGCCAACCAACACACTCGTCTCATTTACAGTAACCCTGGAGGCTGTTACCATAGCGACAAAGACATGTCCCAAGGTCACGGGGGCGGAGCCGAGCATTAAGTTGAACCCTGAAACAAGGCATCGCCTTGGCAACACAAAATCAGGTCGGTCGATCATGTGACAACGAGGCCCCTGGGGGACAGACACCGATACTCAAAACACACGTTTTGATTGTTTGTACGAAGTTGAGACACATTTGATAAACACACACACACACACACACACACACACACACACACACACACACACACACCCACACACCCACACACGGGAATGCAAGCACGTGAAACCTGTATAACACCCTCCGTACACATTTAGATAATCACACACACAATTAAGAGTCATGTACACACACACTTACAAACCCACAAACAGAAACTACTTGCACGAGCAACAGCACCAACACACACATGTCCAAAATGCAGCTTTAGCAGAGATTAATTGTCTGACAGACTGTCATGGAAGAGTCTACGTGCAGTAAGATGTGTGTCTTTGAGAGAATGTCGTCTGTCACAGCCGGTTGATAAACAGCTTCATACTCCCTGACTGTTACCTGAGTGTGAATTAAAATGACAATTAACCACAATTTGATGCCAGCTTTCTGTACTTTTCCGTTTTGGCCAAAAACAAAAGAAGTACTGCGGTTCAATTGAACTTGTGGCTTAAACACATTTGACTGGAGTGACTGCCTGCACCATTAGTGTAGATTTAACAAGTTAAGTAGCACAGCAAACATACGCGACATCTAACAGCACTGTGACAATATCGTTTGCAACATCGTTTACTAAAATGCAGGTTGTGAACTTTGTGTGTGAATAGAAGAGGGGAGGAGCTTATGTAACACGTTCAGATCACACTAAGTGAAATAATGTGTAGAGAGCTGGAAAACTCACAACTCAGACTGTTCTATAGCAGAAATATTGACACAATTACACAAAACACTGAACATGGGAATACATACAACCAGCGATAAGCTCATTACTTCTCATTCCTCTTTGAACAATAGTGTTTTCAATAGTAAGATTTCGGCAAAAATGCATGATTTTGGGAAGAAGTGGGCATTAGACTGGCTAAACAAGGATTATACTGTACGAGTTGTGTGAGAGTTTGCGAACAGATTTCTGATGCAGTTTTGCTGTTGATAAACCTAGCCTCCATTTATTTCAATTCATCAAGGATTTACTCCGTTTTCGGGATTCTCCGTTCGCCGGTCGAAGCACGCGAGAAAAACAAGCAACTCAACAAGCAACTCAACACGCAGTGAGTAACTGATGCACTAAATAAAATCCTTGACTAAACTGCCTCCTCCCATGAATGAATATCTATCTTTTGATTTCAGGGTTGAAATCAATACAGGGACAGAGCTTTCACCTGGATTCACCTCGTCTGTTACATGGAAAAGAGTGGTCCGAATGTGTGCACACACTTTGTAAAAACACACACACACACACACACACACACACACACACACACACACACACACACACACACACACACACACACACACACACACACACACACACACACACACACACACACACACACACACACACACACACACACAGGTTTGTAAAACACCCACAAACATTTTTTCCTCCTACTCAGCAGCCCAGGATTCAGTTCCCTCTCTGTCTCACAATGCACTCAATAATAGTGGCAGTCTGTGTGTGTGTGTGTGTGTGTGTGTGTGTGTGTGTGTGTGTGTGTGTGTGTGTGTGTGTGTGTGTGTGTGTGCGTACATCTCCATGTGCACTTATCAAACCATGCCCTGCCCATTTTAGTCTGCTTTTCTATTGGTTCACTGCCTGCTACCCCATTGTCGCAGGCAGGGTTGGACACACATGCGCGCACCCACGCACACACATTACACACGCACACAGACACAGCAAGCACAGCTGTCCACAGAGCCATAGGTGAGGCGTTTGTGCATGTGTGTGTGTGTGTGTGTAATGGGGAACAGAGCAATATCTCTTGCAGGATTACACCCTGACCTAGCTTGTCTGGCTAATCCACACCGCTACTAGACAGAGAGGAACACAAGAAACTCGACTCTCTCGGTATTTAGAGCTCATTATGTTTTTCACTACGGCCTTTTGTGTTACAGCTTTGCATATACCTCGCTGTCACATTTCATGTCACATCAGCTTCTGTTTTCTCACATTATTTGTTTGTTTTTTTTGCTTCCTTGTGGGCTTGTTTGTCTATAAACATGTCCTTCCTGATGCTGCCACTTTTTTTTTTTATTTGTATCTTTGTAAGTAGATGAAAACCCATGAGTGAAAGGAATGGAGCAAATGCACCAGAAGGCAACTGTCCTCAGGAGGGAATTCCACTGAAACTGACTTTATCTCGGCTAATCTGCAAAAGATACACTGCAACAAACAAGCTGTTTTTCTTTTTCTGGTTTAAAATGCGTCACAAGTCTTGGCTTCCAAAGACTGAGGAAAGTGCAGCGTTGCAAAGTTCTTGGATTGCACTGCAGGCTCTGGGTTCACTGGCTGCGTACAACGAGACCAGCAACAAACCGGCCAACAATAGGCCGGTTAGTTGAACACAACTCCGTCTGCACCAGCCTTCAGCTACATACGACTCACAATTTTCAGCACCTCTTTCAGATAACTACGCAGTTTTGTATCGAACGCTGATTCATTTATAGGACTTTCCATGAAGCACCAAGCAAACTAACCAGAATATATTAGATTACAATGTGCACACATGAGCCAGAAATGGACTCACAGCCCACATTCAGAACGAGCGTCTGTGAACAACGTATCGCAAATCAAGTGTGAAGGTGGGAAACTGCTCGACCAAGTTGCCTTAACTTTACAACACCTAACTGATTCTTATGGCATAAACTATTGGGATTATTTTCAACATCTTTATTTATTTCCTGTTTTAATCATTTCATCAGTTTCTCCAGTTTTGTTGCCGACACATGTTCAAACATAAACCGGGCCTTGCAATACTGTTTGTGAACTATTGTGCGGTTCAGGCTCAATAAACTGTAATGGTGAAAAGCAGGGTAAGGCAGAGAGAGAGAGAGAGAGAGAGAGAGAGAGAGAGAGAGAGAGAGAGAGAGAGAGAGAGAGAGAGAGAGAGAGAGAGAGAGAGAGAGAGAGAGAGAGAAAAGAAGACCGAAAACACACACAATGAGACACAGAGAGAGAAATGAACCACCTCAGCTCCATCAAGGTCAAAGTTCAGCCTCCTCTTTAAAGAGCTGCCTGAATGTGCTTTTTGTGTACTGGATGATCACACTCCCCCCCCCCCCCCCCCCCCCCCAATGAACACAGACATCTCCACTACCATTCATACTGTACATACACAGCCTAGATAGAGTACATAGCAGCGCAGCTAAAATAGACACTAACACAACTCAGACAAGGCAGACTGACGTACAGAGATACGGGCCCCTATTTTGTCAGCATGCACACAATGATGAGAATCAATTCTGCAGAGGTTTGTGTTACAAGAACTTGCTTCCTCTCTGACTCCGCTCTGTTGGGCCTCCACAGGTGGGGACTTTAATTAAGCATCTCCTGATGTCATTAAACTTTCTATGGAATAACAACAGCTGTCTAATGCCACGATGTGATCGTGTTTCTTTCACAGAGCAATTCACAAAGTCAGCTCGACAACAAATGCTGCAGTATCGAGAGAAAGCCAGTCCTCTTTTCTCTCCTTAGATCTCATATTCTTCCCTCCTTTCACACACACACACACACACACCACACACACACACACACACACCACACACACACACACTCACACACACACACACACACACACACACACCACACACACACACGACACACACACACACACACACACACACACACACACACCACACACACCACACACACACACACACACACTCACACTGCTGCTCAAGAAAAGTGTTTGAAAGAGATAAAAGTAAGGAAAGAAAAACTGAGTGAGTGACAGTAAAAGGAAGTCCTCCATTTCTCCTTTGCGTGGCTGCATGTATGTACAGTATTTACCTCTGAACACACACACGTGTGTGAGGAGTTAACATGTGTGAGTGAGACTGTTGACAGAGTGCACCAAACGCTGAACATCAGAGGTGTCACCTGAGGGAATTACTCAGCATTCCTCGGTCGGAGCAGCGTTAGCGCAGAGGGCCGGGAGACGCAGGAGTAGCGGGGAGCCCGGCTTTGATCCCCCCCCTAAGATCGGAGAATCAGGATAAGGGGAATATGCTGTGAGGGGGGCCTGCAGGGAACACACACTCTCACACACACACACACAATCACATCTTCAAAGTGGCACACATGCGCAGACTGCGTGCACACAAATTGCGTTCTTTGATTTACATTCTTCCAAAACATTCAAAAGACATATGCCGCCCACGCATGCCTAGTAATTACCCGCTTTTGATCATTTCTCAAGTCTCTTTCTCCCCGTCTCACTCGCATACTGTACACACACAAGCACAAGCTGGAAAACATTGAACTATACGTAGTAAACAGCTGTTGTGCTCTCCAGCAGTAATCTGACAGTGACGGCAGGTATAATGGCCGCTGCTCTACCGCCGCATTAGAGCGACGGGATACAAGCGGCTGCTGTCAGAGCAGGTTTCATGAGACCTCGTTCACCTCCTTCACAAAACAAACTTTTAGTCTCACTCCTGTCAGAGTTTTCCCCGTCTGTCATGGTGGCTTGATTGCTTATATAAGTCAATTCATAGTTCATTGGTGGGGGAAAGAAATACTCTGCAGTGGCCTTTCAGAAATGTAAAAGGACCAAAGTGATACCACGTCCTTTTCTTTTTGGATCAGAGATGATGGGCTAATCTCAAAATTGCCATTACCAATTAAGCACAAAACAAAAAAAGAGAGGCTTTGTTTGTTGAAGGCAAATTTTGAAGAGGAAAATGCATCTCTTCTCTTTTTGCAATGACTTTGTTTGCTGACAGAGTTCAAGTTGTTATTGAAAGGTGGAAGAAGAAAAAAAAGGAAATGAAACAAACCAACCTGAATCATGCTTTTGTCAACATATTTGTCTCTATCTCTAGTGCACCAAATACTCAACAATCCTTCTCTGGACACTAAGATGAGTGGACTTTAAGAAAATAATGGTTATTACGGGGTTCACAGCACGACTTTAGGAAGTCACCGGCTATACGTCATCAAGCACCGCGGCTGTGGCAGGTTCCCGCTGGCAGCACAGGTGGTCACATGCACACACACAGAAACACAGACACTTGGCCAGAACTCTGCAGCTACCTCCTCCCAACCCCACTGATGTACATAACCCCACACACATAAAGATGCACACTCACAGACACACACACACACGCACACAAAGTGCAGGTGCTCACACTGTCCCACCAGCTGTCCCCCGAGATCCTGCTCCAAGGTCTGATGACCAAGACAGAGAGGACAAAAGGACAAAGAGACCACAAGAAAGAGGACTCAGCAGACGCCAAACTGACAGGTGTGTGTACTATGTGTACTGTGTGTGTGTGTGTGTGTACTATGTCTGTGTGCGTGTCAGGTCATGGCTCACGTCCAAAATGCTGCACTGCCCTTAACCCAAATAAAGTCTGGTTATCTTTGTTTAACCTTGAATGCTAGAGCTGTGTGTGTGTGTGTGTGTGTGTGTGTGTGTGTGTGTGTGTGTGTGTGTGTGTGTGTGTGTGTGTGTGTGTGTGTGTGTGTGTGTGTGTGTGTGTGTGTTAGTATACTACGCCCTCGGTGGCCTTTGTCACAGCATGAATGCAACATGCTCGTTTAAATATAACATAGAGAGTAATGTGTCAGGTCAGTCGGTTCTTGTGACTCCGGGTTGCGTCACGGTCGTGTCACGTCGGCCGCGCTGTCCCATCACGAATCGCTTCTCTACGTCACTCCCGACAAAAGACTTACAGCGGGGTTATGTAACCGAGGTCACAGGGGTCAGAGCTGCTGACACAGCGTGGCCACACCCAGGCCCCGGCTGTTAGCATTCCATAGTGAGCGACGCGGTCGATACTTGTCAGGCTGTTGATGTACAGCGCTGCTGTCCGGGCTCCAGGGGCCCCCCGGCTCAGACACGTCTAGTGTGACCTCTCCTCCCTCTGCAGTTACACACAAAAAGAGATAAGCGAACTCAAATACCCCCGGGCAGATTGTAGTAGAAAGATAACAAGTTTTAGTTGAAATCGGGTGGATGAAAGTTCAGCAGTGTTTTGCTTTCTTTGTTTTTTTTTTACTGCCAATTAGTGTCCACAAGGAAGCAAATCGACAAATGCCTGGTTTATGTGTGACACGAGGGAAGAAATAGTAAGAGCGATGTCGCGCCCTGAGCCAAACCACATATCATGTTTGAACATTTTCTGCTGCTCCGTATCCTTAACTCCTCTTCCAGCACTGCTGTAGTGAAGCAACCCATGGCTCAAGGGTGTCGGGACTAAATACCCGGTGAGACATGGTGTCACACCACATACTGCACCGCACAAAGAGAAGAGGCATGCTGAAGCTTGCTGGCCAGCTAAATATTATATTGTTTTCTTTTCCCACTACAAAAGCCCAGTTTGCTTGTGGCAGCTTGTTAAGACGGGTGTTAGTCACAGGGATGGGCTTCATGGGGCTACAAACTGCTACAAGGTCAAACTGAGATTACATCGTTGGAGGGTCCAACAAATAAAACGTGCGCCCGCACAAAACAGACACACACAATGTCACACAGAGATTGTAGTTAGCCGTTGATTGTAGTTAGCCGTTGAATACATTTCTGAATCTAAATGAGGTTATTTAGAGTAATTCTAGATGAAGAGTAAAAAAAAAATCACGAGATTGTTTACATATCTTTAATTCATATTAGAAATATCATATTTCAGCTCTTGTATTCTTTCAGTCTTTGGATTAAAAAGCTCAACAGGCAAACACAGTTAAATCCAATGAACCACTGCCGGCTAAGCCATGTTGCAAAGGTTTAATTGAGGACAGTGGCGCCGTGGTGACCGATTCTGTCGTATAGGCATTAGAAGAACACAGCTAGTCTCGGTTCGGGGACTTCTAAATGCAATCTCTTCTGGCACATACTGTACGAAAAAGCCTCTCTCACACTCACGGATTAATACAGATACAGTACGCACACATATACACACACACACACACACATACAGGAGTGCCCCGAGTGTCTATACATGATTAAAAGACTGAAAGTGGGGCAGGCATCGTTCTCTGTGAAATCACTGCAATTCCTTTCAGCCCACCTCGAACACACAGACACACACACACACACACACACACACACACACACACACACACACACACACACACACACACACACACACACACACACACACACACACACACACACACACACACACACACACACACACACACACACACACACACACACACACACACACACACACACACACATCCAACCTCTTAAGTCCAGTAGGTGTGTGCACGGCTACACTCACACGTCCACGAGCCACATAGCATTGGATCAATAATTGAGTGATTTCCCCCAATGAAGCAGCAAGGGAGAGGAAAGGACCAGTTATTGGTGCCGGCCACAAGAGATGACAAGATTTCTAAAATATCAGCTCCTCCCTTCCGTTCACCTACCCACCCAGTTCATGGTTTCCTGGTGTTTTGCACTTAACAGTACGGTCGACATTATTATTTCATAACATATGTTTCAGTCTGTAACACCCCAGAAAACAAGACTTTATATCCTCATCGGGAACTAAGTGGGAGGGGGGGGGGGGTCCTCAAACGGCTCAAAGAGACCTTCATGTTGCACTTAATATGTGAAAAGGATCCGCCAAATCTTTTTGAATTGCACGCGATATGTCAGCTTTTTCAATTTAAGTGGTTAGCTGGTTACAATCTGGTTTAACTGGGTGGTATTGTATATTTCAAACGTAGCTTATACAAAGCCGAGTGCATATTAAAAGGATCAATTTAGAGGATTAAAAACATACCCCGGGGGATTTGAAAGGCCTCATTAAAGTCAAATGAGTGGTCTTGACGCACAATTGCTAAATGAGATGATATTTGGAAAAAGCATAGTCAGGCATTTTCTAAGCTCTTTCTTTTTTTATCTTTCTATCTCCGCTGTTGACGGATCATCTGGACATTTAGTTTGTGACCTATGACCGTTTCCACAGAAAACAACATCTGCAAACTTTGTAGGCTGCAAAAATAGCTCTCACAGAATTGAGATGTACTCTGAACTGCAAACATATTATCCTGGTCAAGTAGATCAAATGTCTGAGGCAACAGACATATTGTAGCCAGGTCCTGCTCACACTGAGTCACACACTAATGTTGAGAATCGTCCATGACTCACAGCAGTTTGGTCCGGCTGACGTTACTTCTATTATGTTCAGTTACATGGACTTAAATGAAGAGGTGCCTAAAATGTACTGCATTGCACTAGAAATGGCCAAAATCCATCCAATCACCATATCAGATATCATAAATGTAGTCGTGATTTATGTTTTATTTTTCTCCCTAACTCACAGTTTAATGCCTTTTACATATGCTGTTGAGTTAAAAGCATCAGAAATGTACTGGAGATGGAAAAGTGACACTGGTGCAAAAAGGTAATTCTCTTAAGATAAACGGCAGTTCCACATCTGGCCTTTTTTTTACGTCTCTCGGGGCTTAAAAGAGTATAAACGAGCACAGGACACAAGCTTACTACTTTTACGAGGCATTATGAAACTGTGCCTCAGTTTTAAAAGATTACAAGTAAACAACAACAATATAAACCCCTCTAAATCTCCTCTCCAGAGCTGGACCAGAGAGGACTGAGCAGTGTTACTATTGGTGCACACTAATCATGTGTTGCTCTTGGCAAACACACGGAGAAAAAAAAAAAAAAAAAAAACCTTTTGCAAAAAGTACAAATAGAAAAACCTGCAAATCCAGCAGCTTCTTAGCAGCCTTGTGCAAGGTTTCTGAGAATCAGACCACAGCTTGTTGGTGGGAGGAGGGGGACTCGAGTTGCCATGTTGTGATTTTTGGGGATTGAAAGAGGCACTTTTGCAACGTGAATCTTTCAACTTGTGGATGTGGGGGAATTGCAATAGTGCGGTTATTGCGACAGCTCTAGGTGCAACACACAGCAAATGGTCACTTCCAGGAGAAGCTTTTATGAAACACAGATGACCTGTGGGTCATGTTGATAAAGCCGAGACTTGTTGGTGGTCAGCAGATAGGAAGTGAGACATATTCACACTAAAACACACATTTTAATATATACACATCAAAAGCAAAGCATGCAGAGCAAAGAAAGCACAGCCTGGCGCACACATGCTGCGGTGGCAGTATTTTGCAAGCCTTTTTCTTTGGTATCCCTGACATCTGTAGTTCCCTCTCTATCAATATATGGCCATTACCCAGGCAACAGAATACAAACACAAGGAGTCAGCACTAATAATCAAGCTGCTCGTACTTTGCAACCTTATTGAGCAAACCTCCTCAAAAACTCAAATGTACAGACAACCTCCAAAACAAACACCTGCCTTGTGTTCACGCACGACGGCAACCTCCATTAGCTGTAAGGTTTTGCAAACGGTTTATCTTGCACAGCGACTAATGTATGTCCCGCTGTGTAAAGTGCTATATTTACACAAGAAAACATGTGCCATAAACACAAAGGAGGAGTTCAAATAGTGGGAAAATAATCAGGCTTCAGCTCTAAGAGTCCCATTGTCATTTACAACATGGCTCTTCTCTGGACACAGAATGATAAGCAGTTCATACCGGTTCACTGTTAACGGGTATTAGCAGATGGTGGCCCTCACATGGTTTAGGGTCAATGTTCTTGGAAAAAAAGTCATGGAGTTCAGGTCAGTCTGACCAAACCTCAAATCCAGCAGTGTGTGTGTGTGTGTTTGTTTCCATGTTTCCAGTGGGTTTCTTTCAGAGACCCAGAAAACCTGGGTCTTCTACAAAGAACAGAGGCCGGCTTTGCGCGAGTTTTATCGCGCAAAGTTAAATTGAAGTCGTTGAAAAGGTATACTGCATGCATTTTGAGAACCATGCGCGTGAAAACACTTATTTATAATTGTGAATTCGGAACTTGTGTCTGATCTCACTTTCAAACACGCTCAATTAAGAGAGGAGTCAGCAGATAGAGTTAGCGTACAATCACACAATCAGCTGTTAGGGTCCTCGGTTTGTTCATTAGTTCACTAAAGTAAGATTCCAAAAATATTCTGAAAGTCATGTACAGTAAGTCAGCGTGTGATAAATTAGCTTTGGCAGTTTTGACAGATGTATTTTGTTCAAGTTTGACATCCCGAAACAACATGAATTGTGCATGCCCTTACTCATAATGTCCCCACACACACACACACACACACACACACGCTCTCTCCCAAAACACCAGTCCTCCTGCTTTAAGTGTAGATGCTATCCATGAAGTGCCTCCTAAAAGGGTTACTCCACACCACCCTTTCAGCAGCAGTCTACAGTTGTAGCGTGTCCTGTCAGGTTGCAAAAGCACTCAGCTATCCATCTCAGGCAGCCGCTCAGGAGGTAGCGTGGGGGCAAGTCGCTAGATGGCACGTTATGTAGCATTAAACCGAGCTGACTGGGCACTCGCTCGCCTCGAAAAAACCAAAGCACTGGGGTGAGAGAAGAAGGGGGAGAAAAGAAAAGCATCTTTTCTCCCAGAAAGATTGTCTGCCGTTTGGTTTTGATGCTAATTGGTGGTGAAAGGTTTGATAGCAGGCGGAGACTTTTTTTTTAGGTTTGTGGTTAACACTACACATCTGACGGGCAGGCCTAATAGGAGCCCATTCTGAATCTGTCTCAGTGCAGGATGTTTTAAAGTGAATTATTGGACACTTTCAGAACACGTTACCGATCAAACAATGTAGTAAATGTGGCAAACTCGCTTTTTTTTTAATTTTTTGAGTTGCACTGCTGTGACTTTTATGGGGCCACGCCATCAGACGGAAATGAAAAATAAAAAAGGAAGCAAAAGACCTAAAATGAACAACTGACAATAAACGTTAAATACAGTCAAGTTATCTGTAAGGCCCTTAATCACTATTATAAAAACATTCAACCTTTAATTTAGAGGTTCAAATTTGAATTAAAACCTCAAGATGACGAAGAAATATGTAGATACTATTAAAGGGATCTACCTACTATGAAGCTTTGGACGAATGCGTACTTACAGGGAGAAACATTCACATTACTCACTAACTGCCACTATCGGAGCATCAAACAGCAGAAATACTGCACACAGTTTACGTGTTTATTGCAAAACGTGTTTTTTGAAATTACTAGTCATACGTTTCCTTTCTGCATGGGTTAACAAATTAGAACTCCAGTTACCCCTGAGGTGAGATGTGGGTTTAAAAGTATACTTATTTGTTCCATCAAGACGATGATGATCTCAAATAACCTGATACTATAACTATGTCTTATTACAATCTGACATCTGGGAAGTTTGAAAGTTCCCGTAAGAACCATTTAGGTTATGGCATGTATAATAAGAGTTATTTTTGGTCTGATGAGGATGCCTAGTAATTTCCCATTAGGTCGACTTTCTTCTCCTACCACAGGTATTTTCCCTGGGTAAGCCCCAGCAGTGGGTGTGTACACTAGCGTACACACAGCTGCACCAAGTATGTGTGTGTGTGTGTGTGTGTGTGTGTGTGTGTGTGTTGTGCTGTGTGTCCATGCAAATATCTGATTTCAATGTCTGTATAATGTATAAGTTGTGTACGAATAAGTGTGTCTTGTTCTCGTCCGTCTCGAGGGTTTGCACGTCACGAGTTTGTGAAAATGAGTGCTCGCAAATGTGGCTCCTTCTGCATTACTCAGCACAATGTACACATCCAGGGCCAAGAATGACACGGGAGTCATTTTGCGGCCAAGTTAACTCCCCTGTTAACTGGCCACTGTGGCATTTGATAGTAGATGACGGTGTCAGAGACACAGACCTGGCCAGTGAAACCTCAAATTAACCTCATTTATCTGAGTCGTAGCTTATCACCTGACCCCTGCTACACACTCTCTCTCTCTCTCTCTCTGGCAAAAACACAAGCCTGAGCAGCAGCAGACACACACACACACGAAGACATCTAACCGAATGCACACAGACACGCAGCAACACACAATCGTGGTTGCATGCAAACACAAATACACGTTACATATATAGTTAGAGCAGTTTGGTCCATCCTTGAGCAATGAGTCAAATCTAACAAATAGGAGTTGTAACTGGACCCAAAGTCAGAGAGTGAAGATGATTTTATTAACTATTACAGTAATATTAGGTGCGTTAATGGTGACATTGCCCTGTAATTTACTTTGAAAAGTGTAAGAGCGTGATGATATTGAATTATTGTTACTCTATCTCTGCAGTACCATGCACAACACCAGACAGAAATTAATCCCATTAGTTATGTACTGTCATATTTGTCTTGCCCTGTGCTTTGGAACATGTCTGTGTAACTTATTGCCGCAATTAAGTTGCCTCTCCTTAGCCAGCAAAGTACACAATCCTGTTACATTCAAAGGGACACTTCCGTGCTCATCAAGCAGCCGTAGCGGGCAACTGGAGAAACGGTGTGAAAGTATAATATTATAAAAAGATTCTAGTCGAGGATGGTGAAAGAAAAATAGAGAAGGAGACACTCTCTCCCTAAAGAGGCCTTAATGCTGTAATTGATGATGGGCTCATGGGCAGGCAGGTTACATCCCGGCCCACTAGGTCGTATCTCTGTCAGCAGTGTTTTAGCACACCTCCCCGACTGTCACGGGCAAATGTTCCCGTCCTAATGTCATGAGCTTACTACATAGCGAAAGAAAATAATAGCCAGTCAGTCAGGCAGCCAGATGAGGCTGATCCACGGCCATCCAGCCAGTAAAAAAGATGAACTGGCCAAGCCACAACTAGCAGCCAGGCAGACAGACAGACAGAGAAAGCCAGCAATCCAGTCCGCATCCAGCAACTTGCTCTACTGAAACCACAGCTTTGTCGGAGAGGAAATAGCTTCGGCCTTTACAGACACTGTTGTAAATACTTTCTGTGGTTTTAGTTGCACAGGACCTGTCCTCCGGTGCCAATCCATGCATGATGATCCTGACCATATGGGCCAGTCGAGTCCAATTCCTAAACCTGAAGCATTGTCAGAAAGAGAGGCGACCGCGATAACAACTGGACTGGAATTTGGGACTTCACGTGCCACATCAGGAGCCATCGTGCACCGTGCTGACCCTCCCCCGTGCTGCCATGTGCTGCGGCTCCACATCAGCATCCTAAGAAGTCAACGGTAGTAATGGAAAGCAAAGCTTGTGCCAAGAGCAACATCGGTGAAGGGTGGGTTTCGGTATTCAAGGGATTGTTTCTATCACTGGCTATTTTCCTGTTATTGAATTCCTCTCTCTCAATGCATATCCTCCTGGCTCACACTCGAGTCATTGTTGATACCCACACCGACACACACCCATCGTGCAGGCTGAGGGGGGGCTTCTGTTCAAACATTTGAAGTAGAAGCACCAGCACACTTTAGCATTACATTCACAGACAATACCTGTGAATGTAATGCTAATGTTTGGGGCAATAGAAATCCTCACATTTGTGCTGCAATACATATGTATACATCCCCAATTCCTAGCATTCTTCTTTCGTCTGTCTCCTTCATCACTATCTATCTGGCTGTGTCCCAGGTTGTCAGCTTATCCTTGTCCCGGGCCCCCGGAGCTCTATGGGGGAAGAAGACGAGTCTGCGGGAGCTGTCTGACTGCCAGTCAGTGTCAACTCCCCGCTGTAATCCTCCGCCGCCTCTGATAAGGATGAGGCAGAGAAGACTAGGCTAGCAGAAGAGAAGAGAGGAGAGTGAAAGAGTGTGTTTGTCATTGAGTGAGCCACAGTTGAAGGAGCTCATAGCCGTCGCTCCATTATGCGCTGTAGAATACCATTAAACAGCTGTTATCAGTTAGGTTCTCCCTCATTTAACTTGGCCCTCAAAAGGCCAATGCTCGAAGCCCTTTCCTCTCAGCCAGGCATTGCTTGGAATGTAATCAAATATGAAACAAGGGAAAAGAGATCACAGGAGCAGCGTTCTGAATTAACTATTGCACGATGACTTACAGGTATCACATTTCAAGTATCGCTCCGGCACAGAAATGATTTTTCTTAGAGGCGGTGTGTGAACCAGCTCTGAGGGTTTTTTTAACTCATTTGATGAGTTGCTTAAGCCTTTTTTCCACTGGAGAGAAAACCCATCGACACCCACCAGCATCTGGCTTTGGTCTCCAGTGGGGAAGGTTACAATCTGCATTCATTCTCAGGATGAATGACTCTGGTATTTATTGGCTCCAGTGATGGAAATATGACTCCCAAGTGGACAAAAACTGATGTTGGAGTGAATATATAATGAATAAAATCAACAGGGATTTTGACAATTACTATAAGATTGAGAGTTTCAAAAACTGAATAAGTTCCAGATATAAATAAAGAAGTAAAACCGTAACATATTTGACTGTTTACTAACCTTGTTTTCCGGTGCATCCGTGACATCGAACGTGACGCGCCAGAAAAGAAAATCGACTGACTGACGATGGGATAAGAGAGACTATCGATTTTTTCAGCAGGTTTTCACGTGTTAAAAGAAAACAACCACATAAGTGCTAATTTTAGTTAAAAATTAGATTCAAATTGATGCAGGAACACAACTTTATACAGAATTTAAGCTTGTTATTTGCCCACAAGATCACTCTGTCATCTTTTAGTCACTATACACTTTGGAGTTTAATCCAGTTTAGCCTTTTACAGCAACCTTCCTAGATAACTGTATGTCATGTCAGCTGCACCATTACAGAGCCAAAGCCAACACACGGTCACTAAGACTGCAAATTGATACATTCATTCTAATGTTCACACACACAGTATATATCCGCAAGTAATGTAAATGAATGTAATAATGAATGTTTTTATTGAATTATACATTGAAAAAATGAGCAATGTGCCTTCAACAAGTGCATTAGTGAAGTTTAATGAATCACGAGACCATAAAAGTGTGGTCTCATTGACCCTTACATTTGTCGTGGTTTCACCCTTACCGATGACATCTTTTCCCTCAGATTAATTGCAGATTCAAGGGCCTATACTGTGGCATCTCAACTGAGCTGCTATCGCTGTGCTGTACCGGCAGCGGTCTAAGAAACACAAGATCGTGCACTAAGCACTAACAAGGGGACACGCGATCACACGCGGTGGAATGTTCTTTCACACAAAATACACAAAAACTCTCATTGATCCCCTTTAAAAGCAGTATTCTGTGTGTGTGAGGGTGTCCTTTCTCTTGTGTGCATGCATGTGTACTCGGTGCGCTCATGAATAGGGGAGGATGAAAGGAAAAACTGAAAAGGTCTAAGCGCACGGCATGGTTCAACCAGACAGCTCAATCTCTTGATCTGCCCCCCCCCCCCCACACACACACAGACACACACACCAACCCCTCTTTACTATTTCAAAATCATTTCTGTCCCACAGTCTTTTTTTTGTACCGCTTATGACCCATACTACCTACATTCCTGTTGTTTTCCATGCTCATGTAGCAGCTTGAGTAAAAGGAGACAATCAGGGATCCAGTCTTGTGCGAATGCAGCAAAAATAAGGGTCGACGTCATTTTCATTATCTCTCAAACAAAGTTGTGTGAAAATGCATGGACCAGCGATGTGAAGGAGAGAAGGGAGGAAGGAAACAGGAGAACAATATCTAAACAATATGCTGGAACACATTTTCTTTAGACCTATCATTTCTGTGCAATTCGTCTGTGTGCTTTGTCTCCTTTCAGTGTTGCGTTTTAAGACGGGGTTGTAACAACTGAATATGTTTCTATGCATGATTACTTTATTATAAAAGAGTGTCTGTGTTTGTTTTGGCTCGCGGCAGCACATTTTAGTGTTTAGTCAGGTCTGTAGTGGCACATAAGAGCTGACAGCTTCTTAATGAAGTGGTGTTGTACTCAACAGGATATCATGTGATGGAGCATGATTTACCTACTAATCTGTATGATCCGACTGCCCCGACACCACTTAAAGTCTTTGCACACTTCAGAGCGGAGCAGGGTTTGTTCCTGCAAATGTTGAGAGTTTCCGGTATTCTACCTAATTTATATTTATATTAAATTCCAGATACATTGAAAAGACTCAAGCATAATCTAGCAGACGTGTGGTTGCATGTGTCTTCGAGTGTGTGGGTCCGTGTGCACATACGGCTCGGACAAATGAGCCAAGCTCAGTTAAATGGCTTGTGATTAGGACACATTGGCTTCTAATTGCCTCTCATTACCATTTGAAAGTGAGTGGCGGCTGGAATCAAAGGCTATGGTGGCAGTGGTAAAGTGCATTTGTGTGTGTGTGTGTGTGTGTGTGTGTGTGTGTGTGTGGTAGGTGGGTGGGTGGAACAGCACATCTGATTCACAGTGGCATGACCGCACATGGGGCACTATAGTTTGGTTTCTAAAAGCCAACCTGAAAAATGTTGCACTTGCTTCTCTTACAGACCTACTACCCTCTGTTTCCCTACCTTGTACAATGAAAGCGTGTCTATCTTCACCCTCCACCTTTTGCATTCCCAGCTCTCCTCTGGTCATGCACTCACCACCCTTAAGACTTCACGGTGTTAGTTGTCAGTTCAAATCCTAAAAGACCTGGTTTTGAAGTTGAACTTTTGTTCCATCCCATCCCTGAATTTCCTTTCTAATATCCTGAAATGCACCTGAAATGTCACAGCACCAAAACTGAACTGCCCTTTTCAAATTCACAGTGCAGCCGACTATGGCCCACACACCAACCCCACTCCTCTCTGCCTAAATACTGCTTTTAACATGGTGTAACGAGGTTGGGCCGGTGTAAAGATTTTCAAACCGGATTGATATTAAACCAAACACCGACCAGACCGGCATACTCAATTTTCCTATTAGGTGTCGCACATGACCGAGTTGCCGCTCCACCAAAACTGTAGTTGGTCCACCTTAAAAGGTTAGCCCACCTTAAGTAAACCAAAGTTGTCGCTAGCTTTCGGGCTAACGCCCTTTGTTTTAATCAGCAGGTGGCAAGCAAGACACAGGAACTTGGCAAGGGTCTTGAGGGGATAAATAGCCTAAATTGTAAACATGCTGCACTGCTCCATTCACAGTTGTAATGTAAATGCTACCTTCATACTCACCATCACACAAACGCTTGTTTCCTCTCTATCTCTCCAATGCACTCTTGCTAATGTTACGCACACCATCGGGCCACCAGGCTTGCAATCAATGGCAGAAACTCTTGACCCGGCACCCCAAAAAATACATAAACTTTCTAAACAAACACAACGTGCGCCGCCATGGGAATCTTTCTCCCGTACCATCACTACTGAAGTTTAATCTCTTTCGTGTTGCTAACTTGGGCTAGGTAGTGGGATAAATTGCACACGGCCTCTCTGACACAGGTGGTTTTGTTCGTTTATAAACAAATTTATGTTAATCACGTTGCTATTTTGCTTATTACTTGTGCAGTGCCAGTTTGCATTAAATCTCACCGGTTTAAGCTCGTACTCTGCACCGGAGCTCCAAATTTGGAAATCAACCCAATACCAATGGTGTCTCATTAGTCATCCAATTGGCATGACCAATTCTGTCCACATTTGTTTGATTAATAAGCAGTTCTCAATTAAAGAAGTATAATCATGTGTAAGTTACTAGACATGGAAGGTATTGAAAAGACATTGCAGGTAAAACAAATGAGGTAGATTGTGACCATTTTGCAGATACAGATAGTATAAACTTTTTGGAACTTGAAGCAAAAGTATTAAAACCTCATTATGTTTAAGTCTCATTAAGAACCAAGATCTCAAAGACCACCTCATCATGGTATTCCACAGGGATTAACGCTGGGTCCCCTTCACTTTATCATCCATCTCCTCACTATCATCAGACATCAAGGCCTCCTGTTATAGCATTGGTGCTCAGCTATTCATTTCCATCTAACCACTTAGTTACTACCTCTGTCCCTTCTCCAAGCTGCTGCCTCAAAAACACAAAGAAGCGCATGAGCCATAGTCTCACAACTAAAAAACGGGCTTAATAAACCAATATAATTACTACTGATCAATGCAGATGCTGCACACGGGCACTGGTTGTTTTTTTTTTAAAGCAATATTTTGGCAAGAGGAGATGTGTTTGGGGTGTACAGTGCATACAGGCAGTAGCTACGCTGCACAAGCGTTAGTATATGGATGTTCAAGCAACCTACAAACTTTTTTGCAGCAGTCTGATGCAGTGATTTGTAAAGTGGGGATCGGGGACCCCAAAAGGGTCTGTGAAAAGTTTTGAGATTCATTACTTTAAAAAAGAATTACAAAAACAATGTGATTGAGATTATAAAGATCAAGCAGCTGACAATTCATTTATCAATTTTGGTTGAAATATTCCTTTTAACTTAAATATATTGGTATTATATACAAACATGCTTTGTGAATTCTTTGTTATACCGAAATCTTAATATATTGCATATAGTTTATAATTTCTATATATTCAAATATATCATATGCTGCCATACTGTAACTGTGAGTATAGCTTTTGATGAGATATCTGCATAGTAGCTACAGTAGCACCATAGGGTGACTAGTTAATTTATTGCTACGGAAAAGGCAACTCAATAGGTTTCAGGAAGATGTACGTTTTTTTGGGGGGAATTGGCAATTAAATATGCAAATTGGTCATGCAATCTCAATCAATTACATTGCATAATAGGAAATGCTTCAAACATGAGAAGAGACACAATAAAGTAAAACTTGGCGACTTTTTTTTTAGTTTCTGTTCAAATAGCAAATAATTACACGGACATCATCAGATAATGGGGAAGGCTTAAACGTGTGAATGCGGCTTTTCATTAGTATCAGTTCATTCGTCCATGTGCTTGGTCTCATTCGGCTGCCATATTAAATTCATACTGTGAGTGAAAGCATAGGCAACCAGTTGGGAAGCATAGCCTACCCTGAGTGCAACTCCGAGGTGTAAACAGAGTAAAAATAGCCTGCTATCACAGGCTTCCCTACAGTCCCGTTATATAATGGTCCAAGCTAGGATGAATGACATCACGCGCAGTCCAGCAATCACAAACCCTATGTCCTTTACAACCAGCTGACAGTGTAAAACACTCCGTAGTAGCCACCATATTACATACGCAACACTATTTAATAAACATGCAAAATAAATGCAACCACATTCTCGCAAACACTGGACTAATGTGGACTGTGGTTAGTTGTTGTTCGCCTCTTTTCGCGAAGAGAAAAACACTTCCGCGATGGTGAAACGGAGATAAAAACGCAACGCTTTGCCTTTGACAGTCCGTGTCAGTAGGAAAATAGTTCAAAAGAAGACATTTGCGGCTTAAAGCAGTGGTATTTAGCGGCGTATGTCAATGTTAAGCGCTAAGACATAGTCTGGAAAGAGCAAATGTTTGAGCCGAGGTCGAGTGGCGCAGTTACTGAAAGTACAGCGGCTGCCCGACACCAGCTCGCCCCGGCGGACGCGCTCCGCGCTCGGTCAGAATCGAGCCAAACCCCCGCTCTCTTTCGCCCCACTTAAACACTACTTTGCGTTCCCGTTCCGCAATGACAAGTGCATACACCCAAACCCCGCACGCACCCGCACCGTTTGGTCACTTAAACAAATAGGTCAGAGGGCGAAGTAAACATTTTCCCGAGGCTTTGTAGTAAACCGGAGCGTCAGCGCCACCCTGACCAGTTCTTCCAGCCATTTTCTCTTCACAGCTTCCAAAAAAAAAGAGAGATAAAAGTGGCGTGGTGACAGGTCGCCTGAAACGAGTACTGAATGAACAGTTTTGTGCGACTTACTGTAGGGTGAAACGGGTTGCTGAGCTTGTGTCTCTCCTTGTTGCCAGGGCTCCCCTGCTCTGCTCCGGCGCTGACGGTGGGAAGCGTCTCGCCTCCTGATGATGTTTGCAGCGCCCAGCTATGAGCTCTCTGCCCCCACCAAAGAGAGCGAGAGAGGGAGAGAGAGAGCGAGAGAGAGAGAGTGAGAGAGAGAGAGAGAGAGAGAGAGAGAGAGAGAGAGAGAGAGAGAGAGAGAGAGAGAGAGAGAGAGAGAAGTTTTTAAAAAATGGAGCAGTTTGTAACCTACTCATGCAAAAACATGACACGGCTCGGAGCAGAGCATACAGACACTGAATTACGCATTCACTGTCAGTAGCTACTAGTGCGTGAGAGTGCACAGTAGGCCTGCGCATGCCATTTTTAGTTCAAGTGTGTTTGTATATTTTTGAGAGCATATGGCTGCTGCATTCGTTGTAGCAAATTCACGAGGTGTGTGTGAGTGTTTTTTATTTTTTGGGGATTTTATTCTAAATATCCAGCATGATATAGAGCTTTCTTAACAAACCCTCATTCACAAAAAAAGTGAGTAGAAATAGTAGCAGAGCTTCTCCTCCTGTGTTAAAGAACATTCCAGCTGCAAACCCCAACACCATACGTGTAAGGTTAAGCACAACTTTGAGGTACTTTACTTGAGTATCTACATTTTCTGCAACTTTTTCCTCATTTCATTTCAAATGTCAATATTGTTTTTTTTATTCCTGTACATGACTGCTGCTGTTTTTCCATTTGATATGAAGATTTCACATCTAAAACTTATGATCAGTTTATAGAATATGAATGCATTGTTATACATTAATCTACCCAACAACATATCAATTAAAATAATTAGCTCCACCCCTAACTGTTACAACACTAAAATGCTGCATGTTGATGCATTACTAATGATAATTTAATAATGTAATACATAATAATAAAACACTCACAGGGGTCATTCTGCTCCACAATCAATACTTTTGACACCGTAAGTACTTTTTTCCTGAAAATACTTTTGTAGTTTTCATTACCCTGAAGTGAGCTGTAAAATATAATTGAGTATTTTCTAGTATTATTACTTTTGCCTAAGTAATAGATTTGAATATCTAATATAAATTAGATGGTAACAACAACGGCGTGTAGATAACTTACCTTAAAAAACTAGATTATTATTATAAACATCTATTATATATAATATCAGGTATGGAAAACAAAAATAAAAGTTAAAAGCACATTTCTTTCCATGAAAAACAGAGCTGTCTCAATAAAGTCATTGAATATGGTGAGTATTCAATTCGTATTTGACAATGTCAAACACTGGTGGCTATTGTTTATGCCATGAGCTCCGTCCTATGTTTGATGCTGGGGATACCAACCCATCTTTACATTTTATGTCTCAGAGAGCTGCCGTCAACAGGCCAGGAGGTCAAGGCAAGCATTTGACGCAGAGAGCTGGAGATATCTGGGAGAATCAGCTCAGCTGAGGGCGATGACTGAGAGTCAGCTGACAGTGACAAGGTGGACCATCTCAATCAACTGCTGATAGCACACACAGACACACAACCAGAAACATACAGTAATTCTAAAAAACATGTGATGAAAGACGCTTACTCATGATCGGATTCAGTTATTGCTAATTCACTTTAAGCTGCTAAATTCATTTGGCTCTCTGTGGCTCAGTCACATATTTACCAGTTAAAAAAGAACTGGGAGGTTTAACAGACAAGACAAAATTGACTAAAATACTGCTGCTGAAAAGCATTGAAATCTTTTCTTTTTTTTTTAATCAATTGGACCTCTGTGACCTCTCCCAGATTTCCAATATGGCAACAAGCTCCTTCGCCTGCCGGTCACAGGAGAGTGCAACCTGACACTGACCCGTGGCGCCGAAGGGTGCACAAGGCTGCAAAGTGACAGACGATCTGGGATGTATCCCACTCCCTGCCAGTCACTCAATAAGTGGCCTATTGTCCCGCGCTCTATTGTGCCCCTGTCACATGGATGCCAAACAAAGAGACGGAGAGGTAGGCCGCCCTGTGTGCCAGGAGGCTAGCATTACATTCATGGCCTGGATGCATAGAAATGAAGAGACACCGTCTGGTGGTGAAAAGACCTTGATATTTGAATGGAGACCCGGAACACAAACATTTATTACGTAAGCTGAATACATGCTGTTTGATACTTAAAGTCCCTGTAGTGCTTCCTGTGGTGTCACTTTCACACTGTATGTACAGTATGAGTTGCCACACACAACATACTGTACGTGCCAGTTCAGAACTCAAGATGAAACAGTGAGCTGACCACGTGTTTCTGAATGAATCTCCAAGTCATCCTGATTTGTGATTTAATCATAGGGTTGCTGAGGGTCTTGCTAGCTCACAGAAGTTCATGCATATACTCAATCTCAAACACACAAGCATGTACTCGTTCCCGTCTTTACTCTCTCTCTCTCTCACTCCCTCTCTCTCACTTTCGTCTCTGCATGTACACACAGGAATACACCTCCTCACTCTTACAGTGGGTTGATGAATGACTCTTTTTGTTTTTTAAAGCAGTTGCAAAGGACCAGCAGACATGCACATTTTAGGCAAAGTCAGTGGGGCCGTTTCCTGTCTGCCAAATCCTTCATTCACATAGTTGTGATTGTGTGTGTAGTGTAGTGTGGTGTGGTGTGGTGTAGGGCCATGGTGTGCTTGAGGAACTATAAAGAATTGCTCCCAAGGAGCAGATTCTTCCAGGGTTGGGTTACTCCCTAGAGATGTTTCTGTGTTCTTTGTTTGAGGTGTGAACACACTCAGGGACGATAAAGGGCACCAGGTGTGGCATGTATGGCAAGAGCCCTGAGAAATTAAAGACTGGCTGTTTAAACCTGCATGGCTCTCTGGTGTGATTAAATGACTCATATCTTTAAATGTCATCGCAGTTTGTAACCCTCAGCGATTAAAAAGCTCTATTTTTGGCGAAAGAGGGGGTGAATGGAATATTAGAAACATGATTTTGCAAGATGCGTCATCACTGTCCAACCTATTATGGTATATGCTTCTATAAGAAAAAAGCTGATGCCCAGTTTTTGTGTCACTTCTTAAGCTCTGCTGACCGGAAAACCAAGACACAACTGTATTCAGATATCCATATAAGAGGCATGTCAGTTAAGTGGATGTCTCTGTGTGTATGCACAAACAAGGCATTTGACACCTCACTTGGGATATGAATAAATAACACTTAAAACACACACTGAGGAAGATAAATAATTAAAAATCACTCGCCTTTGTATGCAGCTTTTAAGGGTTTTCAGAGATTTTAATGGCCATGGACATCTCTGCAGAGCAACGAAATGGCACAGCGTCTGAAGTGCTTGCCACTTATCATGGTGCATTCAGCTATTGAGCACCCCAGCTTTTCAGACACTCAGACAGCATTTTCGTTATTTCTATGTGAAAGTTTACCATTTACCTGTTCAGCCGGTGTGAAAATCTAAGCCGGAGAAAAGAGTAGGCCGATGCATTGATATATCAGCACTTCAAATTCTCTGTTAAAGAGGAACGGTCATCCTGTGTGCTTTGAAAGTCGCTGTCACTTCAGATTTCAAGGCTGTGGTGTCTGCTGAAGCCTTCTCTCTCTGTGCACAGGGGATGGTGGTTTTTTTGCAGCTACTCACTGCTCCCCCTTTTGCTCAAACGTGGAAGTGTTTACAAGTTCCAAGTACTAGAGAGCATCATATCAAACACTGCAAGGAGAATAAATGAAGTGTTTTTTTCTTGTAATTCATACCATATAGTAATATCCCCTTCAATTCAGCAGCCCACTTCTCCTTAAGATGTGTTGAATGCAGAGGTCAAATTCCAAATTCCATGTATGTACATGTGTGTATATGACGTGTATAATAAAGTTTAAAGTTTAAGTGCAGCCCTGTCAGATAAACTCAAGTACCCTTCAGGTCTGTTTTCAGCTGTTTATCCACTATTTCAATGTTTATCCATTAATTTGAGATATTTCAACCAATATCCAGCACTTTTAAAGGTGCAGTATATGGGATTCAGGGCAAAAATATTGCAGCAAACAACTATTTGCTATTTAAAGATACACGTACTGGAGTAATATCTACCTGAGCAGAGAGTGAAGTTGCTCTCTCTGTAATCTGCTTTGCTTTATTGACATAGCCCGGACGGCCTCCATGTGAGCGCGTCCCATTGGCTAGATGTTGCTGCCACTCTGCACTGCGCTCATACGGCGGTTTCAGCTAATAACGCCGTCCCGACCCACGCCCACCCTCCGGATTCTCCTCAGATAAACACTGTTAGCTCTGTCAGCACTCTTGCTGTAGTTTGCACTGTTAGTGTTGTTAGCACTGTTAGTTGAGCCCCGCTGGGTCAGTCGTTAGAGCCATTGAGAGGCAATAGATATGCTCCCAATTCTTTTTTAATTAGTTGAGCTACTCGACTATCCGCAAAGACAGTATACCCCCCAAACAACGGTAGATCCCCTTCTGTAGGTTGTAGTTGGGATCACTTGATTATAATATCTATATGTTTGGCCTCCCAACCAGTGCAAACATTTTTCTAGGAATATGTATACACTGTGTAATCTAGTCTAGAGTCCAAAGTCTACTTAGTTCGTTTTGGTTTTGGTTTTCATGGCAAAGAACAACCAATAAACTAGACTTGACTTCTTGCACCCAATCGCTTCCAATTCCTTGCCCGTACCTTTTCATACTGTATGCAAAACCAGCTTCTGCAGCCTTTAAATCAGAATATGTAACAATCACAAGCTCGCTAACATATCACCATTTCCACAGTGTCTCTCTAACAACCAAATTACACAGGCTTAAAGTTGCCCTTGCAAGTGTAATCCTACAGTGAATGCCTGCTATCGGCTAACCTGTTCTCACACACCTTCCCCACTCTGCGACGAGGGAGAACGAGCAGGGAGGATTAGGATGCAAAGGGAGTTCCCTAATCTGTGCATTAGCAGCAGCCAATTCAATCAGGCTGTCTCGGGCAGGAAGATTTTGGGAAGTAATCCGGAGTGTCTTTCTGTGATCCGTGTAAAACAGTCCAGACCTAATTGTAAAGGAGGAACATATACTTCAAAGTCCGGCCAGAACACACACACCAGCATGCACACAGTGTTTCTGCTCTCCACACGCATGCACACTGAGAGATATATGACATCTGAATGTTGCTATGTTGCAGCAGATCAGCATTACATTTCGCCTCTGATGAAACAAAGATTTGTGGAAAGAAGAGAGTGGTATGTGTTCCCCTTTGCATGTTCTCAATCCTGGACCAATAACTTATTTTTAGACTGCTGCCTTTGTAGACCAGACTGCAATATCTCAGGGACACCGAATGTTATGCTGCTTATTATAGAGACTCTGTACTGTTGGTTTACCCTTTCCACTTCCTGTTTAAACTGCAAATCATTTTGGTGGAAATATTTGATTCCACTTTCCCCCTTATTGTAATTCTCTCTGCATACGGGTTTGGCTTTTCTTTAAATGTGATGTCTGTGTTCAACCCTCCACCCCCCCCCAAATATAAACACCAGCACCTCATGTATCATGAATGAGGATGTGGTCCTCAGCCATCTTTTCTGGTTTAATAAGGCTAGAAAATTCTCCTCCTACTAAGCAGGGACTTTAATTATTGACCAGGGAAGGGAGGCTCTCCTACACACTTTCGTAAACACACAAACACCCGAGTGTACACACACACACACACACGCACACAAACAGTGGTGAGTGATATCAGGACTTTACATTACAAAGTCACCAACCCTGGGGTCAGCGCGGAGTCAGCTGGATAATAGATGAGCTTGAAAGAGACATAAGTCAAATCTGAAGCACTCGATTTACCTCCTGTCTGTCGGCCTGGGTGCCTGATTTTCCTTTTTGTGTATGACAATGTGACCGTTAGGGGAACAGCGAGATAAACTGCCAGCCTGCGGAGCCACTTTCTGCAACACAAGTAAGAAGACAATGACTAAGACATATAGGTAAAGAAGAGGTTCGAGGATATATCTATATTCATTTTACCGGAGCAGGTTAAACTGTGTTTTTCAAACATATAGATCATAATGAGGTGATTGTTGTTGAAGTATTATTCAAGAAACAATTAGTTAATTAACTGATTATTCATTTGACAGAAAACCATTAATGAATTGTTTAAAGGAGTATGTCGTAATTTTGGGAAATGTTCCCTTTTTTTGCCAAGAGTTGGACAAGAAGATTGATAATATCTGTACAGTAAATAAGAAGCTACATTAGCTTAGCTTTGCATGAAGACTAGAAACAGAGGACCTGTTAAGCTCATGAATTATCTCATTTGTTTAATTTTGTGATAGTACAGGGGATTATCTGCCGGACTATTTCTTGACTTTCTGGACACAGCAGTGGTATCCGTCTTCTAAACTCTTGGTAAGAAGGCGAACAAGATCTTTGAGTTTCGGGTTGTTGCTCAGACAAAACTCCTAATTCTTTAACCACCTAGAAAACACAGACTGAACCCAGAGGCACAATTTCAGAGGCAGTAAGGTAAGATAAGGTTAATATCCAGAATCTTTGATGAAACCCAAAAACAACATGGCAGGCAGATCACGCAGACAGAAGCTAAGAGTGGTACCCAGAGAATATTCAAACCAGTACTCGGGCAAGGCATCAGGTAGGCAACGTCAGACAGGCTGGGAATTGCTGACATACTAGACAATCTGGCAGAGGGTAATTGGAGCTGGGTCTGTGTATGAGTGAGTGACTGATGAGGGGAATGAGATTGTGGAGATAGGTGGGAAAGCTCAGGTAGGAAGGAAGGAGGAAGGGAGAAAGATAACAGCAGGGAAGGAGCGAGTGGCAGGATCTGTAACTGCAGGAGAGTGGAGATGAGGCTGATAAATCACATTGAAAAACAAATAATCAACAGCTTCAGCAATTATTATGTTGGAGCCCCATTTATTGTGTTGTTAGAGGACAAGTGGAGCGGGAGGACAGCGGACTGGGACAAGTGCCCTGCCTTACCACATGCATTGATTACAATGCGTCGTAGTCATCCATCAATGCTACTTCTGTGGCTTCATCTTCTCACCGCCGTCATTAGCACCTTCCGCTGTGTGTCCCACCTCTGTGTCCACAACGCCCTCCTGCCTCCTCTCTCTATCTTTCCCTTTCTTTGCTTTTCCGTTTCTCCCCAAACCTCTCTATCTCTCTCTCTCTCTCTCTCTCTGCATTCCCCTGTACTGCACGTTGAGGTTGAGTCAGCCTCTTCACGCCTCACCTTTTTCTCACATTGTACGTGGGGAACAGGTAGGCTTTAAGTGTGTTTGTGAAGATCAATTTGAGGAGGAAAACTTTTAGATCATTGAGTCCAGGTGACGAGGCCACATCACACGAAATGATGGTCTATAGTCATCTTCAACAATTTGGCAAATACACACTCAGATGTTACACACAGGTAGATGAAGAGATTGATACCACACGTCTGTAAAGTACAGTCAATTTGTAGCTAGATGCCGCAGCGGTTAGCTTAGCTTAGCATAAAGTCTGGAAACAGCTGTCCTGGCTCTGTCATAAGGTAACAAAATCCATCACCAGCACATCTAAAGCCCACTTAATAACACATTATTTCTTGTTTGTTTAATCAGTACAAAAAAAAAGTGAAGAAACTTTAATGCGCCATTTTACAGGATTTATTTGCTGTACTACTTCTCGACCAGGAACAGTTGCCAGACGGTCTCTTTCTGCATTATTCATATTATATATTTCCTCTTTCCTTCATCAGTGCTTTCCAGTTATGTTCTCTTATGTGAAAGACTGTACAGTCAGTGCAAGTTTTAAAGTGCTACCCTTTCACCTCCCCAGCTTTGTGAGTATGTTCAGCTTAATGCATTCAGGTATACAAGCACCTTGCAGTAGCGGTCTAATTCAATAACAACACTTGACAATGTGCTTGTTGTAGTGAAATGCAAATGTCCGACTGTGATGCAAACTTATAAAGGTAAAGCCACTTAATCTGCTGTTTAATGTCGCTCAATCATTCATTCCGCCACCACAGTCATCAGACTGCTGTACTATGATCCGCAAGGCCAGATCGTCTAGACGCTCGATTTCAAAGGCCTTTTAGAAACTTGAATCAATAAAGTTACCGTCTCCTCAACACACTGCTTCTCTCGATGCCTAGCCACAAGAGGCCTGATATCATTGAGCTTGTACAAACTCACCATCAATTAATCTTTATCCGTGTGTCTCTCTCTCTCTCTCCGCATGTGAAGTGGTTGTCATAAGTGGAGGAGAGCTCTCTCAGTGAAGGAGAGTCCCGGTATGAAGTTGCTGAGTGTGTTCTCACTGTTTGCTTATGCTGGATGACAGTGAACCTTCATGTTTGCACGTGATTATGTGTGCTTATGTGTTATCTGTGCATGGGTGAGTGTGGATTTATGTAATACAGTAAAGGTGGGAAAGTGTTACCACTTACTTTTGGTGTGGTAATCATTCTACATGGCAGTCAATGTACACGTTTACTGGTGACTTTGAGTGCAAAATGGACATACACCTTTGTGTCCGGAAATGCTGTAAATTGAGATCTTGTGCACCACACTGCACCAGTTTAAGGCAAAATCGGCGGCATTAGCCGAAGTATACTCCGACGTAACAATTGACCTCATTTAATTTCACACAACTTGCTTGATTGATTGAAGCGTCAACACCGCAGTGCTGGTGCGGTGGCTCTATCTGAACATCACATTTCCCGTCAGTTTCTCATTCAGTTCAAATGAAGTTAGACAAGAATGTTGTTCCACTGGGAGCGTCCTCTCCGACCTCCTGACGTCAGCTGACGGTCACCCTTGAATGTGTGTTGTTAACATGCAGAGCATTGTGAAGATTTTACCCCCGGGTGAATTGGTTGATGAAATATAAATGATGTCCTCAGTTAATTAACAGACACGACGTTTATGGATTAATATTGATACAAATTAAGAATGACCTGTTTACGGAAATTCAAGAGGATTCAAATTACTGTAAGCTATTTTGGCAGCGTTTTCCGTCGCTCTTCTTCTATTCAAACAACTTTGAGTCTCTATTTATAGATCACTTCCTCTTTCATTTCTTAGTTCTCAGGATTTTCAATTATGCAGACTCTTTTAAGTGTACTAGCTGGCCTGACCATGAATCATTAGCTGCTTTCAGTATCCACTGCAGGCTTTGTTTGATATAAAGCTAAAAGTCCAAAATACAGTGCATACTCTGTCCTACAAATGAACCAGCAACTTGGCACAAGCTTAAACTCACTTGCTTTTCAAACAGCATATGAATTTGAGTCATGTATTAAAGCTGATGGTTTCCTTTTTCTTCTCTCATTTAATTAAGATGGAAAAGGAGAGGTTTTATAAACACTATGCATGTCTTTGGCTAATCAAATGTACACAACATGGGACAAAGGCACATTACACCACCAGCGCAAACTCAACATCCTCCTTACACACAGCCGATTATGAAATGATGTACTAAGTTATGGATTGTGAAGTTTACCCTCCGTGTTGTAAAAGATGTGTCCTGAAATGAACCATGCGTGACAAGAAACATGAGCGAAAACAGCCAAAGCTCTGGCCGGCGGGGGACAGGACATCAATCTTTATCAAGTCAAACTAAAGGGAATTACTGTAACATGTAAAGGATACACTGCCGTGCACAATATACAGATCATAGGAAATGGAATAAATATAATGGCAATATTGAAAACATTTGCTCAGCACTGGCAGCTAAGAGGTGGGAATAAGCTGGAGTCGAAAGCAAAGGAGATCAAACTAGCATTGATAAAGAGCAATGTTAATTTAAATGGAAATGTTCAGACACATGCTGCCTTCTAATAGCTCGACTGAGACAGCTCATCCATCAAGGGCAACCAAAACCCTTGAAAGCCTGCGTGCCATTATTACTATTCACAGCTTTATGGCTTCATTGGCAGCTGATATCCTTGGTGTTAATTTGCCAATTTGCTGTTTCGACCATTAAAGTATGTACATGTTTATGTCAGAACTGTCAGCTCAGTGCACTCATATACTGTACTTTATGTTCTGTGTGTAGGCTTCTTCAAAAAGGGATCTTGATCTCAATCTCACTACTTCCCTTAATAGCTACCAAAACAATATTTAGCAGACAACTGAATAATACAAGAGTTAATCTGTGGAGGAGAACGTTGTATGTTGATCGGCGCACTGTGTGCAGTCATGCCTGCGTTTGATTGCTTTCCAATCTATTAATAGCAGACCTCCAGTGGCCGACCCATTAACACATGTTGTCAGTCAGCAGGCCAGATTATGACCCATCAGATTGTTACTCTGCCACCTGTGATGGGATTTCTCAGATTCCCACACACACACACACACACACACACACACACGCACATAGAGACATGAAAACACGCTGTTCATGATTACAGTACATACTGTACATTACGTTTATAGAATACGTGAGGAAGGAAGGGAATGTTCACGATATCGTAACTATCAGCATCTGCTATTCTCATACTTTTCATCCTGTAATTATACTGCTAGCATCGAGGATGTGAACAACATGCCAGGCTGTTTAAAGAACAAACTGCAGCACTGCACATGGCATATTTCAACTTGTGAGTAAAATGACTAAACATGCACACATGCTTTCTGTCTGCAGACACACTGTATACATCTACACATATGGACACACACAGTACGCTTGTGCCAGCAGCCTGTAGAGGATTATTTTAGATCTGTGAGTCTGCGGGACTCCTTGCATACAGTACATACCTCCATCAGGGGGAACCAGGTGGGATCTGCTGAGGCCCCACTGAAGAGGCACTAATCCTGGGTCACTGCTGGCGGTGAGGGCCTGGAAGCTTGTAACCTGCTGCCATGTATCAACAACACAGCCTCACAGAGGACACAAATGTTTTGTAGAGCCAGTCTGCTGCTGAGGGATTAAATATACGACTATGGTCAGTATAGTGATTTAATCACACACACACACACACACACCATATATATATATATATATATACATATATATATATAGAGATAGATAGATAAACAGAAAGAGAGAGAGAGAGAAAGAGAGAGAGAGAGAGAGAGAGAGAGAGAGAGAGAGAGAGAGAGAGAGAGAGAGAGAGAGAGAGAGAGAGAGAGAGAGAAAGAGAGAGAGGGGTTTTTGGGTTTGCATAATTGTTCACAAGTCTGTGTGGGTACAAGTTGTGCAAGAGTGTACATGTGAGAAAATAAAGTGTGTGTGTGAACTCACAGGAGGGAGAGGCACTGAGGGTGGGGCACATGTGTTAGGCAATGTTGGAACAGCTGACAGCCCGGCTTTGCACACACACACACACACACACACACACACACACACACGCACAAACGAGCACACGCATTAACACACTGCACAATAAGACTACCGCCTTGTCATCGAGTGCTTACCACTTCCTCCTCCTCCTCCTCCTCTCTACCCGTCTCCTCCCTCTATCCGCATATAGTATAGTACTACATGCTCCAGTTGACAGCTCATGCCGAGCCAGCACATTCCACATTATTACTACTTCAGATGTTTGTGGCCCAGAAGCACGCCGATTGGCTGGGCTGCCTGGGAAAACCAATGAAGGGCCTGCTCCGGGGAGTGAAGAGGCAGACAGCACACTCAAAGGGAACTCCCTCTGCTGGGCGATGCGCAGAATGTCTGGGTTAGTCTAAACACACAACTGTCTGTCAATGGATTGCAATCTAATATTCCCTTCACGAGGGAGGGGTTGTGTCCTAACATTTGCTAATGCTACCAACCGCTCTGTTATATCTTCTTCACCACTCAGACACTTTACTATTCCCTTACTTTTATGCACAAATCTCCCCCCCCCCCCCCCCCCCCCCTCTCCCCATCCATCCCTTCCTCATTTACTCATTCTCTCTCACTATCCAGTGTGTCTGTCAATCACAGAGTGGTCCCGCAGCTCATCCTACTGCTGCAATGCAGTAGTGCCTGAGGAGGCACATGCAGACATAAAAAAAAAAAACACTGGTCTGAGCACAAAGACCTGTTGTTGGCCTTGGAGAGCATCCAGAGGCCTCGAATGAAACTCTGTGAGGTATCTGAGGGTGGAGCGTCTGTCTATAACAATTCTTCTGAAATATCAGACGACTGAGTCAGATGGAAAGTCCTGTTGTAAAAGTAGAACGTGTCCCTGTGTGTGTGTGTGTGTGTGTAGGCCTGCATAAACTTCACTCAGCATACTTTCAGCCAGAATTAAATGAGGTTTAAGGCAGATGGGATTAAAGTTGATACTGACACATAAAATATCACATTTTTCCATTTTCACCTACTTTTTATTGACCACGCCTGGTTAATCTACTTAACACACCTGGCCAACTCATGACTCAGCACAAAAACTTGCTACTGATCGACGAAATGCTGTGATGAACTTTTAAAAGCATGAACAATGGCTGACAAAATGTTTGGGTGGTCTTTTTTCCTCTCACTGTCTCAAAGCCATTTACTCTTTCTTTTTTTACTCGTATCTACGTTCCACAAGCTCGTCGTTTATTGAAGATGTTACACATCTATATTTCAGACACTGCATTTACAAATGTTCTACCACACCTCATTGGCATCACACCACACATGTGGGTGCAGTTGCAAGCTCCAAGACGATCCGCTGATCCCTGAAGGCCTAAAAGGTTTGGAAGGAATTTGAGACACCGAGGAAATATACGGATGAGTGCAACGAGGTAAACCACAGCTGCCATGACAGCAACATGAAAACAGAAAGCCAGAGGTTAAGTAAGGTAAGTAGGAAAGATGACGTAAGTGAATGAGCCATACACCCATACCATCATCATTTGACACAAGTTTTCAATCTGCTAATACACTCAAACCAACCATTTATACTTTTACTTAGCGGTGTTGGGGAAGCTACTTTGAAAGCAAACCAATTACCTTAATTACCTTATTAAAGCTGCCAATTACTTGGAAGAAGTTGAACTCCAGCAAACTCCACCCTAGGGAGGAATCTAGTTTGGTTTGCTAAAGTAAAGAAAAAGAAGTTCAAACTATACGACAATGTTCATGTGATGCTAAATTATACCCAGTATAACACAAAAACGTCAGAGTGCCACTCGATTGAGTTTATTTCAAAAGGTGCCCACTTGTTCACAGGTCATAAACTAAAAACATATGTATTTAACGATAGCGTGGAGCTAAGTACAACTGAATAAGACATTTTAAGGCGACCGAAATGGTTTCAATTGACATTCATGAAGTGAAAACGCACTGTGAAAGGGTTAAAGTTTTAAGACAAAAAACGCCCTAAAGCATGCCCAGCTTTATCTATTTTACTCTAAACGGGACCATAGTTTACCAAATGAACATCATGCTATTGAAGAAGATTTGAAACTATGTTTGTGGCCATAAACTCATGTTCACAATGTTTAATGAGGTAATAAATCAGGAGAGGAGTAGGGTCATTTTCTCATAGATTTCTATGCAATCAGACTTCTCTTTGCAACCAGAGGACTCGCCCCCAGCTGGCAGTTAAAAACAATGCAAGTTGAATGCACTTTGGCATCGGCTTCACTTTTCAGACCTTGAGCTTGGACCTGGTTCAAAAGCCTTGTCAGCTGACCTCAGGCCTCTTTCACTGTCTAACGGCGAAGACAACATTGGTTATGTGTGTGTGCATCTGTTTGTCTTTAGCATGCTGTGAGCATGTGACAGAGAGCAAACAGAGAACCCTGAGCTGTGCAGGGCATCTCTTGTATAACAACGGAGAGCTTTAGTGAGGCTGGATGAATTTTAATAGAGTTCTGCAGGGTATCCCATCGCCTCTGGTCCCACGGCTCAAAGATCAGAGAGAATTTTCAAGCATGGTGTCCCTCAGCCTCTCACACTCGCTCCCTCTCATTCTTTCTCTCTTCCTCCCTTTCCTCCGCCACTTCTCTTCCCATTTTCCCTCTCCTTCCTCATTTTGAACTCCCTTTTTCAATCCTTTCCTCCCTCTTGGGCTTTTGTCTCTCTCTTAATCCCTTTCTGCATCTCACACTTTCTGTTGCTTTCTCTCTCTCTCTCTCTCTCTCTCTCTCTCTCTCTCTCTCTCTCTCTCTCTCTCCCCACTCCGTCTCCCTGTGAAATTTGTATTAGAGCCACTCGAGGCGTAATTATTGCTAAGCCTCTCTCAGTTCTTTGGCACAGAGAACAACTCATGACTCGCAGCACAAAAAAACTTGCTACTGAAGGACAAAATGCTGTGATGAACTTTGAAGATCATGCACAATGGCTGACAAAATGTTTGGATAGTCTTTTTTTCCCCCCTCCTTGCCTCAAAGCCATTTCAGGAGTTTAATACTTCTTTTTTTTTTTACTCGTATCTAAGTTCTACAAGCTCTAAATTTATGGAAGATGTAAGACATTTATAATTCAGAAACCACATTTACATATGTTCTACCACACCTCATTGACTTCACACCACACATGTGGGAGTACGTGCACCAAAGAAATGTACAGATGAAGACAACAAGGCTGCCATGACACGCTGCCCAAACAGCTCCAGAGAACGAAACTACTAGAGCTGGTAAGAATTCTTTTTTTTTTTCCAAAGGTCTTGAATGGTGGCTGTGATTTGTGTCTTTTGTTTCATTTGTGCGCACGTTGGAGTGAGAAAGTTGGCAGGAGACTGGTGATAATTACTAATTCATAAGGATTAATGGTTGCTATTTAAAAACCGACCATTCTGGGGAGAGCTGAACGAACGCTGTGTCGTCCTACTGGGACCGTAAGACAAAATATGCCCCTGGCTAATCTTGCAAGAACACGGCTCATAAAAATTCCACTCCACAGCACTTTGGAACTGGAAATAAAAAAAAAAAATTTAAATAGTGTAACTGAAGTTATGCATCAGTTCATTTGAACTAAATTGTCTCGGAATGACAGCTTGCTTGTCTTGTAAGTAAACATATTCATTATCTCAGTCCTTTAATCAAATTTCAAAAAGTTTATTGACATGTGAGGAGCCGATACACTGATACCAGAGAAAATATGTCAGGTCACTTCAACCAATACCACCGTATATCTAGAGCTGCTAAATCAATAGTAAATGTGATGCCTATACATTTAATACTTGAGATTTTTAGGGTTTAAAAGATGAAAAAGCGCCACAAGCTACAACATAAAATCAATTGTTCCAAATGTAGAAAAGCACACACACAATGAATAACAATAAGATGCCTCTTTTATGCACCTACTTTACTACAACCGTGTGAGTTGTAGTAAATAAAGCATCGTCAAAAAGTAAATCCCCTTGCATGGCCTGTAGCCCAACACTTTCTCATATTCAGGTATATTTTTGCTCTGGTAGTGAGTTTGCAGAGGTCAGCAACCCAAAGATGCTTTGAGATGTCACAGAGGAAAGAAAATGTCGTCTGAGGATTAAAAGGAGAGGCTGTCATGTCGGTCTTGTCAATGTGACAAATAGACAGGTGGCAGGTTCTGCAGAAATATATCTGTGCAAGCCAGCATGTGTTTTTGCTCTGTTACAATACAAGTTATGTATTCATCAGTGAAAACACAGGCCGGGTTTTTTACCATTCCATAAAGATTATGTGCAAAAATATCTCTGGAAATAATGCCAACATCCAGTATCTGAGGTCTATTTCCGTCCACTGTATTTGGGCCACGTGCATCGATCTTTGTTGCTTAATGTCGCCCCCGTGTGGCAACAAGTGTTGCAGCAACTGTGGAGAACAGTCACGCTAAAAGATGCAAGACGTCTGAACTTCACATCTATATTTTCTTTTAATCGTGGGAGAGAAAAAAAAGAACAAAAATTAGGAATTTATCAATGCAAACACACATTATTCCCCAGGGTACATTTAATGACATCTTTGTAGTGGAGTTTGGTTAGTTTGGATGACTTTTGTCATAGTTCTTAACTGGAAGTTGGTCAGTTTAAAAGATGCTTTTAAAAGGCAAATGCTGACATTAAGGTGCACACAACGTGCCGGTTGCACCAGAGCGTGTAATGTCCTTTACAGGTGTTTAAGTACAGCTAATCCCTTTAATCCTGTATTTCTGTTGCACCGTAGCTCTATCCCCCACATTCTCAGGCATGAGACAAAGGAAATTGATTTCTTAATATATTCTAAAAATCCTGTCGCTTACTTTTTTTTAGCTAAATCGGCTCTTTTTACTAGCTGACCTCTGAAACTTTGACCCAATGGTAACGACGGGCGCTGCCCTTACACCTGCTGTTTTAGATTAAAGTAGTCAATACTCCCTGGACACTGCACTATGATCCCACCTTTAAATACTTCATGTGTTCCTCACTTGTGTTCTTGTAATCAAGGACCAAACAAGCACATCAATTACATTTTAACCTAAGTAAGGGGACAAAAGTCTTAAAAGGAGAATCTTGGAAAACAGCTTACATGGACTATTTTATTTAATCTTCAAAAGCTTCCTCCTAAATGTATTTTATTTCTTACACTGCGTTTTAGTGTTTTAATGACTGTTTTTAATGTTTCAATGGATGTTCTTGTTTTTAAATCTCCTTTTGCCTCATGTGTTGATGCTTTAAATGGTTTTATGTGAAGCACTTTGAATTGCCTTGTTGTTGAAATGTGCTATACAAATAAACTCGCCTCGCCTAAAGTGGTGTTCAGTGTCATTTTGTAAATGCTAGATCAACAGGTTTTTTGTTTAGGTTTTATCAAAATGTACCTGGGTTATTTAGATTCTATGTGCAAACAAATAAATGTGTTCTTTCATCAAATATTTGAATTAGATTGTCTTTCAAGACATGGATCTTAGAGGCCATGTAGCAAATATGATTGCAGCTTCAGCATCTCACATAACACTATATTAATCAGCAGCCATACTGTGGGTTGAAGTAAACTCTAAACTGGACTGCTTAACTAACATTATAACATGAGGATAAATCATTGACACCAGAAGAGTTTTACATAATGCATATTGAGTGGAAATCTGACATGAGCAGTACCGTTCAATAGTGCAGATCAGACAATCAGTGGAAACATATGAGCAGGGGGATTCACGAACACCATTTCTTCTGCTTGAACGTCACAGACCGGGGAGAAAAGTTATCGTCCCATTTCAAATAACAAAACAATACTTCATCATCAGAATATCTAAAAGGCACAAAGAATGGATACAAATAAGCCTGGCATTATTTTTCCTCTGTCTGAGTGCTTAAGAATAATTCAAATGTAAAACAAAGAATCAATAGCAAACCAAACAATTGATTCACCATTATTACCTTGAAGAAGAAGAAGAACAATGCATAAAAGAAAATGCTGCTTTTAGAAGCTAATAATCTTTAATCTTAAAATGTAAAGCCCTTATGTGTGGAACTCTTGTTGAGAGTATAAAAAGGTGTCAAATTGTTCTGATGGCATACGTTTGTGTTTGTAAAAGATGAATAATCGAATCCTACAAATAAAAGACTTTAAGATTCGCAAAAAATAAATAAGCAGTATATTATGACATAGCACATATTTTAAAGATTCACATCATATGACACAGCACCCTTTACAGCTGAACATATTTAGCAAAAAATCACAATACTTAAGAGGGTTTCCTGACAGCTTATTTGTTGATTCTGTGGTAAAAACAAACACCTAAAGACATAAAGCGGGATTCTTTTGATTCCAACAAACGAACCAGGCGTAAACCCGTACGCATCGAATTTTAAAGTGCAGTCCTTGTTTGATCCAGTGAAGAAATGGGCCAGTGCATTGCTTTTATCGGTAGTTCATTTGTGACCGGTTTAACTTTAAAGACACACGGGCCTGTAGCGCCATTTTCATTACTCTGTCAAGTACGAGAGAGTGTGCTGCCTGAGGAGAGGCTATCTGGCCCCTCTGCGCTGGACTACGATGGTCCCTGCCACAATGTCATACACGGTCCTGTTGTGCTGGAAGAAGAGGAGAGTGATGAAGACGGGAAAGAGGAAAGCAATGGAGAAGTTCTTATTGAGGGCCCGCACTGTAGAGCTGCGAGAGTTGAGACAAAACAAAACCAGAGTTAGAATTCTCACGCAGACGCTCTACAGGTAATAACATAAATGACTCTCAGACATATTTTCTCTGGATTTCTTGTTTACAGTTGTAGGTCATATGGAGTATAATGTTGAGACTGTCTCATAACCAGTTAAAAGGTTCCTCACAGTAACTTTAATATCCAGCATGCGATCACTCACGCAGAAAGGGAGACTTTAGATGCCGGGACCACAAGGACTCTGTTTGGTCGGACCAGAGTGGATGTGTCACACGTCACCACCCGCAGGCCGAGCAGGAACTTCCCCGGTGTGGCGCCACCAGCACCCCAAATACAAATGGTCTGGTTGGACAAGAGGGACAAAATGTAAACGGTTTGCCATTTTTTCAGGTTTGCACAAAGAAGGTCAAAAGCTTGGATGGAAGGGAACCTGCCAGATGGCATTAGGCTGAGTGTCCCAAAGCTGGTTCCCACCTGGGAAAACCAGCCGCTGATGCCGAAGTCGAACAAGACACGCGATACATGACTTCATCTCAGGCAAGTATGAACGCAACCTTGCATCACTGTCCTCTGTGGGAGGTGATGTTGTGTTGGAGGAGAACGCCGACTGTGAAACGACTCCTCTCATTAAACAACAGCATGTGTCAATGAGGCAGCTCATACTGAATGTGAATGGACAATATGGTGAATGTTATAGATTTCTACTGAGGAAAAAACCCGTCTGCAGCATTAGATGACAAAGACGTTGGTTTCAAATACTCAAGAGCAGCTTTGAAGAGTTGCTCCGCCCACATTCCCTCCCTGTAGACTTGAAAGATGTTACTGAATGTATGAATGGATCAATGTGAAATTAATTTGGGGGCAATATATCAATATTGGTGAATTATCAAGTATTGTGATACAAAATTTGCCATCTTAATTAACACAAAACCATGACAAGCTAAAAAACAATGACCATGCATTCGCAGCTAATTAACATGAACACAGCTTGACGTGCGACTTATCAATACCTTAAACATTGCATTTTAAATCTATATCACCTTTGTCAAAACAGTGCAACATGTGACTTACCTCGTAGGCGCAGACTAGCACCCTGTAGACTAGAGCTACAGCCATCATCTTCTGCAGGTCCTCCATGGACGTGTTCTCGTCTATCTCCTCCACAATGAAGTGGGTGATGAATTTGGTAATGTCCCTTTAATTAAAGAGGAGAGACAGTAAGATCTGGGCATTGTTGAACCGGCTCGGGCCTTAAAAGCAATGATGCAAGCTCTTTGGTCATGCAAGTTCAGTGTGGTGCATTACCCGACACACAGCAACACCAGTGCCGGGTTAGCCTAGTTTGGGATGTTTTTGTTGGACTGATCCCTTTCCCCTGAACAGTGTTCAATAGTTTCACTCACTTCATTCCACTCAGATGCATGATCCACAGCACAATGGTGGCTTTCACACAAAACAGGATAAAGAAGTCCACTGTCTCAGCGAGGAACCTCAGGAGAGGAGAGGGGATGGTGTACTCCCGTCCTGTGTGAAGCAGATGAAAAGAAAAGCGTACTGAGAATCCTTTTATTTCTAAAAGTGGCACACACTAGCCTAGTCTAACCTTGACTGTAGGTCTGCTGGACTTAAAGGGAGGTTAACAAAGCATTGAGAAAGACCTTGGTATGACTCCAAGCATATAAGCTTGTTTCCACAGGGCAATACACTGTGGAATAAGCCTGCTTCCCATCAGACCCATGACCTAGCTTACGCCAAAACAAAGCCCACACACATATCTGCAGGCTGAACAGCCTTATGGGCGAGTTAAGGCCTTTAACTGCTAAAGCAACTCCCTGTCACACGGATCCATACCTGCCTGAGGTGGATTCCCGTTCTGCAGCTGGGCTGGCCGGGCATCGGTAGCGGAGTTGTGCTCCGTGTGGGGGCCACCTGGGTGAGGGTAGGATGCAGGGAAACCGAGGGGATACGGGTAACTGTATCGGTTCAGCGCGTCGTACGCCTGCTGCCCAATGCCGGAGGTCGTAGCATGTGCACCGGGTGTCTGATCGCTGTTCCCCGGCGTAGGGAAACCACACGGAGGAGGGAAGGGAAAGGCTGACAGAGCAAGCCAGCTCTGCCAGTTGGAGTACCCCCAGTAATACTGCCACATCCACTGCTGCAACTTTGCGCAGTACTCCGTTGTTGCGGTTGTCTGTGAGGACTTTTCGTCCCCCTCAGGGCCATCGCGGCGGTTGTCTGTCGTTGTTGTTGTTGCAAACATGTCTGACCCACTTCACGATCTCGCCTAATTTGACAGGAAAATCTGTTTTTAAGTCGTCTTTACGCTGTCAGGTAAGATCTCCTTAACCCCACTTATTAGCTCCCAGCTGGATACGAGCACAGCGCGAGCCAAGTGCGTCTGTAAATGCAGGGACTTCCGGGGCGCTCAACGTAAGACATTTCTCTCCAAGTGTGTGTCATTGTTTACTATTTCGGTCACTTAAATGTAATAAAAAGAATTTGTAATTTACAATTAAAATGCCTGCCTTATCTTTGCAGCAGATATCAGCTAAAAAGCATCACGTTGTGGGAATGGCTAATAAGTATAGCCCCCCCCCCCCTTCTGTCATTAATGGTATGATCCATTTAAAGGAGCCTCCTGTGTGTTCCGGTGTGTTTTTAGTGTTCAGTAACGGCTCCATCATTAGGCCCACAATTCACGTTCTCATAGAAGCATAGTAACAAAGACTATTTATTGCACTGGTAAAAAAAAATAACAATAAATATTTAAAAAATATCACAACAGATATGTATTATTTTAAGGAAATGTGCGCAATTGAAGAGCTTTTATTGACCTCTTCATGTTAGTCCCAAACGCCGGTAGGTCCACTTATTTCAGCCTAACCAGTTTGTTCTCAGATATAATCTAATACCATGAATGCCTTTGAATGTTTAGTTAAGCCACACACAGACAGAAACAACCCCATGCAGGGACTGAACAGGTTCGGCAGGGTACATGGGAACAGTATCACTTGAAGAATAAAACCACAGAATACAATTTAGCAAAAGGTGTCCATTATGACCAAGTTTCACTATTAATGTAAGAATTAAGGTAAGTGTTGTGTTTGTTAAAATATGAAGCCTTCCCCTCTTAGTCCTAACTCCAATAACACAAATGTTCAGTAGCACCACAAGAGAGCAGCAGAGGCTGGCTCATGCAAAATCATAACACATCAAATACAACCATCAGTACTAGTAGTGATAGCCTCTACTGTTCAAATAAATGATACAAACGTTAAATATTATTAAATATATTAGATAAAACAATGGTAGAACGTCATGTGCACAGATGTGAAACGGTTTTCTGGCTGCATCTGTTTTTTTGCCATACTTTCCACAGGTCAGGCACATAACATATGTTTTTGTACGTGCGGTTATGACTTGCAGCAGCCACATTTATGGACCTCAAATATCTGAGTTTATTGACAAATTAGTAGTCTGCCCCCAGTGGCGGGCTGTGTATTTTATACCTGGGCCTTCAGTGCTGTCCTACTACAGTTGAACCACCTCCTAATAACCTCATTATGACACAGCTACGGGTTATTATTTTTTTCGGGTAAAAAGCTCATATTCCCATAACACTGCACCATTTGACAAGTGAAATAAAATGTTACATGAAGCGCAACACCTATGAGGGCTACAAATACACTAACTGCAGAGTGCAGATACATGAATACGCGCAAAACTATAAAGGATACAGGTCTGTCACTATGACGCAGCATGACGGGATGCTGCGTCATTAGCGGGCAATGCATATAGTCAAAATCAGTCAGCAGATATTGTGATTGTCACCGCTAAACATGCCAAAACGCTAAAAATGTAATGTCACGTAAAAACGTCTTGCATATCTTTCAACTTTGACTCTTACTACTACAAAGTTATGCTAGCTAGTTTCACAACAGCCCACTGACCAATCAAGCCGCACGTTAATGATGACGTACTTGTAGGCCAGCTAGCAGGCTCTGGCACGTCACAGAATACGCCCAACATGTCAAACTAAAAATCTGATTGGTTGAAGACTATGACAATTAACAATATCGTCCCCATTTACCTAAACTGCAAAGGGATTCACTTGTAATTCTGAAGGCCTCCGGGCAGATGTTTTTACTTAGAGACAGCATAGGGGTGAAATCTGATTGGATACAAGCTTTACTTAAAACAAGCTGCACTGGAAGCAGGGCAACTGAGGAAGACATTAAGATAATGAGATAATAAGCTAATGGGAAACATATTTAGAAAACATTATATTATAAAATAGCTCTAACTTTGGGATTCTGTCAGTGATAGGCCAGCAGAGAAGGCCTTGCCAGCCCTGACGGTCCACCACTGTCTGCCCCAGAGGCCATCGGGGGCAAAAACTCAAAACACTGCTGCGGAAACGGCTTCGGTTCAAAAGAGTTGCTGGCCAATCAGGTGATGAAAAGCCATGTTTGCTCTACCGCTCTCTCTCTGTCTCTCTCTCTCTGTCTGTCTCTCTCTCTCTCTCTCTCTCTCTCTCTCTCACACACATACACACACACACTGTCCCTCTTTTTTTTGGCTCTATCTCTATCTCTATGAACCCAAAATGCAGGAGCTGCTCACACACGTCTCCCACTCTCTCCTCCACTTCACCCCCGCCTCTTTACTACTCCCTATCTCTTTTTTTGTCTCACCCTCCCTCTCCTTTTACTCCCCCTGCTCTGAATTCTACGGGTGAGGGGGTGTATTTGCTGACTGGGCTGGCCCGGCTCTGTGGGTTAGGTGTTAGGTCTGCCAGTTCTAAATGATTGTGCCTGGCCCAGTGAATGGAGCCAGTGAGGCGGACGCAAATCCAACCCCAATGAACGTTATCCCTGTCGACAGAGGCCATGCGATGACTGTGCCCGAATGTAATCAGGCCCAAATAAAAGCTGCGTCCGACAAACGCTGACCCCCATAGAACCCAACAACCTGGTGGGATTACTGCTGTAGAGGTGTGTGTGTGTGTGGGTGTGTGTGTGTGTGTGCGTGGGTGCGTGCGTGTGTGTGTGTGTGTGTCTGTCTGGGAAATGAGTGTTGGGGGTGAGGGGAGTTTGGTTGAGCTGGCTAAGAATTAGAACGTGAATGTGTATATTCACTCAGGTACTGCAGCATAGTTTTAGATTAATAGTTTTATCTTGTGAGATTCTTTACTTTTACTTTTTTAAATTATCTTTATTTCCACCATACATTTACTTCATCAAATCTGATTGCTGTAGGAACTTTTAAGAATACGTTTGTATGCAGAGAGTATGATGGTCTCATGAAATGTTGCACAGTTTAAACCACTTCCAAAAACGTTTCTTTCTAATGGCAGAACAAATGATGATGGCAGTAACACAACAATTGCTGAATTGAATTGTTCAACCTACATCTCTGTTGTTACCTCTTTAAAAAATGCCCCCACCATTTTTGCGATGTAATATAATACAAGTTTGCAACAAATAACAGCAAGAATAGTTCATATTAAATGCCAAAATCACCATGAGATAAGGGTTTCTTTTGCAAATATGGGGCCCACTGCCACATAAACGGACCTCACAGTGTGTACCTTTTGGCTGAAATGGGTACACACTGTAATCTATCTTGACTTGAGTCAACACAGGCGAATAGTACAGTGAGTGTAAGCAGTGACAAGTTTACTGTAGAGGCACTCTAATGGCACAAGACACCCTTTTTCATCTGTAGAAGCTTAGTGGTAGGATATTTGCATACTTCATTTTTCTTTAATGTCACATGCAATGTTTCTTTCTACCATGGCTGCACCCTGATCGCTTTGCTGATGCACACTAGTACAGTATGCGTGAAAGATATAGGCCCCTTCATTCAGTTTATTTGATTTTGGCCCATGCCCACTTTTAAAGAGTGTGAGACAGACACGGTTCACACAGTTCATTTCTCCCGAAAAAAAGTTGCTGTGTCTGTACAGGATGCGTACCATGCTCCTAGACATACACTAAGGGAACAAGGTCACCAAGTACTTGCTCAGAAAAGCTCTTTAGGAACTAAATTTCCTGTATTCTTTGGTCTTAATGTGTGTGTGTGTGTGTGTGTGTGTGTGTGTGTGTGTGTGTGTCTGTGTGTGTGTGTCTTCCCCCCAAGATCTAGTGGCTATCTTCTTACATCATAGTGTCCTTGAATGAAAAATTGTTTTGCTTTTTATAAGGGTTGTAGTAGATGAGCACTAGTATCTGTTGGCCTTCTCTCCCTGTGGCATATTGTTTAATGCAAAAGAGACTTTTTTACCGTTCAATAAAGTGCATGCTCATCTTTTGCTTAAGGAATAGTTTGTCGTTTAAAAAAAGCTTTGCTTGTCAAGCATTGAATCTGAGGATGAATACCATTTTCAAGTCCATACACTAAATACTGTGTGTGGCTCCGGCCAGCAGGCAATTGGCTTAGCTTAGCATAAACACTGTAAACTAACAGCTCCTCTGGTTCCCTAGCATAGCGGTAACAACACGATTCCGAGGTTTAGTAGGCTAGCTGTTTCCAGTCTTTATGCTAAGCTAAGCTAACTGGCTCTCTGTAGTCTTATATTTGATGGACACACATGAGAGTGGTATCGATCTTCTCATGTAAATCTCAGCAAGAAAGCGGATAAGCATGTTTACAAAATGTCAAATCATTTCTTTATCAATATAGGTGGGTTTGCAAGTAAATGTTTTAATATTTAAAATCTTTTACAAATCGATGACCTGCCTGTCAGAGGAAAGACAGAACGGCAGAAATGTAGGGAGAGAGTTCAGTAAAGAGTTCTTTAGTTTGAATATATGACTAAACTGTCTCGTATGAGCTATCATACAATTAGCACCGTGAAATCATAAATAAAGTGAGCAAGCCTACTATCAGTGCTGACTATTTACAGTGGTTAAAATATGGAATTTAGCCAGTTTACATGAAGCCTCCACAGATAACAGCAGACGAGGTCTCTTGGAGAATCCTTGGAGAAAGCACAGACTCTTGGATCTTCAAATTCATCATTAAGATAAGTTTGTCAGAAAGCCTATTGGGAAATATTCCACTCTTGTCCACATGGGAACTCAAGATGTCTCTGCAGATTTGGCTTTATTCTATGCTCATGCATTTTTTTTCGTACTGGCAGGCTGCCTTGCACGACCACACACTGGTTTAAGCTCCGACACACAAAGGTTAAAGCGCACTGATTCAGTCCAGTCAGAATGAGTCGAGTGGGTCGCAGGTCAAAGAAATGAACAAAGCATACATCAGTCGCCCAGAGAATGTGGGGAAAGGGGTCACTCATGTCCTGTTTTGAGAGGGTGGGGATGGCAGCTGTCATGTGATTTATGTATAAATTAGTCAGACTGTTTAGGTGATGATGTAAATCCATCAGTAGGCTAGAACACGCGATCATGAGAGCAGCATGGTCTCAAATAGGATTAATCTCTTCCATTCATTGATGACATGCAGAGATCAAAGAGTCTATCATTTTTACACAGTTGCCCCTTTACTGTAATTTACACTTGTACTTGAAAATATGTGACTGGAGCAAAGTATTGAGAGGAAAAAATACTTAATTTGCTGAGACAGCAGAGGGAAGTCCTTGCTACCTTTGGCCCAGATTGTAGAAAAATCTCTGTAATGTTGTCACTCTTTCTTATATGTGCAACAGTGAGACCCAATTAAGTGAATTATGTCTGCTTCCCCGGTGCTCTGACAGGAACACCCAAGGGGAGACTAAGAGTACAACTGCTCTCCCCCCCCGGCTCCTAGCTTCAAGCAAATACCCCTCATCCTCCTTCTCGTCTCCTTATCCTGCACCTAATTCTCTTTATTCCCTGCTGCTTCAACGTCTTGGTGCATGCTCACCTTTCCCCTGCTGGCACACTGCGTTGAGGAGGTAAGAGGTTTGTTCATGTAACAGCACTAACCCGCCTTCCTTTCCGTTCCCTTTTCCCCTTTTCGTACTTGCATACCGTAATGCCGCTCTAATTATATTTTTATGAGAAGGACTGTGTGTAACGTTTTTGCTCACATGACAAACCCACAGGGAAATCATCACCCGACTCTTCCGTTCCCCTCAGCTCTACAGTGTTGTAGCACATTGTTTGGGTTTTATGACCTACTGTTATTTCATGCTCAGCGCTCTCATCAACCTTGTTACAAGGAAATAGCAACAAAGTCCCTTAGAAAACCTTTTCCTACATGCTCTGCGGTCCAACTGAGTTATTACTGGCGTCTAAAATCAGTGCAGTCCATTTCCACCATCACCATGCCTTATTTAGCTCCACTGGTGTCAGCATCTTGACTCTTTTAGTCACAAGCTCCAGTTTCCATTCTGCTTTTTCCCCCATCAAAAGTGCCTTCCAACACAAAGAGCTAACAAAAGAGTCGATCCACAGAGGGTGCTTGTTGCTTTAACGTGCAGCTGTGCGTTGTAGGGAACGCATCTGAGTTCTTTCTCTCTGAGTTTCACACGGACGTCGACTCAAACAGCTGTAAACCCATAGACCTCAGATTTATGGTTTTACAGTGAAGCTTCAGAAAGAAAAACAACCCTGTCCTACAAAAGCATTAGCAAACAGCTTCGGCTGCTTCACGGCTCTTATGGGAGTGCCGTTACTGTACACCAACAAAGTGCATGACTCTTAATGATTGTCACCTTGGCAACAGATGTGAAAGTAAAGCTATAAACATAACTTTGCTGTTTGGGTTTACGCTGTTGTAAAGCCTGTTTACAAACCACTTGGAGAAAGGTCAGCGTGTGATTAATGGCTTCCTTTTCCTCCCGCCTATCACAGGCTGTGGTTATCTCTCCAGTGCATTGTGGGGAAGTGCCTGCTGCCTTCAGCATGTCTCAAAGTCTCCATCATGCCAACTTTCCTGATGGCCTATTGTCTTTTTTAATAAAAGTTTCCAAAGCCAAGTCCAACCTGTCTGTGCTCACAATGTATTCTCAAACATTGCATGATACCCTAACCCTGCTCAGTCTCCGGCTATTGTAACATGAATTGCTTAATAAAGCACTGAAAACTTGATTACAGCTATTAATGATATCATATATTCACTTTACACGGAGACACAGTGTCACATTGCCAGTGTTGTGCAGTGCCTGTTCCAAAATGTGCCTGTTGAGAACGGGCCTTGCTTGGCCTCTGCTTTCATCTCAAATACTTCACACTCGACACTATCCGTCTTTGGCTAGATCTCCTGTCTCTCCAGCTTCTTTTTTTGCCATCTGTTCTTGGATGTAAGGTACCAAACGTCAGAGAATGAGCTGTAGCCTACCCAGCATGCCGTTCAGTGGGGTAAATACACTGCACAGCGCGTGCACATAACGCACTATACTTACAATATATCCAGATCTCAAGAGCTCGCATCCGACACTGCACTTCCTTAGGTCCTCAGCAATACTTACACACATACAGACAGACAGACAGACAGACAGACAGACAGACAAAGGGATCAATTTGAAGTTCAAAAGTATAAAGTCTGAGCTTCAGTCAATCATGTTTCTAAACCTTATCTGCCTCGGTCTGCACTCACATGGCTTAATACGACATTGAACCCAGGGCAGAGAGAAAATATCAACTCCATTCAGCCATACCACCTGCAACAGAACATCAGTGTATCTGTGTGCATACTTATGGCATAGAAACCACAACAAAGCCTTACTTTACCATTTACATTACCACTCGGATTCTTTGAAATCTGGTTTTGCTTGTGCAAAGGCAGGCTGCTGTATTGTTTGGCACAAGAGTGCGAATGGTGCTTCCTGTGGGACAGTCAAATTGTAGACTGTAATGTCTTCTCCTGAAGTCCCCAGCGTTGCTTGCTAATGGGTCATGGAAAATGGTCACATATGTTTTTGACATCAAAGTTTCAAAGCATCCCAAGACGATCTTCATGGGTAATGTTGATTTCATTTGCTTTTCCTGTGTTGATTTTCATGATAAGATGTACAAGTCCTGCAGATAACAATTTAAAGTAAACTCAGATTTCATATTTTAATCCATCAGCAAATTAGTTCTCCAATCTGCAGCTTCTTTGGGGCAGAACAATGCATACATCTCACAGCTTCACTGATTTGATCATGTAGGAATTTAGTGTTTGAAGTTTGTTTTCGTCCACAGAAGTTCCGTTCACGCTCTTCATGCTGCGGCCATAAAGTAAACCGCTCTGCCTGTTACAGAGTCACGGAATTCCTCTTGAGGGTTTTTAGACAAAGAATGCTTGATGTGAGCAAACAGAGGCCATCCACAGTGTTACTTCATATGGTTTGTTCAGACCCACACAAGAATACACACACACACACACTGTGTTCAAAGAGCACCCCATTCCTCACTCACCCCATCACCATCCCCCCCTCCAGATTACAGATCTCATGTCCTCCCACACAGTAGTCATAGGAGGAGTGGATGAGCCCAACACTGGGGTAAATTAAGACTTTTTATTACCTAGCAAAACATGTATTTATCTGCTGTTGAACAGAGATGCACAAGCATAGACACACTGACTGAAAAGCAAGCTGGTTAAACATGCTTGTATATGCAGAGTGCTGAGTTCTGAATGCCGTGCTCTCTAGGGGAAACCATTGTGTTGGCGCAGGTTTGTACAGCCTCACTTTAAAGAATTCCACCATCCTTCCTCTGAGCCATACAATCACTCGCAGCAGGGACTTAGCTTAGCTTTGACAGGAACTCCTGTGGGGTGACTTGAAAAACAATGATTCTTTGTGGTGTCGTCAAAGGCAAAACTGAATTTCCTCACATACAGTGGAAAGGCTGTTTCTCCACCCGTTCACTTAGTTCGTTTGAAAAGACCCGCTTTATTAGGAATATCATTTTGAGGTTGATACGTTAAGGACTTTTTCAATGCATCAAGCAACCATCTAAATCTGTCTCACATATCAAGCAAAGGAATCCCAAAACACCATGAATATTTCTCATGCTAGTCGGCTTTAGCTGAGCCTGTGACCTCTCCGTGTGTGAGGCCAGAGAGGAAGCAGAAGTGAAAGTTTTTCCTTGTCTGTTCTAGTTTGTTGCGATGGTCTTAAAGAAGCAAGTATGTTTGTATGCAGTGGAAATGACAAATTGTGCCCATCGACTACTGATATGTGACAAAGAAAGATCCTTTTAAAATGTTTTGGTTGAATCCAGAACTCCACATTGCAACCTTTGATCCAAAGCAGAGTCGCTTCCTGAAATCCCAGACGTGTCTCTCTGAGTGTTTTGGGGAGATAATAGTACAGCTTGCCTCTGTGCGACCAGACAGCTTGCATAACATTCGTAGACGTGTTGATGAAATCAGAGTTAGCTCTTAAGTGTAACTGGAATGCAAAGTTCAGTGGCAAGAAAGCTTGTTGCACGGCAACCCGCCTCCCCTACGGTCCCTGTGGGGCCTCAACTGACATACTTCTGCCCAGATGTTTGCTTTCTCAGGGAGACTGATCTTGGGTCAGCATAGGTGCCATAGGTCCTGCGGAGAGGATTGAAGTAAAACTGATGTGTGTTCAGTATTTTGAGTGAATGTGGAGGTATGTACTTCAGTGAGCTGTCTCTAGGTGGGGGTTGATCTCAGGGTTGTCCCCACCCTCCAGCAGAATCCTTAGTGGAAAAACACAAAGAGTGGGAGAGGGCTTTTTTCCTGTAATCATGTTTTTATTCTTGAATTTCCCTGAAACCAAAGTGGCTCAGACTCAACACATCAAGCCCCAATGAGAAAGCTGACGTCAATTTGTAGTGAAGTCCAGACATGCTGTTCTTTTGTGTCATCGTTGTAATGCTTTAAAGTAACACTTTAAAACACTTTAAAGTAGAATTTGTTGCTGGAAAAGGGGGTTGTTTGGGGCATTTATTGTTTGACAGTTAAAATCATTGAGAACAAGCATTAAAACCTTTCCAGGCAGTTAAAGTTGAAGTGTCCTTGAGCGAGACACTGAACCCCAAGTTGCTCCCCGGTTGCTTTATATCAGCCCACTGCTCCTTACTGCATAGGATGAGTTTAATGCAGGGTGTGGATTTCCTGTATGTACCTGTATGTATTTGACAAGTATAACATAGTTCACATTTAGAAGAAAAACAACTGGAAAAGGAAGTGATCTCTCACTTTTAAAACTAATCTGTCTGAGGTGGGAAAATGTCCCTGAGTTTGTTCCTAACTTTCCTGGTTGTTTATATTTCCTGTGATATTTGGTTAGAAAATCCCAAATATTGTCCTCTGCATCACAGATTAGATTGTTGTGACTGAACATTTACAGCCCCAGACGCTGTGGTCTACACATCATTCTCTCTTGGTGGGATTCGTGCCAAAGCCCAGCATCCCTGAATCAAAGAATGGGTGAGTGACTGCATTTAGCAAGATCCTGGCCATGAAAGCAGGTCCTCCACCAGCAAATGAACCAATAAAAAGTGAATCACTCATGACGGAAATGATAGAAAGTCTACTCAGATGTAATTACTGGAGCACATTTGTAATGTATATTCGGAAGTGCACTGTGAAGAAAAGTAATGTTGTATGTTGCATTAGAACGAAAGCTCGTCCACTTAAACATGAAATGTGTCTGTGTTTGACATGCACACGTTTCATACAGTAGCACATCTTTCATTTACATACATATTTATATATTTAAATACCCATACAATCATGCAGATGTTACATACTGAACAGATGGTGGAGTTGATTTCAGACCAGGAGAGTGATACTAGTAAACATGACATCTGTCAGGGCGTCTGGGGAAATTACATTACATTACATTACATTACAGTCATTTCTTTTTTTAGCTGGCTTACTTTTAGAATCATTTTCTGGCCTGCATGCAAAACGTCACAACCCCCCCGTGGTCTATCTGTGCACGTGCCCGACAGAGTTTAAGTTAAGGACAAGCAGAGAGAGGACAAGCGAAGGAAGGGTGTCAGCGCTGCTGTACAAGTAGAGCTTTCCAGATGTTTTGCAAAGGATGTGATTTCATTCTTCTAAAGTCCAAGACAATCTCTCTTAACAAAAAAACAACCCCAGTGTCAACAAGATACCTTTGTCTTTATAGCATGAGACCACACACACACACAAATACATACACACACACACAAACGTATAGACACATGCAATGAGGGGGGAAATCCGCAGCTTACATTGTATGAGGAGTTACTTTTAGCGAGATGACATTTATGCCACATTTCTTATACTTCAGTGTTTTCTCTGGTACATGATTTTAAAAGAACTGTCCTAATGGACGTCTGGACCTCTGCCAGCTAACTCTCAGCAGGCTTCTCGCTATCATTGTCCTTCCTTAACAGTTTCCTAATTTTCACTTTGCTGATGGGAGGTTTGCCTCGGTCAAGATCGGACCTTTCCTCTCCGGTGGAATACCTCACCTTTCTATCCTGTTTGGCCAAAGGCTAACAACGTATTATTTCACATGTGCAGAGAGAATATCACTGGTAATGTTTATGGTTGTATGTTTTTTTATACTGTCCAACTCCCGTCTATTAAAATGTTGAAGCTGCAACTCGTGGAACAATGCTAAAAGCTATATCACTGAGAGCCACTTACAAAAAGCTCCACTTTCCATTAATTAGGAAACACCAAAGTCCATCAAATCAAGATGTGGGAGATAAAACAGGGCGGTGGAGATCTGCCTCATCCCCGCAGTTATCCAAACAAAGTGATGGCGACGCCTGTGGATCACAAGCGCTGCACCTGTAAGTCAATCCGTAGCAGATGTGATCTCTTCTCTCTGGCTGTGAGAAAATGACCATGCTTTTAAGAGTACTTTTAGAATGTGTATACAGAATACCCAGCATCAGACACAGAATGTACACACACAAGATAAAAGCAACAGCTCTCCAATTGAATTCGAACATAATTTAGTAATGGATAGCAGAGCATTCACAGCATGTATGAAAGAAGCAAGGTTTACTTTTAGCAATATCCTTGTTGACATAGATCACATTCAAATCTATGTGAGATGATTCATGATGCACTCCAGCAAACACTAAGGATCGTCTTTTCTTTTATCGCCATGTCCTTTACCACAGATCACATTTCCTTATGGCCAACAAAGGCAAAACACAATCCCATTTTGGCATGTTTGGAGATTTTGTGGCATGTTCAGATTAACCTTGTGGACTCCAGTTCCCAAGTGAAGTGCACACAGCACATTAAACGGTAGATAGCAGCTTCACTAAATAATGTGAAGAGCCAGAAACCAACCAACACTCCTCGAACACTCCCTGGACCCAGATGTTCTGTGTGTCGGTTTGTTTGTTCCAATTTCATAAAACACATCCTTGTATAGGACAATACATAATGTGAGCACACTATACTATAATAATGACAATGTTAGAACTCTGTTTATTTCATTGAAGAAGGGATAATGCACATCAATTGATCGACATCATAAGCTGTGATTTTGCACTTCCTTTAACCGTTTCAGACTTGTGCTGTGTGTTATTTGGCAGAGGTTCAGGTTCGTTACCAAAAGGCTCTTCCGCTGTCGAAAGGAAATGTCTTTGAGGCGTTAAAAACACTTTTACAACTTTACTCTGGTGACCTTTGCTAGCCGTCCACTGGGACATCATCGTCCACTTGGTGCTCCCCAAAGTACAAACACAGTGTGCCTTCCTTGACTACTGCCGGTACCATTGTCCCTGCAGAAAGAAACGAGAGTGTTGACCCACAATTCCACCTGTTTCAGCTGTTTTGGCCATTAGGTCCAATCAGTGCTATCGTCACGCTTTTCCTGTCGTGGGAAACAATCCCCCAACCTTCCCCAGCCCAACATACTGAAACACTTAGCCAGTGGCCAAATACTGGGGATTACCCATAATGCTTTTTAGTTTCTCCATGTACGCACAGCTGCCAGTACGGGAAATGTTTGACCTCCCAAAAGGGAAGAGGGGATACATTTCCTCACTGACCTCTCCGCATGATGCGCTCAATACTTCTGAAGAAGAGTTCACATTCCTCCAGGAGTCCCTGCCAGCACACATCATACATCATCAGGATGACTTTTACATCTTGACCTTTGAATAGGGAATATGTTTGGATCATTTTGCGTGTCCTCGGACCAAAATAAGGAAGCATGAAAGGACTGCACGAGCCAAAGTTACTGGAAAAAGTGATTGGATGTGGAATAATTACAGAAATATTCTCCAAGCAAGGGAATAAAGCATTAAAGTCAGGAAATCGGCGTGTCAGATTAGGTTCCCATTAGAGCACTTTTTGTGCAGCATTCCTCAGCATGCCCTGATGATTGGAATGCTTTGAAGAATGTTATAATTGAATCTGGACGTTACACCATCCAAAAAAAAATAATGAACTCAGAGACACGGTTTTGATACATTTTCATAAATTTTTATTCAAATCACCACAACAATTCCAAATGAAACCAAATGTGTCATGTTGGAGAACGGAGGCACAGAAATTTAATTTTGGCAACACAGTGAAGATAAAAAATAGAAAGAGCAGGACACGCCTTTACTTTAGTTTGTTTTTTTGCGCTCATTGAACTGAGCCTGTCATCCGGCAATGCATCCTTTGAGTGGGCCGAAGGGACCCCATCACTCCTTTACGTATGTCCTCACTGCGATCACATCTCCCATAATGCATTTCTGTGGGAAGAGAGAGAGAGAGAGAGAGAGAGAGAGAGAGAGAGAGAGAGAGAGAGAGAGAGAGAGAGAGAGAGAGAGAGAGATCAGGGGCAGATCAAAAGAGGCACAGTTGCAAAGAGGGTGAAGTTGAATTCTTGCATACGTTTTGAGTTTCTGGAAGAACTCTATAATATTTGTGTTTCCAAAGTCAATGTTACAGTATATCTTTTTTAAATATCTAGTGATATAAACTAACTGCCATCTTCCTAGTCCACATAAGGGAATACTTTGATTTATTTTGTCATTATTGTATTTAATTGCATTACTCTTCCCACTGTTACATTAGAATTTCTTGTGGTAGAATGACATTTTAAGCCAAATATTTTTACCCTAAGATACATGTTTGCTTTTATTCTCTCGAGTGGAATGTGGGCAGAGGAGTGGTGGGAATAAGTGGTTGTGAACATATTTAATTTACATTGAAAGCCTTTTTATTAACACTAATGAACAAATCAAACATGAAAAGAGCCTGTGAATTTTTTTAAGTGGTGCTTATGAGTGATGAAGCACTTTTACATTACTTATTGGACACATTTAAAAGTTATAAAAGCGAGTTGCTAAGCAAGTTGGCCGGTTTAATTTCCCAGAAAAGTTCATCCTTACCGCTATCAACTTCCCATCCGTGATCTCCCTCTCGATGTTCGTCTCTTTGCCGTCCCAGCTCTGTTTCTGCACAAGTTTGCCGTTCTCCAGAGTCACCACGGTCTGCAGGGCACACAACAGACACACGCCGTTACACCTCCAGCACAGACACACGCACACTCTGCGGTGGTCTCTCTCTCTCTCTCTCTCTCTCTCACACCGCACTAACCATCGTCTTCCTATCGTCTGCGGTCGTCTCCTCAAATGGCTCGTTGAGCTTGAACTTGATTTCAGTAGTTTTGAAGGTGCTCTGAGACTTCAGGCAGACCTTCCCGTCATCGTCCACGGTCACTATCAAATTGGGCTTGGTCCGATTCCCCACCTGCCGGGTCGCAAAGCCCACACCTGCACAGCAAGATCATCGAAATGCATAAAATATAAACACAGTGAAGGTGTTGGAAAAAAAACAAATATTATATATAGCAATCCGACATGAAATCAATAGTCAAGTGAGCATAATTAAATTCACAAATAAGCAACAACTGACAGTCTGATAGTGGCTTTACACCCACACCCTCTCCTACCAATTGCTTTCATGTAGTCATCAAAGTTCTCGCTGGAAACCATCTTCCACGTCCCAACAAATTTCTCAACCATGTTTGCAGTGTCTGATGTGATATCCCGGGTAACAAGCAGCGGAGTGACTCTGGGTTCAACTCTTTCACTGTGGGAACAGACCCGTTTTTAAAGGGCCAGCCCAACGTCCAGGGACGCGGTGGGAACCAATCACAGACTGCTACGTCACATAATTGAGCGTTGAAGTTCCGTCTCTCGTTCCTCTTGCTACGAGCGTGTGTCACTAAATGTGTTTTCTTATAAACAACAAAATCCGAAACGTCATGGGTGTTTTGTTTATATTCTGAGATTAAACGGGCATTTTTAATATCTTATATTGTAATTTTTACCAACGGTTATTCTGTTAGCATGCAGAAACAACACATCCCATGAGTCTAAAGCAGGTGGCACACTGTTAAAGCCTCATGGGAGATGTCGTGGTGGACTGTTGCCCATTATGTATTTTAAATTCCTCTGGGATTATGAATGGTTACTAATACCTTTAATATTAATAAATGAATAACTTACTAATGCTTTATAGATCAAGTATAAGCTGATAACCATGCTGGTTGGCCTGGTTGTTCAACGATATATTTGTACATGGTGGCTACCATGAGCTAACTCTATTAACAATTTATTATTTGTAACAGTAGACTTGGCGATTAAATATTCACTTATTTATTAATGCAAATTAATATTAAAGAGAGACTGGTTTGTCAGAAATTAGAAGAACCTCATTATCAATTGATGATGATTAGTTACATTTATAACTAGTATACAAGCTATTTGGATTATTTTACAACCTCACAACCGATCTATAACGCATCAATACATTATTTTAACATTTTACAGAGGGTGACACATTAGGAGATGGTACTAATTTGACTTGCCATTATATAAAAACATTTTAAGAGTTATTTATCTATATGAACGGTAAACTCTATTAGGAACTGGTGAAAATACATTTCCGAGTGTGAAAACCATGACTGTAGTAATAATAATCCATCCATGACGAAAACCCCATAAAGTCACAGATGCTAATGGGTCAGAGAGTTGCTAGCAGAGGGGACAGGATTTCAGTTATCTGTGCCTGGGCGACAGTGGGGCTGCATCGAAAACTGTGCCAAATTACATTTAAGCCTGCTGTGTCAAAGGTTGGAGCTTGCATAATGTTCTCTGAAATGCTGGAAGGATCTCTTTTATCAGGAAAATGCCACATTATGCAAGGTCACACCGTGACTGTACTGATCACAGCATGTTTTTTTAGCAGCTCGAGCATTTCAATTGATGTCTTTAATATGAAGAAAATGAGCATAGCTGATGGGGCTAATGTCGACGCGCTTTCCCCTGAACGAGAGGGTGCCGTACTTTTTTAATTCGACAGTGAAGTTCATGTTGATAGCGATGAACATCTGGTAGGATTTGATCCTTCAGCAAAGTCAGTATCATCATTATTTCACAGCACAATCATTGCAGGAAAGCTTCAGTGAGAGGTCAATCCACATTTAAATTAAATACTTTAATAATAAAAATCCCAGAATATACACAGCTACATACAGATTCATTCCACACATATATTTGACACAGCGATCATTATTTCTTTGCTGCGATTTTGGCCTGCAGGTCCTTGGCCGTGCACAGCGACTGAAATGCATTCAGCATCTCGCTGCTGGTCAGCTTCGCTCCCTTCATCACCAGCTTGTCTCCGTCTACTGTAGCAGAAAAAGACAAAGACACGAGGAGACGACTCAGAATGACACATATCTCTGTATAAGGAGCACAACAAGCAGAAAGGTCAAAGGCTAACTGAGCAGAAGTCGAGTAACTCACAACGGGCATCATCCGTACAATGTTCTGCTGAACTGTGACAGACATCTCAACTTTGGAAAAGTGCTTGACTCCTTGTGTGTGAGTAATCATGCAGTAACACCGTCAGCAGGAAACTTCAACACAAGCAACAACCCAGTAGCACTCTTAAAAGGACTGTTTTTAAAGACAGAGCCCATCTGGAACTACTGCAATTATAACATAAAACAGGTCAAATGTTTTCTTCAAGCGCTGGCTCAAATGACTTTCTTATGATAGATATAGTCTCTGTAGTGTCTTTCTAGATTTAAAGAAATTAAAAGAAGCAATTCTGAGGATGTTAATATGACAAAATGTAATTTAGGTGTTTAGACGCATTATGACGCCTTTAGTCCATCTATCTCTCTCAGCCAAAAAGTGTGTCAATGTTAAAACATTTCTTTAATATTGTCTGCTTGAGGTTTTACAAATGCAACATTTCAAATCCTGTCTTTGATAATTACTCGGCCGTTTGTAATTTCTTTACTGCATACAAATGATGGGTGAAATTCAGACATAAGAACTCACAAACAACATAAATTGGCTTCATGGGGGTATAAATGAATTTAAAAAACCGTCTGTACAACAGTTTGTGACTCGACATATCTTCAGCGGTTTAACCCGAACTGCAAATGCAAAACTCCGGCCACAATCACACTGCTTCATAAAGTCCCACGCTGAGATACATTCTCCCACATATTTGAATGTGCTCCGGTGATACTTACAGTAAGTGATGTCCACTACGGGCGCAGACTGGTCGTGCCTCACCACCGATATCACCTCACAGTTCATGTTGGTAGACCTGGCCTTCTCTGAGCCCACCATGGCCAGAAACTCCCTGTGGGGCAAGAGGAGCGTGTTACAGACCGATTACATTACTGCATGAATATTTCCAGTTGTTGCTACTGTGCACTGGAAGTATTTTAACATTTGGTATTGCTGCATTTACTCCACTACCTTATTCTCCCCCCTACACAATCATGTTCAACATTATTCACCAACCCAGGTCTTATTTTGCTTGATTAGACCTCATGTGAGGACTGTGCTCGTCCTTTACACTTTGTTGCACCCTACGGGTGGGAGAGGTTACAGGTTTATTCCTCCTACTGGTTGATGAAGTTTCGTTATCTCTATTAATTCCTACATAGCACAGCTCAAGGGTTAACACACGCATCCTAACGGGCCGGACAGTTTGACGTGTCGCTGCAGAGCAAACACAGGTGTAACTAATTAACTAATCATGGCCCTGTGTGTGCTGGCTCACTGGAATGGCTGTGACACACTTAAAATAACCATGTTTAACTATAATTACTCAATTACACCAGTGTTGAAACTACATGACATGGGGGCTGCTGTGAAAAGGGATTTAAAAAACTAAAAACAAAACATCACCACTTCTTATAAAACATGTAACTCCAGCCCCAAATATATGAGAAGTTAGACTACATTAGCCAACGTAAATAAACAACCTAAAGACTGAACTAGCTAACTAGTTTGGATACAATGTCGCAGACGGTCACCTCATTGTTAAAAATACTCCGTTTTTTACACAGTCCATTGACACAAAAACGAATCCCCCCCCCCACACACACACATACACAGCGAGACTTTCACACACACTTCTTACCGCGTGGACCGGACGTTAGACTCAAACGGACAAAACTGGACCGCTATTTTCTTCACAGCCTTCAGAACCACGGTCGCTTTGCTGGGAGCCGCCATGTTTTCTGCCGTGAACTCTAACCTCGGCAGAGAGCGGCGCTTCTCACGTGGGCCACTAGAGGGCGCCAGATGATAAATAACTGTACAGTGTGACGCAGTAGACTGGGAGGGAAACAGTTGATTGTATTTGAACCATGGAGGCCTAATAAATGTCGGATTGTGTGATGATATACATTTTATATATTATGCCTGTTCATCAGGTTTTTTATTCTCTGCTACTTGGTTTTTCAGTGATTTATATTTCAACCTTTATAGTTCTTCATTACAGTTCTTCAAAAAAAACGGGACAACGTTTGATTTGCATCTTGTATTTGCTCTTTGAGAGTTGGAGCATTAATATGTATGAGGCATGACATTTATGGTTGGCAATGCTGCACACCTCATGTGTAAATGTATATCCAACATGCTGAGACCCGGTGTGTTGGTTGCTGAGCTTCAGACCACTATCAATGACGTACAACCCTATTCCTGCTCTCTCATATGATGACAGGTGTTTATTCAAGCCCACATTAACGGTTAAATAACACCACTAGAAGTAATATTAACAGCCTTTATAAAGATTAACAGTATGTAAGATGCAGCACCATCTTGTTCACAACAACATGACAAAGCTCATTTGCAAACTCTCAGGGAAACCGACTGTGGCACCATCCTGTAATCAACTGACAACGGATGTCACAGTGCAGAATTATGTTAGGAGAGGACAGGGGGGTCTCTGACTGCACTAAGTCAATAAAGGAGGTGCTGCTCTCCAAATCGACAATCAAACAGACACATCTCCTAATCAAATAGACATGGAGGATGGGAACTGGTCTTCCCTGCACTCAGCAGATGAAAAAAAGGTCAAAAACCTGTCAGGGTATATAAAAACATGTCAGAAATGGAAATGCATTTAAATTTTGATTGAGTTAGCACTCAAGTTAAATTTAATCATGGCATAAATTGCTTCTGTGAAATAAGTAAGTGTGTGTGTGTGTGTGTGTGTGTGTGTGTGTGTGTGTGTGTGTGTGTGTGTGTGTACGTGCGTGCGTGTGTGTGTCTAATGGGGCAGTTTGCTGCATGACATCAAAACAACAACTCTTGTTTTTTTGCAAGGGACGGTTGCCAAATCGCATTAGAGCGTAGTGTGTGTTCATCTCTTGCCCACATTTTGTTAGCATAAAAAAAACAAAAAATCTGTAAATATATATAACAACTGATAATTGTCAGTGCTCAAATATTTTTTGGACTTATTCTTTCAGAAATTTGGAGAAAAAAAAACTGCATATCACCTCAGCTGCACGTTTTCTATAAAAACATTTGCATTGCATTTGCACTTCCTTTGCCTCTGTTCAGTACAGCCGCTGTGTATTTATAACCACCCTGTTTTCAGGGCGTATGTAGAACAAATGTGTTATTCTCAGATCAGCCCACCCGAGCTTCTGCAATTCATACTAACTTCAACACGCCTCAAGTCTCTTTCCTGAGCGGCCGACAGTCCGACGCAGCCTGTGACAGTTGGTCAGTGGAGGCACTGGGCTCTAAATTTAGACATACGGCTACTGAGAGGCAGAAGCATTTCCTATACACTCCCCACACCCATACACACACACACACACACACAGACACTTATTAAGTAGTTGTACTGTAAGTCCGGCAATAAGAAAGTGGGGGAGAGAGCGCTCAGAAACAATGAATGCTCAAGAGGATGTTTGACCTAAAAGAAAGGAGGTATTGTGTTGGTGCAGGATTTCATTTATCAAGTCCTCTGCTTGAGCACAATAATAACTCATGAAATGTCGTTTTCATTGTAAAATGATCCTATAAGGAGGCACTGGTGTTTAGGATGTTCTGCTTTTTGTTCTTTTTTCAACTATTAATGCTGCTCTGTTATTGTTGCCTCTACTTCTTGGTGTACTATTGTTGTTTCGATGTTGGGTAACTTGTTTCTATATGTCACAGCACCGTTAGTTTAAGAGTTCACATCTTTTATTCACACACATGAGCTGCTTCTGAGAGAATGAATTGGGAAATATTGTGACAATGTGTGTGAGAACACCCAGGTTTTTTTGTGGGGGGAAATACCAGTGCATTGTTGGTGAAAAGGTAGTTCACCCTCGAGATTAATAATGAACAAGGAAGTAGCACTTTGGTAGTATTGTATTCATTACAACAGTCACTATTCAAGTTCTGTGTCCCTATAAGGAGCTCCCAGATGTCATAGGGTGACCCCAGCAGTGTGACGAACACAAATTCACAGCATCACCGACTATAATTCTAGCTCTTTTAATGATTCTTTCTACTATGAAATATAACTAAGCTTTCATAAATCGTAAAACAAAAAAAAATTCTCAAGGCAATATGTGCAGACGCGGGGGGAAAGTTGTGAGCATTAGCAAAGATTTGTCATTGAATTTTGAGGAAGTTATATATGATCTTTTGGTGGTTAGCCTATACAAAACATGAACAATTAAGAAGTTTGTAAGAACATAGTCAAGTCCATTTTATTTATATACTGTAGCCCCAAATCACAAATCTAATCAGCCTCAAGAGGCTTTTTTATGCATTATATATTGGTCTATTCAACCTTCTGCATTTGATATTTCTTTATTAGTATTTTATAGGCTATGTAAATTCAACATAATGCATTTATCATCATTATATTTTGTTTATAATGAGATTTAATTCAAAAACAGTTTAGCAGCACATCTACCAGTAGCCAGTATTGGAGCCCTTTAAGCTTCAGTACCCGGGAACTACATTTCCCACAAAGCCTCGCGCCGCAGCAGCTCTCTCTCTCTCTCTCTCTCTCTCTCTCTCGAGCACTCCTCCTCCTCCTCCTCCCACCACCAGCGTCCTGCTGCCTGGCGGAGCTCGCAGAGCGGGGCAGACTGAAATGAACAGCCCCGTGTGTCTCTCACGTCCAGAAATGTGCGCAGGCTGAAGAACGAGTTGCGTCGTTGTCTCTCTGTGTACATCTTCTTCAGACACCATCAATCTCTTTAATGTTGCACCGGAAGCTTTAGACGAAGGATACACGCGCACTAAACAAATCCAACCACTTTCTGATCAACCAGCCGCTGAACGCAGATTTTTTTATTTTTTTTGGATAGCCCTCTTTTTCTCTGGTAAGCGCTCGTTTCATGTCTCCACACCTCCTGCGTAAAAGTTATTGTGGTTGCTTGTGTTTCACATCACTGCTGCAATGTGTGTGTATATATATATATATGTGTGTGTGTGTGGAGGGATGCATCGGGAAACTTCACCGACAGAGAGTACTCTGTAGTTGTGACTGCGGCACGCTCGGTGCTCGCAGTGAAGCCGAACGTGAGTATAGCGGTCGAGCAGGAACAGAGACTTGTTGCCTTCAAAAACCAAAACATTGTTGTGTGTGTGTGTGTGTGTGTGTGTGTGTCTCCTGTTCATGTTAAACAGCGCGCGGATGCTGATGCTGCGGGTGACACTTGAATGTTTTGGGAGCAGCTGTCTCTCCTCAGCGTTTTTCCATTTGGTCTTGTTTAAAATAGGCTTGTAGTGTGTAGCCTCCTGTCTATTTGTCAATCTCCTGCTGCGTTAGGTTTTTATGTTTTAGGAATGTATTGTTTGTAAAATATGACTGTATACTGGTGCTATCTAACCACAAACCTTTATATTCCTATGAAATGAATGGACTTATACTAGGACTATAGTGAGGTTCTCCTGTGTGCCTCCTTGTACATCGTGTCCATATCAATATATGTATTATAAGAACGTGGTCTGCATTCATGAAGTCGGTTATGGTTTGGCTTTCTTCTTCAGGTGTTATTTTCAAGGCTCACCAACATTTGTGGGGAAACTGTTCCAATTCTCACGACGAGCGAGATACGCCTGTGCTTGTTTTTGAGACGCCTGTCAACTTCCCCAGTGTTGACAGATTTACTGGTTTAAGTTGCACACGCACACACACACACACACACACACACACACACAGAGCACCATATAGTGTGTGGATGGTCATGTGTGTAGATGCTGCTAAGCCCTCTGGGTAACCTCAGACATGCCTCGTCCTCACTGACACTGACAAGTACATGGCCTCTCCTTCCTTTTTAGAGCATTCATGAATAAACATACTGTACATGTGCATATGTGATGTTTGGTGAGGCAGAGACACACACACACACACACACACGCACTATAGTCTACAAACATTCTTCTCTATAACTGTAAATCAGAATTTCCTCTCTGCTGACCTGCCGAATAAATAAACACCCTTTTTCACACTCTGTCAGTTCTCCTTCGGGTTCTCTCTTTTACCCACAACGCTCTCCCACACACACACACACACACACACACACACACCTACACACACACACACACACACACACACACACACACACACACACAGAGCCAAATACCGCCAATAGACCCCCCCCCCCACACACACACACACACACACACACTGCAGCCTGTGCTGATTTGTTCAGTTGTTGCAGGCCATCCAGCCTGCAGCAGACCGGCTGTCACAGAAGTTGACATTCGCTTCAGCAAACACAATTTGCACTTTGTTTTTAGCTTCCCTCTGCCTTTCGCTTCACTTCCTTGTGTTTCGCGCTAAACACTAATGAACTCGGTATTTCCCCGACGTCTCCATAGGAGCATGGTGAAAAAAATAACCACCGCTCTGCCAGAAAACTGGCAAGCAGTCGAGTTTTTGAATCCTAAATCTGTACCCGGGCCTAAAGTGAGTGTGGAGTTCTTGAAATACCCCTCACATGGGTTTAAGTCCAGCATGGAAGCAAAATGAACCGAATGATGCTACAAAAAAAAAAGACGTTTCTTGTATTGCCGGCAGCCTTTTTGCAGCTTACAACACGCACGCATGTCAAAGACACACAGCTGGACGTCTGTGTATGACTAAATCTCTGTTACTCTCTTAAGCAGTCGACTGCGTGGCGGCAAATATAAGAGGACAGCAGCTTGGCGAATGCTTTGTGACGGTTTTAACTTCAGCGTATTCATAGCACGCTGCCAATGCCGGTATTTGGATGGAGCCGAGGCTGGGTATGTGCAGCTGTTGCACTTAAGAAGGGAGATGAGTGAGGAGCAAAAATGCACCAGTTCAAGTCCAAGGAGAGTAAAATCCTTTTTGTTCACACAGCCCTTAACTGAAAGGATCACACTCAAGCTGTCCAAACGTTTCCCCAAACAGCCTCAGAGACGTTACTATAGGGAGGCGCCCTATAGTACCCGGTGCATGATTTATTCTTTTAATACCCAAAGCCCAGGTATAGGTATCAGTATCGTTGCCGCTGAAAGAATTGGATCAGCGCATTCCTACCTGAACGTACAGAAGTATCAAACTATCCCTTTTAAGCGTATTTCAGTTGCTTTTAAGACGCATTTGAGTAAAACTATTCAAATCATTTTCTTTAACCTCAGCAGGCCTGTTCAATCCTTCATGTAGGCTTTGAGTCACAGCACCGTGTGGTGAAACGACTTCGTAGAAAGTCATTTGCATGACCAGAGCTGAACAGCTGGCTGTACATTTTGTTTTTGCCCTCATTAACTGGTCCTGATGTGTCTGGACTGATGGAGAACACGGTGATGCCGCTGTGGACGGTCCTGAGGATAGTCCCGCTCCGTCTTGGCTGCTGTGGAAGTACGGTTTCATCACAGGGCTGTCAAAGATGTCGTTAGGCAGACTACACACATTTCACACTCACTTAGGCTTCGACAAGCGAGAACCACATCGCCGCCATCGGTGAGCAAACAGTGGAGCTGCACGCCCTGCTGGACGCCCGCTGTCCATCTGAGACACACACACACACACACACACCTCGGGGGAGTTAGGCCCAGTCTGGAGGAAGTGTGTGTGTGTGTGTGTGTGCTGATGTGACTACCAAAGAACGGTTGTTAAATGTCAAGCAGGATTCTGTTATGAAAATGGAAAGCATTTTGTTTCTTCCATTGAGCAAAAGAGCAAAAACAGAGGAGCCCAATGTGATTATTTCCCCTTCCAGATGGAGTTCCTGCTGCGCTCGCCGGGACGAGGCCTTCACAGAAGTGAATTTCTATGTTTTTATGGTGTCCGCTTGTGCTCCAAACAACTAAATACCACTTTTGCATGTTACATATTCAATTTGTAAACCCCCCCCCCCCCCCCCCCCCCCCGTCATGGACGACGTTAGGCTCTGCTTTGTTTTCACATGACTCAGCCTAAAGTTTGGTCTAAGAAAAGAGGAAACGCTTCTCGAGCTCACGGAGGCCGTGCAGCAGTCACCAGGCTGTGGTTGAGGGATGCCTCCGTGGGCTGATACGTGTCAGCTGCTGATATGAACTTTGCAAATATTATTAGATAAATGCAGCTTTATGGGGTTTAGGTGTCCATTCCCAGCCCGGCATGAAAGCCAGTATTGTATAATCAAAGCTCTTTTAACTCCAGGCTCAGCCAGTCTGCGGTGAATATTTCGGTTAGACTTCAGGTTTTGATCATTAGTGTGATGTGGCATCTTTTAGATTCCATTCATCCCGCTCTCTTTAATCTGCGTTTGTTTTGTTTTTTGCTATATGAAGTCTGTCATTTGAGACTGTCTTCTTTCACTTACAGCCAAATTAGGGGCGCTTGCTAAACATGTCTTGTCTCCTCTGCTTGTAAAGATTAGAGGGTTCAGTCAAAAGTTATTAGATGAAGGGTTTGACAGATGAAGAGAATAAAACAGGAGACAGCGGTGCTAATAATAAAAAAAAGGGGGAATATTGATCTCCAGTGCATCAGCCGGGTTGTCGCTGGTGCTCCTCTCGGTCTCTTCGACCGCCGCAGGATTGATTTTTCGTTTGTTCTGCGCAGCGTAAAGGGCACTTGTTATGCTGTTTTAAAAAAAGAATCCCATTTGAGGTAGTTATTACAGCACCCAGAGTGTCTCTTCTTCACAAGTACACAATCTTCGCGAGGTGCACTCGACAAAGAGTTTACGGATCTGCTGCGTTCGGCTTCAGAAGTGCAAATTAGAGGACAAATACTCACACAGTTAGATCAGGAAACGCTCTCGGCAGCTTATTCAAAGCAGGGGAACTATCTAATGTTCCGCTTAGTTAAAATGTTTAAATATTACACGAGTTACTTATTGATGGATCAGATCTTTGAACCAGGATCCATCCCTCCTCGAGAGAAGATTCGTAATCTATTTGGGGACTTTGGAGTAGAGATATACAGCTTCATCGCTCCGAGGTTAATAAACACACGGGATCCAATATTGGGAGATGTTCTATCAAACATTTGTTTCCACCTTGTGTGTGTTTAATAAGGAGAGGCAACACCTTTTGAGACAAGAAACAGCTGAACTCGTGTCGCATACCGAACTGAGGAATGCCAAGCGATACGTCACACGTCGTTAAACTCCAGACTTGTTCGTCTTGACTTACAGTTTAAAAAAACAAAAGATCCTGCCTGATCCTGTGAGAGTGTGTTGTGTGTCGTTTCCAGGATTCGTCGGTCTGAAAAATGCCGTTTCAGTGTCCGAATGTTCGGAAGGTGCACGACACACAACGCCGCCGTCTACGAGCATGACTACGCCGGGTGTTTCCTGAGACGGAACGTAGTTTCGGAGGCCTCGCCGACCGACGATAAAAGGGTGTTTCTGCTTGTGTTGGACTATTCCGCAGTTTGCGTTGTGTACAGACTCTCTCTCTCTGCTCGAGCACAGAAACAAACCTCACCTCTGTGCTGCTGTGTGAGAGAGAGAGAGGGAGAGGGAGGGAGAGGGGTTGAGGGAGACTGTGGCGTGTTCGAGGCAAGTAAAACACTGCGGATGCGATTAACTGAGATTGCCTCGGGGAAGATCTGATGGGAAATCCGAGTCCCTCTTCGCAGGATTGTGGGTAACACGAGTTGTTATGTATTCGCCCACAGATGTCAGCAGAGAGAGAGGACCGGGTCGAGGGATCTGAAACGACTTGCGTTCTGCTATTCTCTGTCTTCTGATGCAGGACGAGATTAAAGCTCTCTTCAGACTTTGTTCGGTTGTCACGAAGATGGATCTCGACATATAAAGCGAGGCAGTAACTCTCCAGTTGGGATTTGTTCCGTCAAACCGCTCCTTCTCAAGGTCAAGAATGAACTTTCATGCTTTCATGAATAGTTTTCGATGAGAAGATTGATCCCACACTAAATATGAAGCTACAGCCAAGGGGCGGGTTAGCTTAGCTTAGCATAAAGACTGGAAAACAGGAGGAAACATGGAGCCTGTAGTCTGTCCAAAGGTAACAAAGTAAAGAAACCTTAACCGGCTTCAGGCCGTAGCTTCAGTTTGACCGTATGGATTCAGAAACGGGCGTATTTCACAGGAAAACCATTTCACGTTGCCCACACGTCTCTATTCATGTGCCTAGTCACCTCTTATCATGGGCGGTCACGGTTGCCTCTTGTTCATCAGGTCAAATGGAGTGATGCCAAAGTGACCACTTGTAACACCTTCCGGTGGCTGAAATGTGCCGAGCGCGCGTGTGTGTGTGTGTGTCATGTATGAGCGAGCTGTTAACTGCAGCGTGTGGTGGGGTGAGGCGAGGCGAGGGACAGTACACATGGGGGAGTGAACAGAGTGTGTGTACAGACAGTCCCTTCTTCTTTGGTGTAAAGTGCTGCTGATGCAGCAGACCTACACACACACACACACACACACACACACACACACACACACGCACACGCACACGCACGCGCACGCGCACACACTGCAGGGATGCTATAATGTCACCCAAGGGGAGGATCCTCATCTCACACTCTGCTGGCTAAAGCACTGCAGGGAGGGTGCACACACACACACACACACACACACACACACACATAAAGGCCTCGCCGGGCGCCTTTTTGCCACTGCGACAACAATCTTTGGTGAAAACAGGCGAATCATTTCTGCTCGTACATTTCTTTTGTTTTCTGTAATGTGAGACAAGGCGGTGTTCTGTCGATGGTAATGAGGTCGTCATGTGTTCGTGGGATCGGGTGTCACACATCATGTGTTTTTGGAGAGAAATAGAATATCTGTTCATGGACAGTTTATAACTGGAGCTGAATGAGGGTCATTGGGGACGCGATGAAAAGACAAAGAGAGGATTGTTGGTTGGCCTTCTGACGTCTGTGTGCGTGTGTGTGTGTAGTTAGCATTTGTATTTGTCTTACATGCATGCAGTGAAGTGTGTGTGTTTTTCATATTTATGTAAATGCCGTTCAGTATAAAATGGACGTAGTGGCCCCGGGCCAGCCACTAGCACGAACACGTATCAGGTGATGGTGTGTGTGTGTGTGTGTGTGGGGGGGGGTGTTGTGCTCTACTGTGTGGTAGTTTGCTCTGTCTCCGTGCAGATGAAGGATGTGACGGCCATCCGTTGACTTCCATCCATCACCGACGACCCCGGGCCGGCTCACACCGTCTCTCTCTCTCTCGATCCGTCTCTGTCAGGCCATTTCCCCTCCTTCACTGTCTCTTTGGCCCCTATTCCGTGGTTCATCCCATATTGTCTCCTTATTTCCCTCCGCCCTGCTCGTCGTCTCTCCTTCCATTCCTATCCTCCTCCTCTCTAACCGCCTGTCAACATGTCTCACTTCTTCCCCCTTCTATCTGTCTCCTTTCCATTCCTCTTTCTTTATTTATCCCTCGTCTCTCCTCCACCCTTTTCCCCCGTGCACTCTCTTGCCAGCTTCTCTCTTTCTTACTTTCATTCTACTTCCTTTGTCCTTGCATCCTTGCCACTGGCATTGATCTTGAGCAGAGAACACACACACACACACACACACACACACACACACAATGACAGGCTGTCCCGCGCTCAATTAAAGCGTACCTCCCTCTTCCCTTTTTCCCAAGCAGGCTCGTAATAGGAAATGCCCCCGTTATCTTTACGGGCACTGGCGTATTAATATAAGCCGCCAGACAAACAAGGTGTGGGTACGTGCTCTGCTGTGTGTTCGCTCTGATAAAATGCAATAGATCGAGGCAGAAAGTGCACGGCCAGCCTCTTCACGCCGCTCTCCCCAAGGTCTTTGCACTCATCAGTGAAGTAATGGTGGTGGAGAACAGACAGGTGAGAAAAGAAAAGTGGTGGAAAGAGGTGAAACATCTCTCGGGTCAAACGTTGGTTTGTGGTTTGGTCTTCTTGTGAGTATGGTGAATGTGTATTTATGTATAAAGTATCTCGTCTTTGTTGGGGTGTTTTTGAGGCCACTTAAGGACGCACAATGATGAAGTCATTTTTGTTGAACTTTCCGTCAATATGGAACCAGCAAATCTGCCAGCAATTATGAAACAATGAAAGATAAAGTAACTTCCCATGTCTTTGTCTTTCACTTCTTTTTTTTCTTTTTAGGCCCCCACTTTAACATCAGCAGTAGAGGAAGTGATCAGTTGAGATTTCCCCGTGTGGGCTCAGAGCTTGTGCCCGTTTGAAGCCATTATGTGGCTGTGCACAGAGGAAATGAGCTTCTGGTTTTATCCGTTCCTCTCCAGAGAGTATAGCCTTTAGCCTGATTGCTAATGACTGCTTACTAAAGGGACAGTGTTTGTTAATGGACTATAGGGCTTATCAGAGAGCGTGATGTGTGTGCGTGTGATTCTGAATGCAACAATTTGCAACACGACAACTGTAAGAAAGCTTGAAGACGAGGCCATTATAGCCATTAAGGGTTGTTTACACACATTGTGAGGGGGATTGCTGATATCTGCAAGTCCATCCAGGGAATTTACTCTCCGTCTCCTTCTTGTTTCTCTCCCGCTCCGTCCTCCTCCTCCTCCTCCTCCTCCTCCTTCCTTTCTCCATCTTCTGCCACTGCTGAGCTCTTTGAATGGGCTGGTTGTTTTGCCTCCGCTGGCTGCTGGTAAATATGCCTCGCTGTCCAGGAGCAGACAATGGCAACGTCCAAACGTAAAGGGGCGGAAGGAGAAACGAGAGAGAGAGAGAGAGAGAGAGAGACGTACAGAGAGTTAGACAGAGAGAGTTGTGAATGAGTTGATCAATAGAATTTGGGGGGAAAAGATGTTTGAGCCAAGAGGAAGAACAAAGAGTTGATTGTTTAGGGTTAAGTTAGGGGCCGTTCAGTTCCTGGACAGTTGGTCCCTGATGTTTTTCTTATGAAAAGTTAGTTTCCCTCCACAAAATGGGACATTGTACACTTTTAACGGTTGAACAAACTATTTACATGATCATTTTAGTTTATTTGTACAGCTAGAGCTGTGTATCAAACTTGTGCAGTGAAACTAGTTCATTGAATGATCTTCTTTATACCCCTCATGTTGTGACTAATGTCCTTATTAATGATTAATAGATGATTCATCATTGTTTTATCACAGTTAATGTTTTATCCTTTGGTAATCATGCAGTTATAAATGTTGGGAATCATTTACACATATTTAAAAAGTTGTTAATTGATATTAATAAGGACATTTTGGTCCAGATGCTCTGCAGCCTTTTTCCATAAGATCCAATCACACGCAGGGATTTACATTTTTAATAAATAATTGCTGCTCTTCTTTGTTTTCTAGAGTAACTGGAACATGTTTTCAGGTTTTGGTCTGTTGATTGGACAAAAAAACAAGAAACCCTGACTTCTGTTTTTACACTCAACGTTGTCAAACGACTATCTTTGACTCGTATAATCTTTATTTTACACAGCTCAGCGAGGTTGAGAAGAGTACACACATGGCCCGGGGATTAGCGCTTTTGAAAAAATGCCGACAAAGCTCGCAGAAGCAGCACCTTCTTTCTTCAGAAAGCAGGAGTTTTGACGAGAGGAAGAAAAAGAGAGAGAGAGGAAGATGAGAGAGAGAGAGAGAGATTTAAAGAAATGAAGAGACCCGCCACAGCAGGGTGCTCTGCTGAGCGGCAACATAAAAAGGGTTTGAACCGGAGCCAGGGCCCTCAGCTTTCGACGCATACTGAGGGGCCGAGGAGAGGAAATGATGGCGGGAGAGGAGAGTTAAAGAGAAAAAAAAAGAGGATTAGAAGGGAGGGGTGGAGATGAAAAGAGGAGCAAAGGAGAAACGAAGTGGAAAATAGGAGAGGAAAGGACACGGGAGTGGAGAAATAACGTGGAGCCCTGTGTAGTGAAGTGAAGTGAAGTAAAGAAAAAGCTCTTTCCGGTTTATTCTTTCGACAGTTTAGGATGAAGCATGCCGGGATAGATGGCCAGTTTGTCCCGGAGTGACCCTCCGGGACACTTTCTTTTATAATCAACTGCAAATGTTCTTTACAAAGGGGAGGCGTGAAGCAGAAATCCAAACGTGAAGCCATCCTGAAAGAATGTCAGGGGGGATAACCGTTATCAAAGGCTCTACTTTAGGTGGACGTTTGGAAATGACTCATCCGCAAAAATGAACCCAGAGGAATAAGGATGGAGCGGAGGATGGGGAATTGAGCCAATGACAACTCTCAGACAGACTGGGAAGTGACGGCAGGAAATCCAAGTTGTCATCAGACCAAGTTGATGTGGATTCAGCCAGACATAACATTCTTAGCGCTCAGATGGCCTCCCTTTTTAGCGAAATGTCTTGAAATCGACGGGATGAATTGCCTTCAAAGTTGGCACTAACGTTCATGTCCCCCTGAGGATGAATTGTAAACATTTGTTGATCCCCTGACTTCTCATCTAGTATCATCATCAGATCAAAAGCATTTGTTTTAAGATTAAATACCTGCAAAACTAATCAGCTGTTCTTTGTGTTAAGTCCTAGTTAGAAAATGTTAGCGTGCTAACACAACGAGCTCTCTGCAAACATGGTGAACATCAGCGCGCTGACGTTAGCATGTAGCTCAAAGCATTGCTGTGGTCGCGGGACTGTTGTCCACCACCTGCTAATGCTGCAAGCACCTCATTATTTCTGTAATGGATTAACCTGCAGCTTCTGTTGTTGATTCATACATTTGGCTGTAAAATGTCATGTTGGTCAAATAAACATTGAGTTAACTATTATGCACTACAAAGAAAATGTAAGACGTGGGAACCAGAACCAAAGTAGTTCCAGATTCACATTTTGTCTGCGACTAATTACCCGCACTAAAACACCCTGAGGATTACCATGGTTCATGGTTATTAATATCCGCTGACAATGCATCCATGCCAACAAGTGTAGCTGCTTGTAGGCGTTTCTGCTCTTGCTCTGCGCTCCTGCTCTGAATCGAATGAATGTCGAGAGAATTGTTTTCTCTCAAGTTGTCAGGAGCAATAAAAGATGGTTCGGCGACGCCTGTGTGTTTTCTATCTCACAATAAATAGGAAACCTATTCAGTTCTCCCTTTTGTCGCGCTTGATAAAGTGCTGAAGAAGGAGTCGCAGGCTGTGGGAATGCCACAGCAGCTCCCGCTCTATATTATTTGTCAGTTTGCCTTTCGTTTTAATCGCGTACAAACACACACACACACACATATACACACACATATATACACACCAACTCGTGGCAATAAACACACACCCGGTCGTAAAGCGGTAAATTAAAAGCCTGACTCAGAGCAACAAATGAGGCTGGGGGATGAGCTTCTTTTCATCCATGTTGTGAAGGTTATTTTTAGGCTGATCTCAGCCACACAATGCCTCATAAAAAACAAAGCAAAGGGTGTAGGGTTTGGCTTCTGAATACAGATCTCTGGCTCTGTGTCAGTTCTCAGCTCTCATTGAATTTGACTACCAGGAAATGTTGCTTTTTAGCAATTTACATGATGTAAAGGGGGGGGGGGGGGGGGGGGGGGGGGTTCTCAAAACTGAGATGATTTAAAATAAATCTGGGTTTAACATACAAATGTACAACCCCCCCCCCCCTCCCCCCCCTTTAGCACGTACACACTTTGTGTTGGCCCTCAGCCTTCACAGTAACTAATCACTCAGACGGCGTGGCCTCTCATTAAGCACGCTGTACGCTGAGAGCAACACCGCTTATGACTCTGCGTTGCCTGTTACACACACACACACACACACACACACACACACGCGCACACAATACTCACAGAGTTAATGGCCCGCTTAAGCAACACAAACTCTACAGACCCACGGCCGACCACAGACGTGTTGTTCAAGTTCTGGAGGAATTGAACACAATAGCTGCCACGTGTGCAGATGAGCTCTGTGCTCCCCGCCGTGGTGTGCTCTCCCAACAATACCATCACTGTTCCAGAACCTTCACATCCCGTTTGCTCTGATGTTGAAGCACTCGTTTCTGCGCCGTCCTCTTGCATCCTCTGATGGCTGGAGGTTAGCACGTGGCTCATCGTATCTAGCAGGGTTAGCCCGCTTGGCGCTTCACGAACTCGACGCCGTGTCAGCCGAGCGTGCGCAGATTCAGTCAACAAGAATTCGCCGCGTGAAACACACAATCTGCTCCTCCTTTTTGTGGAGCTCTCTGCGAATATTCATAAGATCACACTCCTCAACGCGGTAACAGAACCGCTCTGTCTTTTGGCCCTCTGCGGTCTTTCTGAATTGTTAGCTGATGATGAATTGCACGTGTAGTGTGTCGGCATCGATTTCTCTTTCTTCAATGCTCGCTAGCCACATTGACTGTCTCAGTAACTCAATCGTTTGGATGACAGCACGGAGGAAAGAGTGTTTGTCTCTGTATGAGAACAAGTGTGTTCAGGCTTGTGCTTGACATTAACGTCCGTCGTTCTTTCTATTCTTTATTGTGTGTGACAGCATGCATGTACCTTAAGTGTGTGTTTGTCCGTGTCGTCACATTGTGTTTTCATGCATGCACAAGTGTTTTCTATATGCCCGTGTGTGCACATCTGAACCGTCTGCATTATCAGCCCCTTGGCAACAAGCTAATGGAGAACCACTGAGTTCTGTCTGTGCATCGTCAAGGCTCCGTCGCCCCTGGTTACAGGGTTTTTTTGGGGAATGATTGGATAGACTGCCATCACCAACGTGCCAGCTATCGGCATGTGGGCGCCCCGTATCCTGATTTCCTGCTGTCTCCCCCCCCCTCATCATCCTCCCCTTTTCATGTTGCATAGAAGCCTGTGAGTTTATCGTATCTTTATGAACGTACAGATGTTTTCATGGGTTTATACCAACAAGTCTTAATACCACCAACCGTTTGGGGATTAGGAAGTGTGTGTGCTTGTGAATGTTTGTCTGCATAGACAGGGTGTGTTCAGTCCTCGCAGACGGGAAGCGAGCGCGCTGTTTTTCATCTTCTTCCCCCAGTCCAAAACAAACTCAGTCATTTCTATTCTGTCACAATTTAGCACATTGTCCGTTATGAATGGAGTTTGTTTGTTTCCAATTATCCAGTCGACATGGTGATGAATGCGCGTCGATTGCATCCTTTTAATTAGACTGTTTGATTTATTATTATTACTATTGCATACATGATCATGATGCGCCATTGGGATGGATGTCTTAGGATATGTTGTGGTTGTAGAGTCTATGTGGGAGAGAGAGAGAGAGGGAAGGAAAGGAAAGGAGTGGAGGTTTGAGGCGCCAACAAAGAGGATATGTCTGGCAGCTGTGTCATTTCGCAGAGTAAAGGATTATGGGAGAATTACAATGAATGAGCAGGAGGACCCGCACACACACACACAAAACTTTCCCTCTACATTGTTAATGTGTAATGTTGTGTGTGTGTGTGTGTGTGTGTGTGTGTGTGTGTGTGTGTGTGTGTGTTTAAGTGTGAGTGAGACTCTGTACTGTATGTTCATCGCTCAGTTCCTGCCTCTGAATCGCTGCTGTGCCCATTCACAACAGTCATATCGCACCAAATGAGCGCAGAGCAACATCTTCGATAAACTCCAAATATTTTGTTTTTGTCGATGAATAGGACAAGAGTCATTCCTCAGCTGAGCTCTGCAAAGACGGGTGACAATAGGGCTTCAAGGATTATTCACTTTACTTGAGCCAGCAGACATTGTTTCCTTAATCTGCGGCATGTAAGTGACACATGATGGAGTGAACGCATAGGAAGAGTAAACACAGGTTTATAGTCCATACAAGACAACCGTACATATTGACAGTGACCTCTAACCCTCTAAACCATCCTTTCTGCACTTAACCGTCTCAGTGAGATTTGAGCATGATTGCAGCACGTGAGTCATTGCATTAACTTGTCAGAAAGCCAAACAGACACACACACACACACACACACACACACACACCCCAGACACACCACAGTGATGTACAAAGCCAGCCAGTCATCGGGGGATAATCGATGTGTAACACGTCTGTGTCTGCGTTCTCTCTTTGTGTGAACGTGTCATCTCTCGTAAGCGCTCCTACGCCAAACTTCAAGGTTGTTTTTAAATCCAGCGAGGCGTTCCCCGAGTGCGTCTGAGGGCGCCGTTATGCATCGTCATTCTCGACTGCCTATTATCGGGACACGCTGCTTCGGTGCGACGCGGCCCGTCGAGCGATAACAAGACCCGGGGAGGGCGAACGACCTCCGAACATCAGGAGGGATGTTAACAAGCTTTTCTTGATCCCCCCCCGGGTGTTTGTTATACAACACACACACACACACACACACACTGGCACAGATGCCTGTTACACACTGTCCCTCACATGATAGCATTAATCTGTTGCGGATGGACAAAGTAATGTCACGAACCACGACAGAAGGTGGAGATGCTGACAACCAACCAAGCCAGGTCAACAGATTATTCATCAATTCAAAGACAACAGAAGAGGGAAACCATAAGGTCTCGTGTAGGAGGGAGAAGTAAGAGTGTATTTTAAAGAGCAGTGGCACACAGGTGTTGCCATTCTGCTGCCACGCCCTCCTGCAGTACCAGCAGCCACGCTAACAGGCCGACGGGGCGGAGGGGATCGCCACAGGCTACAACTAATTTCATTATTTATTCATCTACTATTTTTTTTTCATTCATAATTTAATGCATGCAGTGAAACATAATGGCAGATGTTCACCATAAGTCATCAAAGCCAAGCGTGATGCTTTGCCTGACGGTCAAATGGAAGTCGGTACATAACGATGTGAAGCACAGAAAAGCTGTTTTGAACATCGGTGGTAATGACTTCAGAAGTAATCCATCATTGAAAGGTTTAGTGATCGGCGTGTCGCGCATCATGTTTCTAGCGCTGCCATAAAAATACGTTTTATTATTGGGAAATCTGCCCAGTTATTTTATCGATCAAATGACGAATTGCTGTTGGCAAAAAACAATAATATTAAATTCCCCTTGTGTTTTTCACAGATTTCAAGGTGACAACTTCAAGTTCCTGGTCTTGTCCGATCAACAGTCCAAAACACAAAGGTAATCAATCTACTATCAAACCACACAATGAAAACCAGCATGACTCTTGAGGAGCTGGAGTCAGTGAATCTTTGGTATTTAAGCTTAAAGATTTGACTAAATTGATTTTTATCCGTCCACATAACTTTCTGTCGACTAATAATTTCAGCGCCACGTGTAACTGTATGGATGATAATCACCTCCAAACACCAACTCCCTATTCTAATACTTCTCATCACTCTCTGCTGTCAAAACTATCCAACATAAAATGCCATAAAAAACAGTCATTGATTGTTTTTTCCGTCATCAATGGATTCAGCACCACTGATAGACACTGAACAACTACCAGCAAATGCCACAGAGACCAAATCGATCCCCCCGTCATTTCAGTACCATGGAGCTGCACTCAAACGCTGAAGGACTATAATCCTGGCTGCACGGTCAGCAGTTTCCTCTTTAAGGGTCAGTGCACTAATGAACACCATGTGTGTGCTGCTGGTTTGAGTCCAGGTTGGAACATATGTCGCATATCACACCTTTTCACAAGTCCTGTCGCTGTTGTTGCTCCTAATTGTACAAAGAAACGACATGCTGTCCCCTGACTGTGTTTGTGTGTTTTGAACATCAGCTCAATAACTTTCTATGGCAAGAGGTTTTAGCCTCTCAAAGGTGTTGAGATTTTCCTCAGGGGGCTAAATAGAGTTTCCCAGCAGCTTGTCTAGCTACAGCAGTCAGTTCATGTCTTCTTCTGCTTCACTTCCACTCTATCGCTTTCATTTCCTGTAGAAATCTTAGAGGATGAGGGGGGAGAGGGGGGAGGGGGGGGGAGGGGGGGAGGGGGGGGGCTCCAAACATCCGTTACAACTTTCTTTACCTTCTCGGATCTTCACATGAAAGGGCTCCCAGCTTGACACTTTTCCTTTAACTGTTGCAGTCTGGCTGATTTAATGGGCCCTCGTGATCCTACAGTGAAAGAAAAAAGGCCATTATAACGACCATGCAGTGTGTTTTTTTTATCATATCATCTTTTCTCTCTTCTCTCCATTTAATTTAGGAAGTTTGAAGATAAATGGGAAAGTAATACTTTATAGGCAGTAGTCAAGAACGGTTGCTAGGAATGAATTCAAGTTTCCACAGTCAGTCCTGAAGTTCTTTCTTTCTTTCTTTACATTTACTTTTATCTTAGATTCCTGAGAGTCACTTGCGTTTTAAATTCACTACATTGATCTTGTGATCTTTTGCAGTTGTTATATTTCCTCAGATGTATTTTGTTGTTCTTTCCCCCCGGTGAGGTTTTTCAAAAGAAACGTGTCAGCGTTTTCCTGGCCGATTTTTTCAACAAAAAAACATTTGAAAGCTGAAATAAACAAACTTCCTTTCTCCCCGCTAAAGAAAGAATATCCAACTTCAAACACTGGGAATCCTCCTCCTTTTAAAGGCAGGCAACTTCAAACTCCTTGGGGCCTTTATTTACCGAAGTGGCGGGTAGGTCAGCCACAGCAACATTAGGGCGCAACCGGCTGTTTATTAGTGGCATGTCAGCAGAACAATAGCTGCGGTAGCCACACGCAGGAGGAAGGCTAACTCTGCAAAGCTAAGAGAGAGTGCTAACCACATGACAAGGCTGGGAATAGCCAAAACACAGGAAATTAGCTGCTGTTTACTTTCGCTCGTCTAGACTTGCTCCTACTAATTAAGTGCAAAGAGCCCCGTCGTGGATTTCTAGTCTCTGAGGAACGAGCTCTCAAGGTTACTGCTGGGTGCTTCATTGTTTGTGCTGCTTCTCAGATCACGCAGTGTTTGACCCATTTGTGGCCCCCAGGACTGTGTGCTCCCGCGCTAGCCCTACAGTAATCCTTCAGCGACCCAGAAAGTGATTTCTAGAGCAGCTGGTAATGTGGGCCATAGGCCTAATAACACAACAATGGCGTCAGCTGGCCGATAAAGTGTCGGCAACTTAGTGTGCATTATTAAAAGCACCGTGCCACTGTCCGCAACACAAAGTTTAGCTCTTCTACAAGTGATTATAGCTGTTTAAAAGCAGCTCCAGTGTTTATTGGGTACATGAACTGCCTGTGTCTGAGCACACACACACACACACTCAGGGTTGTAGAAATTGCGGTGTGTGTGTGACCCAGAGGGTTTTATTAACCGGAGAAGGGTTGATGTCACTTATCCGAGCCATGCATAGGATTAGAATGAAGTATTGTGTAGTAGTAGTGTGTGTGTGTGTGTGTGTGTGTGTGTGTGTGTGTGTGTGTGTGTGTGTGTGTGTGTGTAAGTGTGCGCGTGCGAGGGACGGGCAAGCCATATTACTGAGGTGAGGGATATTAAGAATGATGCCGTCTGACTTTTTAATTAAATCTTAATAACCCTGGTTTAGCTTTAAACTCTAATGTCTCCAGCACAGCCGAGTGCATCTGCATCATTTTTACCCACAATTCTGTGAGCTTTTGCACACAGGACGTTTAGTGCAAAACAAAAGGCTGAAGGTTGTCAGATTTCCCAGCATGCAGCGGCATTCCTGTGGCCTCCCATGGGGCTCTTTGGAGGACGTCGCGAGGACAGAGTGGGTAAACCAAGAGGACAATCCCAACAAACTGCACTGTTCTCTGGGGCATCTTTTTCCAGATGAGGCCGCCGTCTCACGGCCTCCGATGAAGCACTCTGAAAGTGTGTTATTTTGTGTGTGTGGGCGGCCTGTTTACATTCCAGTGATTCCTCGCGGGAATCCCGCTCTCTATCCTCTGTTCCCTAGCTTATTTGTGTGTGTGTGTGGTATATTTTTAGACTTCTCACTGGAGTACAATTGCCAACTGTCCTCACACATGAGCTTAACCCCGGATGAACCCCCCCCCCCTCCCCTCACAAACAAACACATCCTGATGGACTCTTTCACCTTGAGGGGACTTCTGTTGGAGTTGAAAGTGGGAATGGAATGCTCATGTGTACGGTATGCACCTAAATGCATCCTCCTACAGCTTGTGTACATAAAAGTGTCCACTGTGTGCTATTTTCCAAACTCAGCCCTGTCATGGAGATTTCTAGGGAATTGTACACGACAAATTTGTCGGAGGAAGTTCAGGGATTGCAGATGTCATTTTTTATGCCCCAAGCAGCTTAGTGGCAAAATCTGCAATCTCCTCTCTGGCTCTGTTCACACTGTCATGCTCCTTGCATGGTCAGCTGACACTGAACTTGTTGCTTATATCCCCTTAATCTTCAGAAGCAACAATCAAGCAAAGTCGAGCTTGGGTGCTTTTCAGAAATAAGTATCCTTGTCTTTATATGGATGTTTTGTTGGATAGTAAACAGCAGAGAAAGACTGGAAGCACAGGTGATAGAGAGCGTGACATGTTTTGAAGATCAAGAGGTGTTTTACTTCACTCAGCATCTTTTCAAAGACACCGCGTCTGCTTTTCTGTGATTGACTTCCTTCCTTTTAAGAAAGAATCCTTGCCATCTTCACCGAGCAACATCCTGTGTGCTCTGACAGCCACAATAATTGATATGACGCTGATAGACCGTCAGGGAAGTTCTTAAGTGATCGAGCCAAAAAAAAGACAAGACATTAGCACATAACATGATGTCTCACGTTTCACCCGGGGTGATATCAGCGGGAACGATTACCACCGGCAGCACTTGAGGGGTCAGAGCAGCGTGGAGGGTGTGTGTGTGTGTGTTAAGTGTCGGGGGGGGGGGGCTTTGCTAATGGCCTAATACGAGTTTGCGGTCAGGACCATTGAGAGAGTAATTTACGAATACTATAAACGTAATGGCTCTTGATTTTCGAGGGGCACTCTGGAAGTGTGTGTGTTGGGTTAGAGTTCAGACGTGTGTGTGTGTGTGTGTGTGTGCTGAGTGGTGTTTATACAAGCGGGTAAAGGGAAGACAAATTAAAGGCAAAATTAATGAGCAGAGAAACTATTGCCCTTCAGATTGAGCATGTTCTGCCCCGACACCGCTATGGTTAAGGTTTGGTTTAGAAACAGAAAGGACTCGGTTAGGTTTTTCTTCACCCATCCATCCTCTCTTTGCGTCTGTATTCCACTTCCTCCTCTGTGTGACTCTGTGAATAATATCAGCGAATGTCACCCCGGTCTGCCCAGCTCTCCTCCACACATCTTGCCACATTATCCACCCACTGTGTCAGAACGGATTTGCCTCTGGCCACATGAGCTTCCTTCAAAGTGTCAGAGTGTGAAGGTGTCTCTGTTGCGTTTTCCTCCCTGCTGCCGCCTGCACACTTAAGTGCTTTTAATGTATTCTTTCACTCGGCTCTCTCTCTCTCTGTCACGCCGATTGTCTGACGCCTGCTAATTGGTTCATCTCTATTCTGATGACCGTGTGTGCGTGTCTCGCTGTGTTTGTGTGTTTAAACTCCTGAGTGTGTGTGTGTGTGTGCATAAATAATTGTGCCCATGTGTGTGTGTGTGTGTGACTGACAGCAGATTTTCCGCCACCAGCAGGCTTTCCCATTTGCTGCTCTGATGCACATTCAGTTGGTTCATTTGGTTTTCAGCGCTCCCTCGGGACACGCTGAGCCGCTCCCATTAGCTGCCGCTGCCGCTTTGTAAATAGATATTATACTGTGTTGTATATTTATTATACGCGGTTTGAAGTGCATGAAGTTCTTGAACATGCAGCAGACGTTTGTAGAAAAGGGAGGTTTGGCTGCGTGATTCATGCAGTTTTGGGGTTTCAGTCGTGGTTGTAAAGAGACGTCTGCAGTGTATAACTGTGTTTGGTGTCTTCACTGGCAAACAGGTGGAAGTCGTGGTAAATAGTGGGTCAAACAGCCTACTTTGAGTGTTAGCTGGAATGCACTGTAACAAGCCTGCTTCGTTTACTGAGGAGCAGCGTTACTGCAAAGTCATTGAATTCATTCATCTGAAACATAAGGCCCTATTATTGAAATGTATTTAATTAGTCTTTCAAAAGTCTTAAAATGCTAATGGCACCATAATTGCACTTATTCCAAGTGCCATTAAAGTAGTCTTATAAAGTCTTGTTTCTAACTTGCCTTAAGCTGTAGAAACCCGGTGAAAGTTAGATGAGATGATTGATGTGTCTGTATGCTAAATATGAAGCTACCACCAGCAGTCGGCTAGCTTAGCTTAGCTTAGCACAAACACTGGAAACCAGGGGCAACAGCTAGCTTAAAGCAGCCTAGCAGCACCGCTAAAGCTCACTAGTTAACGTCACTGTATCCAAAATTCATCCAAAAACCTCTTGATGTCTCTACACTTAGTTTTATTTGTACAAATTAAATAAACAAGAAATATTATGTTACTTAGTACCGCCATGATAAATGAAGAATAAGCTCCAGTTTGTGGGATGAGAAATCAAATGGAATTGTGAAAAAGGGTGGAGGGCAGAGGCGTATCTGCCTCGCGCAATCTTCCAGAGTTGCTCAGGCGTGAGCGCCGGACGGATTTAACTAGAAATCTGAAGATTGCTGTGTGAGGGTTGCCATGTCTTGCAGCATCCTCCCCCCTTTTTTCTTATAGAGGTTGCCATATATTTTTGTCTGCGAAAAACCCCATGGCCACGCCACCCGTCCCCTCCACCCCCCCCGTTCCCCCCAACTGCTGTGTCTGATTGTAGAAATGGCCTTTGAGCCCCTCCAGGCCTCCATATTTTACCATATCTTTATGGGCTAGCAGACATGTTGAATATGCTATGGTCTGGAGAGGGACGAGGGTCTAGGGGGGGCAGGGGAGAGAGGTGAGAGAAGAGGTTGAGGGCACAGGGATGAAGAGAGAGAGGTGGAGGGAGAACAGACCGATGAGATTAGACAAAGGGAGGAAGAACAAGATCAGGGAAATAAATTAGAGGAAAGAAGAGAGGACAGGGAAGACAGTGGAGGAGCAGGTAGTTTATGTGAGAGGGAGAATAAGAGACTGTGTGTGTGTGTGTGTGTGTGTGAGATATTCACCAATCCCAGCCAGTAGAAGTATATCTGAAAAATGGCTCGCACAAAAAGGTCAGAAGCCCTATCAGCATGCCTCAGCCTCTTTCCACTCCTTCACTTTTTCATTCCTAGCTATACTCTTGCCTCCCTCCATGACCTCTCCTCAAATATGCACACACACACACACACACACACACACACACACACACACACACAGCAGCAACCCAGAATTGTGTTCCCTCTAAAGCACAGCCACAATGTGTTATAGTCCGACGCCACAGAGGGTACAAAGGGTCCCACTCTCCCTTTCGGGGTCGTCTTTTAAAACGCACCCCTGCTGTGTTTATGGCCTTGTAAAGAAGGATCGCATTTCCATTTCAGTTGCTCATCTGCGCACACACACACACACACACACACACACACCTCTATTAACTCCCCCCTATTGCCCGGCGCCGTTTGTCCGAAAGGCTGGTGTCACAGGAGGAGATAAATGAAGTGCCGCGCAGCAATTTTCAGTGCAGCGGCAACGATGTGCAGCCTCAACAGCTCAGGGTGTGTCCTCCAGGAAGATTACACCGGCGCGTGTTAATGCAGCTTCGATAGCACAAGTGAGTGTGCACGCTGTCCGTGTGTCAACGCATTGTGTCAAGTGTATTCGCAAAGAACGAGATCATGCGTCTCCCGGCATCTGTTGCATCTCATTAGCAGCTATTAGAATGAATTACCTCACACACACACACACACACACACACACACACACACACACACACACACACACACACACGCACACACACACACGCACACACACAACATCCTTCACCCTATTCCATCCACACTGATAATCCCTTTATCTTGGTCGGCTATTCAACACATAAAGGCCAACGCCATTGAATAATGATGTGGCCGTATCTGCTCCTCTTTCACTCTAATGCTAATCTTCATCTCAAGGTGACAGTGATAGAGAAATTGTATGCATGCAGTCGTTCAGCGCTGAATAAATCTGCTGTTTCCTAATCAGAGGCGCGTGTGTATCAGTTCGTAAAAGTGTATAATATTGTTTTTTTTCTTTATTTTTTTTTAGTTCGGTATCAATTTAGCAGGAGTCAAAATGAACAAACAAGATTCACACACAGAAAGACACCCTTTGTTAGTCGTCTTACTTTGAAGCCCCGTCTATGCCCTCCGTCCTAAAATTCCCAGGGTTCAACAGTTGATCCCCCCCCCCCCCCCCCCTGTTTGCAGAAAAGGTCACTTACAATGTGAGCGACAATCCCTGAAATCATTACAACAATCCATCTCCCTTTTTTCACGCTCCGCGCCACCATTTACATATTTGGATGACACGCTTGGCTGGTTTGTTTAATCACAGAAAATTGCTCCGCCGCACATTTGCTGAACTCTGTGTTGTTTTTTCGCATTTTTATTATTTAGCCGATCGGCAACGCTGTCACAAAGCTAATTAATTTGAGACAATAACGCACTTTTCTGCTGGAATGAGGGGAATAAAAGGGCTTCGTCAGGATGTCGAGAATATATTTAAAAAAAAGAAGAGTCTTGTGTGTGAATGTAGCTCTCTTCATTACATTTCAATTTGGTAGGCGTTTGGTTGCTAAGCAGCAGGTTTTTGCTTGTCATATTCAGAGGGCAGTTGTGGTTTTGGGAGTTGCAAACAGTCTTTTTTCTTTCTTTTTTTTTTACTGTTGGGCGAAGCTCTTAACACCAGCGACAGTACTGTACACTTCCCCTTTCCGAGGAGCGGAGGGAGAAAATAGACTTGAAATTGAAAGATTTATCATGTGGGTGGAAGACGCAACTGAGGGATCCTGAGAAAGCTGTTTTTCGTGAGGACGTAGAAGGAGGGAAGTGGAACTGAAATTGAGAGGCTTTATGTGTTTGAGGGTGAGAGAGTAAGCATTGTTTTCTGTGTCAGTGCATCACACAGTCACACACTGTTGAGCAGAGTAAAGCGAATGCTCACAGAATCAAGTCCAAATGATTTAAATGCAGAGCAACGGCCTCGGGCCTTCGCGCAAAAAGACGATAATAGAGTCGTTAAAGTAGGAGAAAGAGGGGGGAAAAAGGTGTTGTTTATATCCCAAATACCGACTTTTGACATTTAAATACTGTGAAATTCGGAGCTTAACATTTACAACCAGTCAGACAAGCAATCCAGTCAGTTGAGATGCAGCTTTATGTGCATCCAGTTTGAAATACAGTTGTTTCTGTGTGGAAAAACATCTGCAGGCAGCCGGAGACTTCACGGTCATCAGAGTCCTCGAAGTCTGGGAGAGGAAGACAGGAAATGTTTCTCTCCCATGGGGCTGTGTGACATTAACTAGAGGCAGATTCTACAGGCACACACACACACACACACACATGTGTTTACACAAACGCTGCACGGCACGTATACACAGAGCCTCTGTGGACTGTAGTAGGTCTGCGAGGTCAGGCAGGCTAAGGGAGAAGGGAGCTCTGTCATTCATGGTGAAGACTTAAGACACATGTTGCTCTTTCTGTGGCCTTGCAGCTGGAAGGGCTTCAGGAGGAGAGGAGGTTGAATTCTTGACGCCAGATTTCTCCGGCTACCCGCGAGACCACCCTGCCGTCTTATCGTAAAGCAGTGATATAGTCAACCTCTCTTCTAAAATGTCTTCATTGTGGTACAGTATGCACACAGAGAAAAGGGAAAGCAGAGAGAACTATCATGTGTGCAAATGAAGAATGAAAGATGAGATTACTGGTAAGCGTGGCTGTCGGATCTCTTTCAATCTGTTTCAATAATGAAAAACTTCAGGACGGGAACCGTTTATCTGCGATGCTTCATATTTCGTTATTACGAGTCCCCAGTGGGAGATGGATAGAAGCGCTGGCAGAGATAGCTGCTGTATGGATGAGGATGTAACATCTGTAATATGAGACCGGGAGGTCGGGGATGGGAGGGGGAAATCGAGGAGCCTTGCTGAATTATGCAGTTTCAATTTTCCCCATTTAGGGCGGACGGATCAATTTCTCATGCTAAAAACCATTAACCCTTAGGATGGGACAGCGTTGCCGTGGCAACACAGATCATGTCCCTTGATCGGAGGCACCAAGCTCGCAGACGCGCACGTACACCGACTCCGACAGAGATCAGTAAATTAGATAAACCGTGTGATTTAATAATTTAATTCAACAGATATGGCTGTGTGTGTGTGTGTGTGTGTGTGTGTGTGTGTGTGTGTGTGTGTGTGTGTGTGTGTGTGTGTGTGTGTGTGTGTGTGTGTGTGTGTGTGTGTGTGTGTGTGTGTGTGTGTGTGTGTGTGTACACTTTAATTGCATTGTCTCTGTCAAGGCTGGGTCCCTTTTGCCCTGCAGCCTGTGGGGAGCTGTATTTCATCAAGCCTCCCTTGGGGTGTGTGTGTGTGTGTGTGTCACTATGACTATGTGGGGCCTATGTGTCTTTTGCCACTTCTTTCAGAGTCGTCTCCTCTCTTCTTCATTAGATTCTGTTTGCTTTTGGTTGCATTATGGTTTCTGCACATCTTGAAGAGTCCCCCCCCCCTCCCCTCTTCCCCTCTTTCTCTCTTTATCTTCCGTTCTCTCCTCTCTCTTGGCAGAATCCTTCTTCTCCCCTCCCCCATTGCTCCCACCCCCCATCATCCAAATGGCCCTCTGGTCAGGACACAAGATGGTCAGTGGTGTGTTTGTTTATCATCCGGTGCATCCATGGTCATTGTTTTTCTGTTTTCAGAATGGCCTAAAAGCCCTTTTTTCCATCCAGTTTTGAAATTATTTATTCATTTATGGAGATTTGATGTGAAGAAATTATTTTTCTATTTCAATGGGTTTTATTCCGAATGTCAGAGTGTTTTCTACTGTTGGAGAAAACAACCTGCAGGGTTCTGTGTTGTTCTCAGTGTGCATACGGCCGTTGGCTTGTGCTTAGACACTGCAGATCTGCAAAGTGTGGTATAATTTATGTACCACTTAATGTGCATTGTGTGCATGCATGTATTAATTATTGTTTTTTTGGCCCAGAAAGATCCCAGAACATTAGACAAAGTCGTGCTTTTGAATACACTGCATTTTGTAAGAATAGATCCCGGTTCATTTTCCAAAACGGGGTCTCTGCAGACTATTCTCATTCGGTTTGGAATAAACTCCAGTCATCACTTTCTTCTCTCCTAACTCCCAACTCCTATATAGCGTTGCTCAGAGCTGCCTGCAGTGCTCCACACAAGCACGACTGCTTAAAGAAAGTTTCTCCGCTAAAAGCTGGATTATTTATTATTGTGGAAATGCCTCTGGCTCTCCTCTGAGACGCTTCCTGGGGCTC
>NC_136543.1:10330405-10440405 GCF_910591455.1 Pholis gunnellus
CGTGTGAACGCGCATGCATACATTTGCTAAACCTTCACAGTCTCACACACGTATGCAAACAAACGTGTAGATGTGTGTGTTTTTTTAAAGATTAGGTCGGGGTTCAATAACATCTTGGGGGATTCTAGGAAACTCAAGATCAATAATTAAATGTTATCGCTGGAAAAAATATTTACTCATATCAGTTCCTTCTCTTAATAAACAATTACGTTGTGTTACAGATGGAAGCATGCATACACAGCGAGACACACACACACACACACAGTCCTCATTAGTCCCAGCGTGTGTGAGTGACGTGTCTGTAATCAAGCAGTGTAACCACCGCTTAATGAGTGATAGAGCTCCCACATTGGCTGCACGCCTGAATAACACACGCATATCCTATGACACACAAACACACACACACACACACACACTCTGACATTTGCCTTCTAACCCACTTCCATCACACTGACACAGAAACATACACAAAGCAAAGCCTCCCCACACACACACACACACAGCTGATTGACAGCCTCCAGTTGTTAGTGAGATTGTTTCTCAATGACGAGGAAATGAGCACTCGTGGGAAAATCTGCTATTTTCACATCATGTCGTTATAATATTGTTTTTCTCTTTCTTAAGTCAACGGAAAGAAGATAATATAATTCGCACTATTTACAGGGTTGACCTTTCTATGTATGTGCTCCTCATAATGACACTATGTCCTCTTGAACGTCGTGTCATAGTTATTACCAACTCCCGTGATACAGACATTTCAGTAACTAAGCAACATTTAAGTGTGACAACTGCCCGGCTTTCACAGACTAAGTGACATCCACTTTACTCTCTTATCCTGTCACTCCCTCTGGGGCTTTATATATATATATATGTGTGTGTGTGTGTGTGTCACCTTACATGCTCCCATGTGCACATGCAGATTCCTCGGAGCCTCTTTGCGTTTGATGGATATCTTCCCTCTAACCTGCGGTGGTCAGATTGTTTCAGCAGGGGCCCATTTAAATGACGGACCTTGTCACAGCGCGATGGGTTAAATGGGGTTCTTTGTCTTTTTTTGCGAATGAGGAGATTGGCTCTCCTCGCTCACCCGACTGTCTTCCCCGCGGCCACGTCCCAACGCGGTGAGGGAGCTCTCTCCCTTTCCTCCCACAGTTGTTAAAATGTGTTTAAATATCATGCAGTCTTGATCTAGACTCATTCTAAAGTTGAGTTTAACATTCGCTCTGTCGTGAGGACCCTGGTCTGGATTTGAATGTGGAACAAAATGAGAAAGGAAAGATATGACTCGAGATATTGGGGTCACAAAATAGTTAAAAGATTACATCATGGACCCTAATAGTTATGAGAGCGTTCGGCCACTAGGTGGGGTCGTGGGGCTTCTAATACACAACCTCCTGCTCACACAGAAGGAAAACAACAAACCTGAACAAAGAGAATCCTGACTTGCAGTAGTTAATGTATTTTCACCGTTTTCTTTTCTCTCTCAGTAGCGAGTGATGGAGCGATATCTTTAACTTCAGAAACAACACGGTTTCTCTTTCAAAGTGCGTGTTGATGAATCACGCCTCAGTGCGGCAGGTGCTCAGCACATGCGGTGTTGATTGATGTAGTTTCTCACTGGTGGAGCGGATTTGGCTGCTGACTTCGCCATGTGACGTAGCAAATAGGAAAACAGCCTTTAACTGGAGGACGTGGTTCAAAGACTCAGTGTTAAAAATATGTCCTTGTCCTTCAGCAAGACTGAATCCCTGCCAGTTATTCCCTACAGTGTTCTGTAGCTTCGCCTTCTTCTGTAGACGGAGGGATGGTAAAAATACGGAAATGTCCCCGTGGGTAACCACAAAGTATCCTCTTCTGTGGCTTTCATTTTTACTCTTGTGCCTCTACTAATGCCTGTCAGTTTATTCTTAGTTGCAGCGTGCTTAAAGTCCTGACTTGGTTTCAGTGTCTCTTATTAAGAACATAAGTGACATTAGAAACATGAAGTGAAATGTGTCCATGCAATCCTTTTTTCACCGCTTCCTATTGAAAGACGGATGTTAGGTCACAAACCCAATTAAAGGAGACTGATATAAGAATAAACAGCACTGTAACTTCATTAGGCATTCATCCGTTTTGTTTTACTCTCGTGAATAGTGTTAGCTGTCTCTCGATGACTTTTGTTGGTGGGTTAAAAATACACCACATTTAATTAAGCATGCGTAACATACTCATGAGCGGAAAGTAATCAGTAATTTGATTGGCAAAGCTAAGAAAAGCAGAGATAAAGAACAAGGAAGCGTGAAAATTGTAATCACTGCTGCAAATAAGACATTTCCCCAAAATCCTGAAGATTGTTTCCCAAACACATGACAATCTGCTGACAGTGGCTTTTGTGTTGCACAGAGGTGTAAAAGTGCAGATTGGTTTCAGTTCCTTTTCGAAAGTAAGAAGTGTTGTGTGATGTATAATTGAAATAACCTCTAAGACTTTGTGTCAGCTCCGAGTTGATCTGCCAGCCTCTGAACTCAGGCCAGCAGTGACAAACAAACCCTTTTTTTTTTTTGTTGCGCAGGTATCAGAGAGAGAGACGATCAGCCAATCAGCAGACAGTCCAGCAACGGACGTGGCCATCAGCAGCTCTCATAACGGTCCTCTCACCAGCGGTACAAGTGAGCCAAGAGAGTTAGCTTTAACGTAGCATGTCGTGTCTGTGTAGTGCATTTAGTCAACTATTTTAACTCTACGGTACTGATATCAGAGTCGCTGCTGTCCAGTCGCTGCTGTCCTACCTTCAGAATTCAGCTGCATGATGATAACAGTAGCAGCTGGTGTTTCAGCTTTGGTTCACTTAAAACCTCATCAGGTGTTTGTTTTCATGCCCAAATATATGTGTTGTTCCTAGGCATTTATACGTGGGTGGTTACTAAATATCACTAACAGAAAACTGTAAATAGAAATGGATTTATTCTGCAGTGTTGAATAAGTAAAATGTGTCTAATTTCAAGAAAATGCTAAAATAAAAAAGCTCTCATAGAAAACCCATTGAAAGTCACCAAATGAGAAGCTATTTACTCGCCCTTATTCCCTCTGTTTTGTTTCCCTCTGGTCCACCAGTCCTCACGGACACACAGGACGCCAGTCCCCAGCCGTCAGAGGAGATGCTCTCCAGCCAATCAGAGCTCAGGTCCTCCAAGTGTCCTCAGGACCGTGAGCTTCCGAGCATTCCTCCCAACAACGCCCTTATTGGGGACAGACCCCCAGCCTCAGGGGACAGCACCTATGAGGTCAATGTTTAAAGTCACCTTACCGCAGCCCAATCATGTTCTTACTTGCACTGAGCTCGAATGTGGCTGTTACAGGAGAGTAAAGCTGTGATTGGTTGGCAGTTTGTTGGTTTGATTGATTGAGCTCAGGTTCAAAACAATAAGGGAAAGAATTGTTCCACAAGATGTTGATGGAATTATTCAGTTTACAGATGAATAAAACAGTAGCATTAACTGTATTTTCTTATGTACAAGCATATTAACGTGTGCGTCTGATATCAAGGTGGTGAAGGAGATTGCGGTGGCATCCCGTGACGTCAGCGTTGAAGACTCCCTGTACGAGACGGTCAAGGAGCTCAAAGACCCCCCCGCTCAGCTCGGCCTCCCCAACGGTACCATCGAGCTGAGCCCCGACGAACCTCCCCATCACCCCGCCGCCCTTCTCAACGGCCACCTCAGCCCCTGCACACCTGAGCGGGGGCCCCTGTGCGCAGGGGTGGAGTACGCCTCCGTCGACCTGAACAAGAAGAGTCGTCACAGCGCCGACATGGAGGCCAAAAGGCGCCCCGATAGCGCTGGCGTTCCCTCCCGCAAGCCTCTGGACGAACCGGAGGAGGACCTACCTCCGCCGGTACCAGAGAAGGTTCTGGATGAAAATGACAACCAGCCAGTGGTGATGAATGGGCTGGCCGGGGCTGGGCTGCACAATGGAGAGGTGAGAATGGTGTGCGTGTGTGTGTGTGTTGAGTCGGTCAACATTTGCATAATGCAGATTGATTCCTAATTTAAGTTGTTGTAGTTTAGAACAGATAAAACCTCCGTTAAAAGAGCAATGCAGAAGCTGAAAACTAATTAAAAACACAATTGGAAATACTTTTTTAAATAACAAAGCATTGGAAATATTTATTTTCAGGCATATTATGAGATTCTATCTGCGAACAGACACAAACCCAGTTAGCAGCAGCTCCCTAAAATGTTCAGCAGCTTGCTGGAAGCCTGAACCTCCTTCATATTAACATGTTTTCCAACAGTAGCAGGAGCTGTGTAATTAGCTGTCTAGGTAGCTAATGGTAAAAAATCCAGATACAAAAAAAAGACTCAATTTAGTTGGCATTTATATAAATGTCATTCATAATGTTCATGATGTGCGTCATCGAATACAACACTGTGTTCAAGATCAACATAGCGAGACAAAAACCGCGGAGAACAAAGAAAACGATGAGATGTGTCGCCACCACAATTATCATCTGCTAAATTGCATGCTCGGTGCTGCTTTCGGGAGGGTGACAGACTGAAGTTTGAGAGAGAGGAAATGGTGTCGCAGTGAAGGGAGAAGAAAAGAATGAAAATGGGAGCTGGAGTGGGAAAAGCAGGCTCGAGTAATAGACGGAATAGAGATAGTGACAGTGAGATGATGGGAGAGATAAACTCAAAAAGAGCTGAGAGGACCCTGAGGCATAAAGGGTGAGAGGCAGTGAGATAGAGAGAAATAAAGCAACAACAAAAAAAAGAAACCCAGCGGCATACAAATGAAGCCATCTGTAGTAGAGAGAAGATGATGAAGAAGAAACCGTCTTGTAGACAGAAAAAGAGGTGAGAGATGGAGACATAAAGGAAAAGAGAGCGAAGAAGAGTCAAAAGAAAAGAGGTGGGGAGGTAAAGAGGTGAGGTGTCATGCGCTGAACAGAGCAGAGCTGCTGCTGCTGCTGCTGCTGCTGCTGCTGCTCTCAGCATGCTGCCGTCCACATGCCGAGATCCATCAGAGGAACACACACAAAGCAACAAACGTACACTAACACACTCTCACAGCTCAGAAAGAATTGCATCAGACTGTTAGAAGCCGACAAGTCAATCTGCCACAAAGCTGCATGAGGCAGATTCTCTTCCTCTCTTAAGGTCTGTTCATATTCACGCTCCTCCTCCTCGTCCTCCTCTTCCCGGGGCATAACTTTCCCCTCTCCTATTTTAAAGGGTGTTTATGGAATGGCGCGGCTCTAAGGGTGGCAGTGGTGGTTGGTCTGCCAGTCACCCACTTTGGTTTCAGACTCAAGTATCACAACAACCATTGGATGGATCGCTGTAAAGTTTGGTGTAGATACTCGTGGTGCCCAGAGGATGAATCTTCATCACTCTATCGACCCCCTGGCTTGTCCTTTAGTTTTTTCCTTTGAATTTTGTATTAAATATATCAACTATTGGAGGTATTGCCATGAACTTTGGTACACACATTCACGCATTCATTGGTCATTGATTTATGACCAAATACCTGCAAAACTATTGATCTTCATGTTGGTATGCGGTGGTTTAGCATTTAGCAGTGCCTGAGTGCAGCTAAGAGCTGCTAGCATCACAGTCAACAGACCGGCCTCCTAGTTCAACTTTGACCTACTGTACTGGCCGTAGCTGTGCAATGAGGATTTAGTACCAACAGTTCAGATGGTGCTTTCATTTCTGGTTCTATCTTCAAATAAAGTGGTTTAGATAATCCGGTTAAAACCGGTCTGGTTGTCTGGACTCTTCTTTCTTATTCCGATGGACTAAGACTATCCTTTACTTGGTTCTCTCTTCCTCTCTTCATCTCCTCCCCCTCGCCATATTTCTCTTCTTCTTTGACTCACATCTCTGTTCTCTCTCCTTGGTGTCTGCTGTTGTAGCCAATTAGTTAATCGCTGCTGCTCAATTGGACAGCAGGCGCGTGTAGCCTCATCTGACCCCCCCGAATCTATGATTTGATACACTGAGCTGTCGTGTATATATATATATATATATCTAAATAAATGTACTCATTTATAGATGCACCCACGTGTACCTCGCTGGCATGTCTAGTCAGCATTAACTCTGTTATTCCTCCCCATCCCCCACATTACACACACACAACAGACGACGACATGTGTGTGTGTGTGTGTTTACACATATTCTGCTCCACATAGACTCCCCGGGGCTGATTTAAGGTTAACCCTGAATGTTCCCGGCTCCCCGTTGTTTACGCCCGTATATGACCAGGAGCCGTCGGTGATTTGTCTTGTCAGGCCGAGTGTGTGTGTGTGTGTGTGTGTGTGTGTGTGTGTGTGTGTTGTGCATGTGTATGCGTGCGTGAGCCTAGTGAGTGCCAGCTGGCCTCTATCACTATGACAGTCTGGCTTTATGATGGATGATATGGGCTATAGGAACCCTCGCTCTGTCTCTGTCACACACACAGCCTTGCATGTAAATGTCCGAGAGGAATCCCCTCAGGTAGCGGCTCGGCAAATGAGGCTCACACACCCAGAGGCAGGCGTTCTAATACACACACATTTCCCCATGCATGCAACCCAACATTCACTGCAGAAACGCACACAAACGCACACTCGCTCCTCTCTTTGTGACCTTTCATTCACCGCCTCTCTGATCCCGCGCATTTATTGAACCGCCGTAAACGGCACGCAACACTTGGTTGCAGTCGTTTGCGCGCTTGTCGCCTGTGGGCGACTCATGTGCAGGCGCAGGAAATGAGTTTGACCCAGCCAGTGGGCTGCAGGGATTTACGCCGGGGACACGGTCCAGGTAAACTGCCATAGTCAGCACCGTTGAGTCGCTTATCACTGTTGTTAGATAGAGGATTTTCAGTATGTAATATGTGTGTGTTAGTGTGATATCATGTCATCATGTGAGTTGGTGTTCATGCGGTCTATATATACTATATCTACAATTTCTTTGGAGTTGTTTGATGTTGATGTACTCGTACTGATTTGTATGTGCGTGTGTCAACATGCACGTCAGCATGATTGACACATTGACACCTGAGTCGTCCATCTTCTGAGGCCGCTGTAATCAGCTTACTGTCATTCTCGCACGTCCTGTACGTCACTGTGTCTCTCCTACGTACGCATGAACACATTCCCATAATCCTGTCTCACTTACACAAACGCACGCGGCAAAACCCATCGCGTCTTATTGTAACACGTCAAAAATATGAATCTGTCAGATGTGTGTCGACATGACGACAAACGCCCATCCACGCGCCCTTAATGGGTCTCTATGTTAGTTAAATATGCATGAAATAGAGTTTTAAGACTCAAATTTAATGCCCATATGCATCAAACGGGTTAAATACTGTGTGTTATTGCTGACTGTGTGACTGACGAAGTGAAAATCTCTCTTCAATTTGCAACGACGCCTCTGCCGAGAACCCGGAGGCTGCAAATTAGATCAACAAATATTGTGAGACGCACTCAGAGGTGCAGCGACCGGGTCAAGTCACCTGCGTCCATGTTTCATACGCTGACTCCTCCGGGGCACTCTGCCTAATTTGGTCGGCTAATTGAAGCAAAATGAAAAAGGGCCGTGTTACAGAGAGTGTGTGTGTGTGTGTGTGTGTGTGTCGAATCTATAAATGTAATCACGTCTCCAATCATGCGTTATCCATAGAGCAATGATATTGATTCAGGCGTTTTGAGAAAATGACAGAGAAACGTGTCTGCGCGAAGCGATACTACGGCACATAGCCGGAGCTGGCACTTTGATGGATGATCTCTGTGCACGTTTTTTTTTTTTTTTTATTCAGTACATAAGAGCGGAGCATGTGTGAGGATGTGCCCTTGACAAGCACCAAGTTGTGTGCCTCAACAAGTGGACAGCTTTCCCTTTTTTTTCCAAATGCATTAGCAGTAACCTTGGTACATCTGGCTGAGGACTCAGTAAATCAGAATGTCTTCCTTTCATTGAGTCAGAAAATCAACACGAAAAGAAATGTTTTCCTCTCCGAAAGGTGTGTAAAAGAAAAAAATCAGCGTGATGTGAACTATTTAGTCATCGCTGGCGGAGAAATCGAGGTTCTTGTTAGACTCCCGGGGTGTTTGGCGCTGTTGTCAGATGCGCTTTGTTGATTAACGGCCCCCCTCATCGATCACGAGGCGAAGTGGACCGAGGCTGTGCACAAAAATCATCACACACTCTTGAATATTGACTTTTACTCAGTCATTTTCTGAATGAATGGGTGGTTATATACACCTTCAGCTTCACATGTATCACAGCAGACGCGGCACATGCAGAGCTCGTTTCTCTCCCACTGCCGGGAATAGTTGAGATTAGAAGTTCACTTCATCGATCGGCGACCGAGCGAATTCCTTAAGCCAGTCAAAGAGGTTCTCCACTGGTGATTATGTTTTGGAAAACTTGTCAATAGTTTGTCAGCATGTTTTAGTAATGCAGAGCAATAAGAACTGCAACTATTCCTCAATTGCATTCCCCCAACGTTGTTTGGAACCACTCTATTGCGACATTAAGTTTCAGCATCACAGCTTGATGCTTTTGATTGTAAGAGAAACTGTTTAAACTCTACAAATTACGTCTTTATTTTTACAACAGGAACACACCACTAAAATTCTTAAAAAATAGAAATGTAGGACAAGCCCTCAAATGTTCCCAACAGCCACTGTCAGGAGTAAGCATCCTCTTTATAGTTTTAAACGTTTTTGTCCTCAGTCTTTTTCGTACACTATGAACCATATCTAGATCTATCTTTTTGTTCTTTTCTCCTCCAGTTACACTCCCCTCTGTCTCCTGCACCGGGGTTCGACAACCACGTTCTGTCAGACAATGAGGTAAGTGTGTGTTAAACTCCCTTATTCCCCAAACTGCCGTCTCGTCTCTCGAGACAGCGGCGCTTTACTCTGTGAATGCCGAAGCTCCGAGCACTGAAACGAAACAAAAAGAGGTTGAAACTGGTGTAATAGTAATACAACATCAGACAATACGCAATGAGGGGGGAAAACCTAGCAGGGATCTTTTGGTACACTTTCATCACAGACTGTTTTTGGACACCTTTTATAATTTATATGTGTTTCCTCTCTGTCCTTCAGTCAGCAGTGTACTCGACAGTCAACAAAACAAACTGTGACGATGCTGAGAACGAGGAAGACAAAGAGCACGACTACAGCAGCATCGCGGAGCTCAAAGGTCTCGTCTCGGCCTCTTCCTCCAGTGACCTCTACGCCACCGTCCGAGACATCTACGACCAACCCGACGAGTCCCAGCCGGGGGAGGACCCCATCTTGGACGGCACGGATCCCGGCTACGAAACCATCCGCATCCCAAAGACTAGTAGCCCGGATGACGACCGCTGGGCCGGGCCGGGAGCGGAGGGTTCAGACGCTGCCAAGGCAGAGCCCGACTACGAGAGTGTCGGAGAGTTGGGTCTGGGCCGGGAAACGTCCCGCCTCTGAGTTTTTCCCTCCCCGTCGTCTTCATGCGTGGTGGGAGAAGCCCCCTCTCTGACGTCACTGCGGTGCTTTGAACCTGCTAGTGAGCAGGCTTTGTGGTGCCACAGCATCCATCATCAATGCATGCTTGGGTACGGTTTATCATATCTGAACTTTTAATTTATCAACCACGGTGAATATCATTGGTACTGGTCGGCCTGGTAGAAAATGAACTGTAGTACCTCAGTCATTGGGCATTAATCATGTGGATGACTGCACTTTTGATCGTCATTAAAGTCCTCTTTTGTCTTTCTGACAGTGCACATCATGGAGACGTTTAACAACACTTGATTGTGGGAAAAGATTAAATAAATACAAATAAAATAATATAAAATAAATGTATCAAGTCACAAAACACTTGCAGCATTTTAAAGGTTAGCTGAGGACACGATCAGTGCCTGTGATGTAAAAAAAGAAGAAAAAAAAAGAATTCAGTGCCATATAATCATGTAATTCATGCACTTACTGTACTTATGAAGGTAACATTATTTGTATGCCCCTTCTGCAGCTGCTAGTGTCTTTCTAGCTTCTTCTGGGTGACTCAGTGTCATGTTTTATTGAGGTGTCAGATGGTGTATTTCTCGCTATTCTTTGTCAGGTTCAGCAGCACCGCCACTGTGCATCATGTGAATGGCTTGGAGGCATTGAAAGCAAAAGCCGGTCTTATCTGTGACCTAATAGTTAGCTGAAACAACTCGTTATACGACGCCACCAAATAGAAATGATGACTTTTTTGACTGCCGCATACATTTCACTGCAATCGAGAGCCGAGGGGAGGGGAGGCGGTGTCACACTCGAGGTCTCACAAATACATTTTGAAAGCATTTTTTATACGTTCGACAGTCCATGTCCACATTTCTTTTGTGAAATTTGTATTTATTTTAAGACGCATATTGTTGTGTAATTGTGAAATGTTACAGAATATGTCTGTGAGGGAAAATGAAATAGGGTTTTCTAGAAGTTTCGAGCAATTTTATTTAGATATTAAATGAAAGTGATGGCAGATATGAAGGTACGCTTTCCACTGACTTTTTAAAGAATTCATTGTTTGGAAAAAATACGTATTATGTGAACATATTTTCTTTTTTTTCTCGTCATTTTGCACAGAAGTCGAAACAAATTCAAATGAGGTGTAATGTGATAAAATGACATAACATTATTAATACAAACCTATTGATCAACTGTATTTTTGGGGTTGTCATGTTCTTTAGAGCCTGCTCTTGGTACAGTGTGCAGCCTTCAGTTGGTGTCCCGGATGATTTTTAAGCACAAGGTTTAATGTCATGGTACTGCATCTATATACAGCTTCACAAACGCATCATCACAATCCAGCTATAGCTCTGCACAATTTGAATATTTTATGCTTTTTAACTTAGTAGCACTATGAGAAAAAAAACATATCTGTTTGTAGCTTGTACTGACGACATGCCAACTAAGGCTTGTATATACTTTGAGCACTATTTTAACCAACTGTTACCCGCTAAAGGTTTTATGTGAGCTTTTACTTATTTGTACAATGTCCAGAGTGGTATAATTTTTAAAATGAGTCTGTTAAGAGCACTGATGTATGTCTGCCTTGTCTTGAGGAAAACATGCTGTCAAATAGCCTTTGAGTCCTGAGAAGTAGTAACCAATCAAATGTCAGAAATATGGTACAATGTTGTGGTACATGTATTTTAAGAAACATGGAGTTGTGGTACTTTTATTTATTTTTTTAAACTGAGTTAATGTGTCAATACTGTTGTTTGATGTTTGTTTTCAAATCCAACAGGGCCAATGCTTTTTGCTGTAAATATTATATTTTACTGCGACTGTATCTCCCGTCTTTCCACAACAATTTGTGTCACCCGTTTCGCCCGCATCAAATATTTCAGCCTCTCCAGCCTTCGTTCGTGTTTTATTAGACTTGCAGGAGCTTGTTGGTGGTTCAGACAAACGCAGCTTGCCCGCGCTGGCTGGTATTAGATTCTTAAATGATGCTCTGACATCTCCCAGCAATGCTACATGGAAAGAGGATTTTAATTGCAGTCCATTTCCAGTATTTAATGAACAAAGCCTATAAAAAAAAAGATAATTTCTTTAAAGAGGTAATTATCGTCATTATTTACACTCCCAAGATATGAGTACATTGTGGCTACCAAGTAATGTGGCTGTGTGGTGCCATTATTTGGATATAATGGTTTTCACAGAATGCTATAAATGACCTTTAAGGAAATTATCTGTTAAATTAGGTGTTGTAGTGCCAAATCTAACCAGGTAAACACAAACACCCTTCATAGACAATTAGCTAGAATCACCTATTCTCTCTAACTGTTTATCTTGGTCAATACAAACACACGCACACACACATTCTCCTTCAGGGAATTGGTGTGTTGGAGGTTCGGAGATGCTCCCTTGCTGCCTCTCCTTCAGCTCCACTACTCCCATAATGAGACCATTTGTTCCCCACACAACCAGCAGACAACTCTGCGGTGACACCTGCCTTTGATCACAGGACAAAGCCTGTTTTTGGAAGCTATGGCCGCTATCTGTCACTCCACTCTGTCCCGTTTCCATTCTCTGCATGTAAATATTTTATGACATGAATTGTTCTATTAAAATATATATATATAATACATTGTGTCATTGTGTCTTTTGTCATGTAGAAAGATCGTAATATTCATATGATTTTTAAAAAAAACATTAGGTTTGACATTAATGAGGCTATTTGTAACTGGGAAAACATCCGTTGGTGTAGTCAGTCTGCCACAGTGGGGCAATAATCACGACCAGTGAATTAGTCTCCTGCTGAACTTGATTTATCACAGCACTGTGAACTTTCCAATCAAAACGGACACATTTATCCGCCATATCTTTCTTTCTCAGAGAGCGACGTCTTCAGTCGCATTGTGAGATCACACTTTAGGTTTCTTATTTAGTAATGAGTCTAGCTCACATGAGCGTGTTAGCTGTCTGTGGGTGCTGTTATGAGCAGTGTTGAAATGAAGAGCACAGTGAAAAGAAAAGAAAAAAGACTGCTGGCTCGTCAAATAAAGGTATCGCAGTACTTCTGGCAAGGCTGACCTCACCATTATATATTTGCATTTCATACATATTTGCATATCTCAGCTATATTTAAAGTTTGTACATGATGCAATTTATATCATTGTTTCATCATCTAAATTATATAACGGGGCTGACTAAGGTTTGGTTGGCTCTTGCCCGGGCAGATAGATACCTGTACAGGTTTGATGTTGAAGCATATTCACCCCAGTGCCTGAATAAAACATTAAGTAGTGACAACATAACGAAACAAAACAAAAAATATATTGTGTTTACATTCAGTAAAGCGAGACCAGTGCAGTTAATCTCTTTAATTTTAGAACCAGATCATAGTAATTTAGAAGTCCCATGGCACCTGGAAAGTAGGCTACATGCCTTTAACAACTAGGTTATAGCATAAAGCCTGTCTGTCTGGTCAAAGTTTTCTTTTCTGTAGCCTCAATTCACCCTTTTCTCTTTCTTCCCTTCTGCTATACCCCCTCCCTTCTCGTTTCCTCTCCATCCTTGCGTCATTGTTTTGAATGTGGCATCCTCCCGGCTTGCATTACCTTCTGTCGGAGGGGAAGGTGGAGCGGTGGAGGCTGGTGGAGGCGTGTGCTGCACCGACCAATTGCAGCCCGCCTCGGCCGCCGGACCGCACATGTTTACAAGCAGCATTCCGCCGGTAGAGGCTCTGCTCGGTCGGAGCAACGCACGGACTGGAGTTCAAAAGAGCCGGAGCCGGAGTCACGTAACGGCCGTGTTTTCGACCGTTTTTAGCCTCTGCGGATGGATGACAATGTATATGGCCCAGCGAAGTGACATAATTCGACGTATTTGCTTCCGCCCTTTGATGTCTTAGTCGCTAATTCAAGATTAAAGCCGCAACTTTGTCAAATCGTGTGCAAATGTCTCTTCGGGTCCCGAAAGTAGCGGCTCCTCCGTGTTTTGCCGCCGCCCCCTCAGCTCGCAGGGAGCAGTTGGGAAAACAAACAGGTCGAACGGATGGAGATTGGTAGCCGGTTAGATGTGGAGGTTATTCAACAGCAAATGAGTCGTGGTCGTGTTGTCGGTGTTTTGTTTGGGTGCTAACTCAAAGTTCTCCTTCAGTTTTCGGTGCATTTAGGCCGCTGTTTGGAGTGTTCGCCTCCCTAGTATGTTGCCGCTTTCTAACATTGTATCAGGGCTGTTGGAGCGCGTAGTCTACCCGCTGCGGTTCTGTGTTTTTCTCGACGTTGTTTACCGGTTTTAATTTCGACGCTTAATGATTTAAATTCAGCGTTTTTTTTTTTGCCGGCTCTGAATTCAGCGAGACACTTTTATTTTTATTTTTTCGACATGCATACGAGGCGTTTGGTGAAGCGGTCGATCCTCGGCAGCCGCGTTTACGCGCCGAGTCCGACGGGGGACGGTGCCCCGGTGACCGGGGTGGTCCAGGCTGTCAAGCAGGAAAACAGAGACGTGTCGTCGGCCGCAGGAGCCCGGCTCAGCGTCTACACCGTGCTCATGCAAGACGGGAGCCTCAAGGAGTTCTCCGAGGAGGAGATAGCCGCGGGGATCAACCACATTGTAGCCAAAGGACCGCTTAAGTCCAGCTTGAAGGTGTGTGTGTGTGTGTGTGTGTGTGTGTGTGTGTAGAGAGAGCGTCCCGACCGGCAGGCAGCGCTTCACTGTTGTTGTTGTTGTGCGGCGCTTTGCAGCGTTTAACCGCTTCCTGCACGGAGCGGATTTAACGGTGTCACCACCGCCGCCGCTGCTGCAGCTGCAGCCACTTTAGTTAAATTTAACCAGCGGGGACAAAACCACCATAACTCACAATCGAGATAATGCAAATTCGTTTGCATATTGCATGAAATACCGGACTATTATGACATTTGGCGACATCATGTGCATATATATATATATGGGACAAAGGCCGTGATAGGGCCTGCGCAATGTTTATGTGGGTGGGTATAAGCCGAGGCAAACAAACACGCTCTGACTGCAGCGTTTTTGGATGTAGCCGGTCCAAGGTTTTTTGCACTTCGGCTGATGATTTTTATGCATCATATTTAATACAGACACTTTTATGAATCATGCCTTTTAATTGCACAAATGCACTGAAAGAATGTATTATATTTTTCATTGATGGATGATGCTGCAGCTTGTCGCCCTGTTGAATATTATATGGCTTTATGTGAACTAATTCTGCACAACAGAGCTGTTATTGTTTAACAATGGCTAAATATAGATGTTTTTTTGGGGGGCTTCCTGTGACATTTTGAGGCAGAATGTTTTAAGTTTCCAATCATGTCCAAATGTGTAATCCTGATATGGGCCTAATTAGCAGTGACCTAATTGCCTTCCTTTCCAACTTGTATGCTTTTGTGTCACATGGCCTCAGATAAAGATTGTGTGCATATATTGTGCAAATCCAGCTCTTGGATGGAAACACAGTTTTTGACATAGGGGAAGTGTGTGTGTGTGTGTGTGTGTGTGTGTGTGTGTGTGTGTGTGTGTGTGTGTGTGTGTGTGTGTGTGTGTGTGTGTGTGTGTGTGTGTGTGTGTGTGTGTGTGTGTGTGTGTGTGTGTGTGTGTGTGTGTGCGCGCTCTGTCCTTTGTATAGTGAGGGAGTGACGAGGAATGCATGTGACCGAGTAACGGCTTGTTTACTTCTTCGCTCGTCTCCTGATTTAGATTTATTTTGAATAGTGTGGTTTTGTTCCTCCTTGCATTCATGTGTGCTATGTTTTTACATTTTATAGATGAAGTAACTTACTGGCTGTTTTTTTTTTTTTTTAAGTCTTATTTCAGTAACCAAAAACGGAAACGTTAAGCCGCTGTTTGTTACCACACGTGCTGGACTGCTCACATTTCCTTTCTGTGAATGTGAGATACGGGGCGGGTGTAGCAACAACACTCTGACATGCTTGCACATCTCAAATGAAGTTGAAAATGAATCTTTAAAACTCTTCTCAGACGTGTAAGACCGTAACAAAGAGAGATGCAATAGCTCTGCACGGAGAGCTGTCAGAGCAGTGATGGAGAGATGCATTTGTAAACTTGGGCTCTCTTGTTTTTGCATTTGCACGTTTGTGTATGCAGTGGTGCACACTCAACAAAAAGCTGTTGCACAATACAGTCTCCGGTGCAGGCTGGAGTAGTGCAGCTGAGGCTGAGAGCGTAGCCCCGTCAGCACAATGGTCAAGACGCTTTCAGCACTCGATTCCCACTGAGGTCGAAAACAAGCCATGAAATGAGGAGGAAGAGGGGGGGGGGTGAGGTGTGTGTGTGTGTGTGTGTGTGTGTGTGTGTGTGTGTGTGTGTGTGTGTGTGTGTGTGTTTTCACATGTGCATCAGTGTTGCTATTATGCGTGCATGGATGTGCTTGCTCCCATGTGTGTATTTGTATGTCGAATGCGTTAGAGCTGACTACTTTCAGTGTTGGAGTGGGGGTTGTTTGTGAGGGCATGCCGCCCTATTTGAGCAGCAGCTGTACGGCCAACAAAGCAGGCACCCCCAGGTTGGCAACGGGTGTCACGCTCCAAAGAATCTGGACGCTCGGCACATTGCCCAGTATGGCAAACGAATGCCCCCTGTTCTGGAACCGGGGGGGGGGGGGGGGGCTACACACAGAAAACCACTTGTTGACCCGTTGGTTTGTGCAAGTGTGTGTTGTGTGAGCAGTGTTGCACAGATCCCTCGCTGCTAACAAAGAGGCGTTACTTGTTGTGGTTTTTCCTTTTGTTGTCCTCGGCGTTGTTGATTGCGTTCGTACGCCCGAGACGTGGGAGTCAATGGAGCAAGCTTGTTGACGGGAGCTGAGTGACTCTTTGTTCTGAAGCGGGGGTCCCAGGCAGGCAGGCAGGCAGGCGGGCAGGCAGGCAGGCGGGCCGGCCGGCGTCGGCTGTCCTTATTGGTTGGCCAAGCAGCATCAGCATGAAGCACCGTGACCGCGGGGTCAAGTCTGGAAGCTGCCCCTGAGGGTGTACAAGTAATCCTTTAAGGTCAAAGATGTGTTTATGTACGCGTCATGTGTGCTATCGCACAAACATAGGTTTAATATAAATGTTTAATCCCATTATCTTGTTCTTATGTGTGTCCTACGATTTAGGGTTGAATGAAAATATCTAGTTCTAATTTTTCTGACTAGCACTGCTGTTAAAACCACAATTTATTTTTTATCAAGTAACCACAAGGCCTGTATTTAGTTTCAGATGCAATAATGCAGTTACTTGTTTTTGAGGTCCTGCAAGGGCCAATTAAGCTAATATTTAAGTAAATATCACAGTAATATAATACTTAATATCATTCATTTATATGAAATAACCATGGTAGGCTACATGAGTTTCATGTAGTTTGGGTAATTCATGATATCAATGTTAATTAGCTATCAGCTACAACAAAGTCAATTTGCTGGCAACAGTTCTCAAAATAAATATTGCAGCTTTTGCGACTTCTTCACACTGCGATTTCAATATAAAAAAACGATGGTTCAGCTCTGGTGTGACATCCAGTGTGACATCATCATCATCGAGCCATCATTAACGTTCCTAATCCCGGTCACATGCATTAGATGTGCTACTGCAAAAATACTTCCGAGAAACGAAGAACAATGGGAGCTAAGAGACGCAGTCGGCCCGTGGGATTCAATTTATGGTCTGTGTCAGCCTACTTCACCATGACCTCTGACCCATAAAGGCTCAAGACTCTTTACGCTTGACAAACGGCCCAAAGCAAGGAGGTTATGAGTTTCTGTGTGAGTGGGAGAGAGAGAGAGATAAAGAGAAGGGAGATATGCGGGACACTCAGGGTATTTATTATGTGTGCACACACACGCACGCATCAGCTTTGACACATGCAACTCACATTTCACAACCGATTTGGCATGCTTCACAATATCCTGGCTGTGTGAAAGGCCATCATTCATAAGCCCGGTGAAAGGAAGGAATCACTGTTGGTTTTGTCCGAGGAGGACCCTCGTCGTACACACAACACCTAATCTTTCCCGAGCCGCTGTAATCCATCTTGTTGTTTTACTCAAGTCTGTGTTTTCACAGAGGGCTTTACGCACCACCGAGTCTCTGTGCGACCAGCCTCTATCATGAGCGATACTCAATACTCATTTCTCTTACCTCATTAATCTAAGTAAATTGTTCTCTTGGTGTATGTGTGCGTGTGTGTGTGTGGGTGATTGACTACGGTGCCGTTGCCTTTTCTACAGTCGATCCTAATCGTGTTGCAGTGCTTTGAGATAAGGATCTAGATCATACACATACCCACACACACACACACACACACACACGCGCGCACACACAGACATGCCCACACACACACACACACACACAGACACACAGACACACACACACACACTGGCCTGCATGTCGTACTCCTCAACGCTCCATTGGCATGGGCAGCCGCGTGTGTCACTCTGGCTTTTTCTAAGAGCCTGATGGCTTTAGTTACCTACAGAGGTGTGTGTGTGTGTGTGTGTGTGTGTGTGTGTGTGTGTGTGTGTGTGTGTGTGTGTGTGTGTGTGAGAGAGAGAGCGTAGGTGCATGCAGGTATTCATGTGAAGAAGCATGCCATTTGTTGCTGTTGTATAAGAGAAGAAATGATGTTAGGCTTTTTTTTTTTACATTGCTACAGGTGGGTGTTTTCAGATGGGAGAAGTGCTTTTGTTTTGTGATTATTTGTCAGTGAATAGTTTATTTTGGCGGTAACTGTGTTTGGCTCAGTGATATGTTATTTTGTGTATTGCAGTCTTTCTGTATGGAGCGTGTGATTGTGTTTATTATTGAGTTATTAAGTTGTGGTTTCCCCACTTTGACAACTTTGCCTTGAACTTTATTCCATTCCGTTGTAAAAATGTAATTTCTGCTAGATTTAACCAATCTGCACTTATAAACCAGTTTGGTTGTAAGCCAGTAAATCCTTTGTGTTACACTTCAAGTCCTGTGTTTTACACTACAACACTAAAAATCCATACATTTGCTGTCCATGGTAGGCTGAGTCCGTGTCTCAAGACGGGATGGGTGGGTTACCGACAACACGCACCATCACCCAGTCCTTATAGCCTATGTCACAATATTGGCTACTTCACACAACAACCACAACCCACCTGCAGTGCTACCCTGGGACTTTGTAGACACATCAGGTTGAGCTTAAATGGCGGAGAGCACCACTTGCACCTAAAACAGCAAAAATATAATAATGTCATCCATGGGAATTTTTAATATATTCTTAAAATGTTCAATGTTTACAACAATGTTTGCTAGCTTGCCATCTCCTCCTTCCTTGCCTTTCCACATATATCTACTGTGTATGCTTCTTTGTGCGCTACTGCCTCAAACTGTAGATCAATGTAATAGTGTCAAACCAAAAACATTGCTTCATCGTGACTGGTGGTCAAAAACTCCACAGGGCTCCTTTAATAAGTAAAGCACAGATGATTCCTCCGATGAGGTAGGAACACTTGATAGTTAACATGATTCATTTCATTTGATCAGTTTCCAAAGATTTGAGCTTTCAAATAAATGCACCATCGAGGAAGGTCTCGTATCCCAGATGCATACAGTACTTTTGTGTAAAGTTTCATTTATTTTTGTTCATGAGAAGAGAGTTTTTTCTTTAGTAGAGTTGTCAACAGTAACTTGTGGTTTTCGGTTTGAAAACCTCATATCTCCAAATCTTCTCCGGGAGCTAAAAATAAAAACAGCCTTGTTTCATAACTGACCGCAGTGCATTTTTTAGTTTATCCAATTTGTTTTGGAGCGGCTGTTTTAAGCCCAAGAGGTTGGAAAAATGTCTGAAACCATGTTGGACCATGTACTCCTTCATTTGATATATAAACATGAAAATCTCCAACATTTGGATTACAAGCCCAGACCGCAACTTAAATACAGTTGATAAAAAGGCCTGTTTCTGTACTTTGCACATCATCCACGGTTCTCATGGTGTATTCCTATACCAGCATTGCTCCTAACTTGCCCACATGGTTCTCCACCTATCCACTGACTTAATCTTCTTTGCACCCCTTCTCCAGCATAGCTTCAGTAACGGAGCTCCAGAGAGCCATAAGGTGGACGGCGGCTCCCTCAGCCCAGAGGCCGTGGAGGAGCAGCGGTTTTCAGAGGGCAGGCGCGTGGGCCGGGACCATGACACCCGATCAGTGTCCCTGCTGGAGCAGAAACGCAAAGTGGTCTCCTCCAGCATCGATGTCCCTCATGCCAGGTAGGGGTGTGTGTGTGTGTGTGTGTGTGTGTGTGTGTGTGCCAGTTCTTTGACAGCGAGAGTCTAAGTCCTGTCTCAGAGGAGGCTTGGCTTGAGTTCCCACATGCAAGGTTCATAGAAGGTTTATGACATAGATATGTCATTTCATAAATAGGACATAGTTAATATGGGCTGACATCCCATTTTTTTGCATGTGGTCCTTAAGGCCATTTTTGATCAGATCACTGAATGCAATTTGACAGGAGTCCACTTTTATTCCATTACATTACATAGATATTTTATTAAATGCCGCCATACATGTTGCACTTCACACCAGTGGTGTCTGTGTGTTGGGATGAATGCGTTTTTAGTCCGGTACCCAAATTGAGTTTAGTCTTAAGATTTCATTCCTGCCCTGAATATTAAAGGTGTTGTGTGCAAAATGTCATTCATTGGAAGAATCCCATGCTGTTGCTTTAGCTCGCTGAAGTAATTATGGTTATTTGAATGGCATTGCCTCTGGTGGGTTTCCCAAATGGTAAAAGTGGTGCGACGCAAACTCATCAAGGCCATGCAAGTCGACTAACAAAGAAACAAAAATTGCATCGTTGCCCTCGTTCCTGCTCCGTAGCAAAGACCGTTACACACTGTAGCTTTATAGCCAGAAGTAGAAATACGCTTGAAATTTGAGTGGGAGAAGCTTTCATGTAACACAAAACAGTTATGATGCATCACACATTCAGGGACTCTCTTTACATCGCACACACACACACACACACACAAATTGTTTTTAAATGGTCAGCATAATCCGCCACTGAAGCTGGTCCACAACAGGATAATTAAACATTAATAGGCAGCAGTCCATGGCAATGAAGAGCCAGCCAATAAAGACACTTTCACTATTAAAAGTGAAACACTCCTACCTCGTGAAGCACCGCGCTGTTAGCGAACATCACTCCCCATTACTTATCCCCGTGCTGCTGGACGAGTCCAATCGATGGCAACTTGCTGGAAAGTACAGGTAAAGTCGCCCATCTGAGTAGCTTTATCACGGCACCCTGAGCCCCGCTGTACATTTAATAGTTATTTGCTTTTTAGTCATTGATTTGCTTCTCTCTTGTTGCCCATTAAGAGGAGGAATCTCCTTTTAAAACTGAATCTATCGCATGGAATCGACATAAGTATTAAAACAGTCCCATCCTTATTAGCTCCTTGCATAGGGATTGCCGTAACATTGATATATTTATAGGGTTATGGTGAAATGGCTTATTGATCATCTCAATGCCCTCGCACAAGTTGCACGATCACTTTATAATCCAAGTTCCTGTTTATCCTCCTAATAAAAACAACTACATACAATAATCCTGATGTAATCGTTAAAAGAAACCATAACCTTGAAAAAACTTCACATACTTCAACTTGTTAGTGCGCACACACACACACAACATTTCAATAACACACCCAAGTTGTCTCTCTCGCCAAAATTCCAACAGCAACGTGCCAAAGTATGTTGTGTTTTTATTTTGCCTGTCCAGGCGTCTGTGGAGCATCATCGGTACAAGAATTGCCAGCCAAGCGCCCCACATAAGCAGAAACACCCAAAGAGGAAGCTTTGATTAAATATCAGCACGATGAGAAAATATCCAAAGCCTTCGGAAACATTCGGACGGTGCTGCGTGCCAGCTGAGAAGCTGTCGGTGAATTCAGAGTTTGATTTTCAATAGTGTGCGCTGCAGACTCGAGCTGAGTTTTCTCTTTAGGTTTGTCTACCTGAAGGATTTAGTCATCTCCTGCCCGGTAAGCTGTGTGTAGAGAGGAGGCCCTTGGAACACGCAAAACCTTAAGCAAAGGGTACAACCTGTGTATACCCGTTTCTAGCCAACAGCCGGGACTTGACATTCATTATTTTGTGTGCAACACTTCAAAGCCTGGTACTCAAAATCCAGCGATCTATTGTGTTAAATCACCAACTGCAAGACGGGACTTTAAAAAAAAAAGTCCATTTTGTAAAGTGTTTTCACACATTCAAGAACATGGTAAATTCATTCTTCACATTTTGAGAGCAGGTATGACCCCCGAGCTCCTTTCTCAGATATCCCTGACCACAGCGCCATCATTGCCTTAAGATCCACGGCTCTCGTCGTCGGCACACCTGCGACCGATTTTCAGCGCCGCTCTGGCACCGGGGAGGAAAGGGTGTCGCCGCCGACCACCAAATAACGTTTATCCGTCATGGAGACGAGGGGGGAGAAAGAGGGAGGGAGGGAGGGAGAGGGACGAGGGAGTAACAAGGTAGAAGAGTGAAGGAAATGTATGAGTGTGGAGAGGAGGCTAAAGGAGATGGAGAGAGCATGTGTGTGTGTGTGTGTGTGTGTGTGTGTGTGTGTGTGTGTGTGTGTGTGTGTGTGTGTGTGTGTGTGTGTGTGTGTGTGTGTGTGTGTGTGTGTAGCTGTGAGGAAAACAGCAGGAGACGAAAGAGAGAGACTGCCTGAGGATTTTCTTTCTTTTTCCAGAGCTAACTCTCCAGAGAAGCCTGACCTTGAGGTTGTAATTGCACTCTGAAAAGTTCCCTCTCTGCTGGTGATTTACCAAGAAAATGTCTGGCTGTTTGATGGCTCTCCAGGTCCCTTGAAACCCAGATACAATAGGTTCCCCACCTCACTGGGAGCCACTGAAGTACCTCGATGCCTCGTCCACAATCATCGGGAAGGAACAGGAAAAATTACAATGTGCCGTATAGACGTTAGACCTCGGGGGCGTTTTGTGTTGCCACATATTACGGTTCTGTCAGTTGGTCCAGCGCTCATTACGTTATCGAGTAGCCTCCGTCATCGTTCATTTGTTTGCAGCACATTTACTTCACCCGCATTTTGACAGTTATTTCTCCAAAAAATCAATGGGTGTCACTCCTTAATTGACCTATTTTCTCCCAAATGTCCAAATAAATGGTTTCCTTTATGAAATGTTTTTAAATGTGCCGTGTGGTGAAATACAGAGGCAGGGATTTGCTGGCTGTGGCAGATTTCTGATTTGTTTACACCACATTTATCGTCTGATTCTCGCTTTTCATTGTCACAGTGTTGTGGGTTGTAGCCAGCTGCTGGGCCTTCACCTTCCTCCAGGAGCTTATGTCAATTGTAACAAGAGCTGGCGGGGCATACCAGTGGAAACGAATGGCGTGGCTTTTGACAAATAGCATTCTGGGGACTAATTGCTAGCAGGGGAAGTGAAGTATAACCTTAGTTAAAGGGGGGAATCAAGAGAGTGCTCTGCTTATTATTGCAAAACCCCAAAACAACAGATCTGAGGGTTCAAATCTCCTCCTCCTCAGACCGCCAGCAGTCAACAATCCCTCTCTAGCATGAAGCAGGGTTTCTCACGTTTCTGAAAATAGCTGGACCCCTTGCTGCTCCTCTATGATGTTGTAATTTCTTCTTCTCTCTTTTTAAATACTTAAGTCCGACACGATGACCACATTTCATCTGATTTATGGTTTCGGATGACCATTCCACGGAGCTGTAAACCAAAGCTGGAGGGGCTGATTTCAAAACCCAATTTGATGCCAAAACCAAACCGTTTGTTGTTTTTATTGTTGATCGGTGTATTTGCAGATCACCCAGTTCACTGTGCTGAGCCAACCATGTGTTCCACACTCGGAGCCCGGCGCATCAGCCAACTCTGACATGGAACGAGCCCAAAGACTCCCCATCCTCAGCACAAAAGAGGCCCAAAGGGACTCTCAAGTTACCGTTGGTCTTTTGATAAAGCGCCATGGCTTCACAATCCCCTTGTTTGGCCTTTACTCAATGTTCTGTTTGCCTTTGTGGTTATATCTTACCTTTACGGAAAGCACTTTTAGTGATATTACTCCTTTTGCACAACGTGTTTGTGGCAAAGGAGGGAGTTTTTTAACATGAGAGTGTGTGCATGAGAGCAGTGTGAGTTCTCCAGAGAGTGAACGACAGAGTGAGGGAAAAGAGTGAGAGAGATGCTCGGCGTTTGCCAAAGAAAACAGTTTTCCTTGTTTGGATGCCAGTGGAGTTCAGAAACCATGCGATTACCATCTGAAAAGACAGCTCTGATGATCTCTCTCTCTTTTCTCTCTCTCGTTTCTCCCTAATTCACCGTCTCACTCCCCAGGACTCTATGTACTATTATCTGATTGAAGTCTATCCTGCAACACTTTACTTGACCAAACCATGTGTGTTCAGTCCAATATCAGATTGACCGAACTACACACGGCTAAAAATATCAAACAGAAATGTGCTTGTATTTATATAAAGCAATAATAACAGAGGGTTCTTGTTGTTGAGCCATAATAATGGCTCCCAAAGTCCCAGACGTTATGGGATTTGTCACAGTGACAACTTTAGCAGGCAGGAATGGATGAAAATATTTAAAACAAGTGGTGTGTGTGTGTGTGTGTGTGTGTGTGTGTGTGTGTGTGTGTGTGTGTGTGTGTGTGTGTGTGTGTGTGTGTGTGTGTGTGTGTGTGTGTGTGTGTGTGTGTGTGTGTGTGTGTATGTGTTAATGGGTCTTTCCAACACACTGTTTTCTTTGTTCTCGTGCTCAAAACTTGAATGGTGACTAGAAATTGATTTTTTTTCTAAATAATTTATACTTTGCAAAGTAACAAATCGAATCAACAGTTTTTAAAAGCTATGAACTCGATCGGTAAAGATGGATCTTAAGTTTCCGGGGAGAGATTTATATTAATGTACAGATTTAGCCAGCGCGAGCTCATCACAACAGGTTGTTTCGTTGTCTAGAAAAGCCTAATGTTCTTTTAAATCTTGGCTTAAGTAAAGCCAGTAGGGACCGAGCAGGCGTATTGCGCCGGGCTCACATGAGCTTAAAATGTCTGCGATCATATCTTGGCACCAGGTGCATTTGTGTTTTTAAAAAGGGATCAGCAAAATCTTAAAATCAATTCTGGGAGTGTCGGGTAACCAGTGCGAACATGCGGGAATTAGAGTGATATGATCTCATTTTAGTCGGGGTTACGCCGTTGTGATATCGGAGCCTTTCTCTTAACTCCCACTTTCCATCTCGTGTTCCAGCATAATGGGACAAAATGAAAGATGCACAGAAGAAAACCCAGATAAGACAAAATCACCTTGTGTGCCTGTAGATTGTCATTGCGATTTTCTCGAGGCTCATTACACGGTGGTCTAAGTGAATCTTTTAGATATCATATCAGTTTTTATTGGCTTTCTCTATCTCTACTTGGATTGCTCTATTTAGCCGGATTCGCTGGAGTTTGCTTTGTTCCGAGTCTTGAAAACCTCCTCGGTTGATTGCACCGAACCTCTAATCTCAGATACAATTGTGGAGTCTTCCTGGATCCACCCCACCCCGCTGTTAACTCAGCATTAGATATATTGCACACGGACTACTAATCAAAGACAAAGCACTCACTCTTTGTCGATACCCGCGGCCCGCCAGTACGAGCCGCATCGAGTTGCTCTGCGCTGGCTCGCTCGACAACTTCTAACTCCTGGAATAAAAAAAACGACCACCTGTGATGCCGCATGGGTGGAATTGCGAGTTTAGATTTATATGCAAATTGAGTCTTTAATTAAGCGTGCTGAATATCGGTGAGTGTTGGGTGGGGGGAAAGCTAAACCGTGGATTAGCAGACGGTCGGCCTAAATTCACTGCAAACCTTTGCCAAAGCGCTGGACCGTGGCGCCGCATGTGTAGGCAATGTGTGTGTATGTTTGTTGTGATCACAACCCAGGATTTACATTCACTTCAACAGCAAAAGACTTCAGAGACACTTTGTCCAGTGCTGTACATCTGGCGTGCTAATTACAACATCAGTTATTGAGAATAGAAAGATTTTACCATTTTTGACATCAACGGTTGACTGCATGCAGTTTAAATGAAATCCACAAAGTCTACAGTTGATCTAAGTAGTGTATTTGGCAGCAGAGTAATTCAATGCTGATTACTGTGATGCTCGCATTAGAATTGACTCATCATGTGTCTTTTTGCACATATCTATTTGCAGCTATTGATGTTGTAAATAAATACAGCGTTGCTTCTAAGGATTTCGATGTCACGAGATTTTGACAAAATGTGTCGGCCTGACAGCAGCGCTGGCATGAATCAACCGATGAATCGATCTAAAGCCTCACAGAAAATGTCGCTAATGCGCTAATTTGTCCCACATGGATGCGATTGTGTCTGTATGGTAGTTTTGTGTTCACTAATTCCCGGCGTGCTTTCTATAATGCGTAGTGCAAGGCCAATGTTTATGTGACAGCGGGCTCTGTGGGCCCTCTGCTGCTTCGCACTAATCCATAGTCCCCGGCTGTAATGGGCCGATGGCACAGAGTGCTACAGGAAAACAAAAAAAGCTCTAATTGATCCTATCGACTGACGTGCATTATGGTCGTCCACGGTATTTAGGAGCGGAGGCCAATTGACGACCATGTCACACAGTCAGTGCGTTGAACTGAGAAGAACGACGCCTGAAAAACGCCACTTGCCTTCAGATTGACGACACAAACTGTTATTTGTGTAAGATTTGTTCATAACTGAAATAATCTTAATTCACTTGTTATTATAGGCACAGACAAGAAAGCTCCGTCAATATATAGCAACTGAATGTTGCTATATAGTCATTTTTATTTAGGTGCTGTCGGACCTGCATGTAGGTTGATGTTTGAACCTAGTGATTTTTATTTGTGTTTCATGTTTTGTTTTCCTATTAAATGGAAGTCAATTAACTTGTTTTTCCATCAAAATTAGCCATTTGTGTTTATTCGAGACAGGTATTTTAGCAGTTTTTTGTATTGGTTTTATCTTTTGTGCTTGCTCTTAGTTAAATGCAGGACAACCACCGCTTCACCTTAAGCTCTGCATAGAGTTAAGCTTAAGTGTTCATATAAAAGCATAAATCTTGAGTACAAAATAGCTAAAGGGATTGTAAGTTGATTAATTGCGTGCCATAATTTAGTATTAATATAACTGTACTGACCCTGGCAAAGTTTTGGTTTGGGGCAAAGACATTGTGACACACCGGGGGGGGGGGGCATGCTTCTCAGGTGTAAGCTATTAAAAACAAACCCAGCCCGGCAGAAGTACCTCCTCCCCACACTATTTCTAATTATGGCCATCAATTTTGAAGCTCCATTGACCTGTCTGTTTTTAATTATTGATATCTGTCAGGCTGACGGCCGTTATTAATTAAAATGGAGATGTACTAATTAAGAGCGAGGCATGAGGGTGTCATAATTTTCGCCCCGTTTTAATTTGAGTGTCACTCATCAATTTTATCGCAGTTTAGCAGAGTGGGCACGGCGTGACCGAGCGGTGGGCGAAGCTACGGTGGCGGTGCCCTCCTGTGACACGTGTGCGCTTGTGTACGTACAGGTTTTTCAGTAGATTTGACGCCAACTCTCCACTTTTCAGATTGTCGGCAGCGCCTGCTTTAAAGACGAGTTGTTGAAACGACTTCCTTTCTTTCTCCGTGACAGTTCGCGTGAGAACATTAATTATTCTTTATCATAATCCAAGGAGGGAAGTGCAAATTAAATTCAAAGACGGGACCATCCAAGAACAGAACATATCTCTTCCTCCCAGCTGCTCGCGATATGTTTGTAATGCTGGGGCCTTTTGCTGTTGTACTATTTATGACACTGGATTATTTTTAAAAAAAAAGGTGATTTAAAGAAAACTATTTTGTGTGCTTCAGTAACTTATCATAGTGTCATGCAGACATGCATTTTAAAAGGGAACAATGTGATTCCTCCCAAAAGCTCCCACACATAAGAGTCTGTCTAAAGGACTCGGGACAAAACATGGAAAAATGCTGTGAAGCTCTTTGTCTGTCAAATATTTAGTGCGGCTTGTTTAGCGTGCTTCAGTACATCTATCAGAGTACTTTGTGCGTGTTTATTTATTCTAACTTAAATGTATTAACACACGTGTGTTATGGATGTAGTGATTTCACACAAGTTGCATCAGCTCTGCCACATAACTCCCCATGCTGCCTGCATGAGTAGTATCAGGTCAGAACACAAGTGTCTCTGTTTTCTCAACAAACGTTTGGCAGCCACTCAGAACATCTTCTCCTCAAGCAATGTTTGGACAACCTTCAATCCAGTCAATAGTGTCTGCACCAGTGCAATGACAGTCGAGTCATTGATAGTGAAAGGACTGTAGTTAGCAGTGTAAGTATACAATGGCATCCTGCTGGAGAATTGTCCTTGAAGCCCTCAAATCGCCCTTCAAGTTTATCAAAAGAGCCCACGTTGAAAGCATACGAATACATCGTCAGGATTCAAGTGATGCTGCAAAAGGTTTATAGGTAGTCTATTGAAGCATATATCTGCACATTTTACAGTCATAACCTCGGAACACTTAAAGTGATGGAACATATTTTCCAACTAAAAGGTTACCTTCATATGATCCTATAACTGGAGTGATGAATTAAGGGCATGATGGCTGCACTACTGTTGATTCCCAGATGTGGTAGGAATCCACCATCTGGACTAACAGACGTATAAAAGATATTTACACCGCGGGAGAGGCTGTAATGTGTTTAGCACGGTGGCATGTAATTTCACCTCCGTGAAGGCGGATCATTTTTCACACCATCGGCAATCGTACAAACTTAAGGTCACGATAGTACCACACGCATCGAAGGTTTTTCTTTTTTTTTTGACCAGAATCATTTTTAGACATGAATAACATCTTTCCCTCAAGAAAACTATTTGACTTGCAAGCATCTCAACAGTTGGCATCCCTCCGAATTCTGCTCCACGCTGTTGAATCCACTGCGCGGTTAAATAAGCCAAACATTTAGCGAAAACTATCCAACAGATGTCTTCCTCAACAGAAAGGCCTTATGTTGTGAGAGGGGGGAGAGATAAAGTTAATTGAAAGTTAGCCATTTGTTAGTCTGACATCTAGCAGCCATCTGCTGGGGCCGATCTACATAAATTGGACCCGAATAGGACAACAGTAGAATATCCTTTTACTTCATAATTCAATAAGGGGGCTCTGTGGTCTTTGGTGTCTCTCGTAAGATCTAAAGCTGCGAGTAGGCAGCAGACCAGGACTATAAATAAGAGACCAGGCACTTTCCAAAAGAACATTTAAAAGGTAATCCATCATCTGTTGGCTTTCCAGCGCTTGCACTCGGCCACTTGCACATACACGGTAAAAAGAAACCGAGGTGGCAGCTATTTCCCATCTTATTTTTCCTTAAATGTGTGCTGAATGACTTGACTCGGAATGAAGCATGTGGCTTCATAGTTTGAAAAGAGAAATACAATCTCGTGATCCCTGATGTTTGTCCGGTTCCCTGTTTTGCTATTCTCAACTTTGCACTTCTGTTTAACGACGTCTTATGCTTTGGCTCTCGTGACTTCCCCAGGAAATCTTCATGACATTTAAAGGCCTTGAGATGCATAAACCTCCTTTTTGTTTTGCCGGAATTGTCAATGTTTGATTGGTGGACCCCAGCTGCTTCATAAACGTACCCAATCATAATCTCGCCTCACACCACCCAACCTTTCAAATGAGATAAAGCTTCAATCGTTCCGTCTCTTTTCTGTTGGGGTTCTGTGTTGTGTTCGCTCTCTTTCACACACACTCACTTTTTCTTTGTCTCTCTCTCTCTCTCTCTCTCTTTCTCTGCTGTCCTTTGTTCTTTCAAGACATTTGTCATTAGCTTCCCTAGCTTCACCTGCAAGCTGGCTAGCAGTGACATGGTTACTACACATGCACACTGACACACACGACCCCCTGATGGTAAAGGTTAGTTTCTCACTGTTCTGCTTATCTTCAGGTTGTCCCTTGTCGCTGTGCAGAACAGCTTGTAAAGGGGGTAAACAGTCAGCAGTGGCCCTTTTTAGGTTTGCGGGTTGATATAGTGTGTGTGTGTGTGTGTGTGTGTGTGTGTGTGGGTGGGGGGGGGGGGGGGGGTATACACAGGAATTCAGAAGACAGCTGGTACAGTTGCCCCATCCACCCCCATTTGGAGAGGTCCATCTCCTGTTTTCTTCAACAGACCACCCCCACCTTCATGGAGCTCTTCATATCAACAAGGCAGCAGTTTGCCCGAACTACAGATTTGTCCCCCCCCTCCTCCCTCCTCCTTTCTCTCCCGTCCCTCCCTGTAAACAACGAGAGCCAGTGGCTTCGGTCACATGAGCCAAATAGCATCTGCAGACGAGGTTGTTATTGTTTTGATTTTGAGTTCCACACGCTGAACTCGACTCCGATGTGTGAGGGGGTGTGTGTGTGTGTGTGTGTGTGTGTGTGTGTGTGTGTGTGTGTGTGTGTGTGTGTGTGTGCGCATTTATTTTAGGGGCTTGGGTCGGGTGGGACTCGGATGTTCTGCCAAACTCGAGGGCCGCCTGCAGAACTTTGTGTGTATTTTTGCACGAGTGTGTGGTAGCTTTGGCAGCATTACCTCACTATGAGCTGAAAATGGATGTGTTTACTAGGGGCTTCTCTCTCTCTCTCTCGCTCGCTCGCTCGCTCGCTCTCTCTTAAAGACCCCTCTCTCTTTTTTTTCTCTTGCAGGCATTTGAGGCTTGATGAAGGGAAACATAACACCCCCATTACACACACACACACATACTCTGGAGTTTAGGTCTGCAAACATTAAATGCACAGACACACACGTACACACCATGTTACACAGCCATACCCTCCATAAAGCATGCATAATTCATGACCTCCCGTGGACATTTATGTAAACATGGGTGCTTCCCTCAGCTGCTCTGTCGAGGGTCTTTGTCGGAAGGGTTGGTTCATTTGATTAAAATTCTCCTTCGTGCAACTGCATCGACGCACACTTCCATGCAGTAATGACTCATCTCATCGTCTTTTATCCTCTGCTGACGGTTGCACAGTTGCACGGCCTGTTTTTAGTTCATGTACAGCACATGTCAAAATGTATTTTGGAAAGCTGTGTAACTTTTTGTTGTGCTGGGGAAAAACAGATTTTTGAAGGCCAATGTTATGTATTGTTAAATGAGTTTTTCTGTGGTTAGAGATCACGTCTCTCTGAGTTTCACTATAACAAATGAATAAACTGAAAACCTCCTCCTCTTCCTCTCTCTCCCTTTCTTTCCTCTGCCTTTTGTCTCTGTCTATGCCACTTACAGTGCACTTCTCCCTCTCACTGTCCACTTCCTTTCCTTTCTCTTTTATTCTTTCAATCTCCCTCTCATCGCCCCCTTTGCCCAGATGGCTGATGCAGCTTTTCTAATATCCTTTCTGTCCGTTTTCTCTCTTTCTCTCCCTCTCTCCCTCTTGCTTTCACCTCCCCTGACTCACTGTATTCTATCTTGTTTTCTCCATCTCTGCTTTCCCGCTCATTTCCCCCCTTTCGATCCCCCATGAGCTGCGTCTCTTCCACACTCTAGCCCTCCCTCTCTTCCTTTGTCTCCTCTCTCAGCTGCCTGCTTTGTGTGTGTGTGTTTTTCCTCTGACTGACAGAGATGTTAGCCCACTGCTGAGCTGTGTGCTGGGGCTGGAGAATAGGCAGAGTGGCCAACTTACACTAGCATATGAAGTCAGTAGCAACAACCACAGTGTGGTGAGTTCCAAGTTGTTTATCTGAGCTTTCTCTGACAAACAACTGGGTGGGATTTTTGGCACCAAAGTATTCTCAAAATTTGTAATCTGCCTGCACACTCCACTGATTTCACTACTGTCTAATTGCTTTCAGTTGGCTGCTTTCACAAGGGAAATTTAGTTATGCACAAAAACAGTTGTGATTAATAATATACTAGAAATTAACACAGTTTACTTAACATGCATACAGATTCTATACCCACAAAAGACGCCCACACATGCACATTTCCAATTATGTATGCAAATATGCCAATCATTTGCAGTTAACCCCCCCCCCCCCCCCCCCCCCCCCCCCCCGCCTACAGGAAAGGTTAATGAATAATGTTGGGTGTGCAATCACACATTTACAAATTATTATGATATGGCACACAGATAAACAGAAACTCAAATCATCAGTTGAGTTTCATCTTATTTACAGCCCGAGTTTGTTACTGTTTGAATACGTACAAAGTGTGCAGCAGTGACCCAAATCTTAAGTGACAGTTGGGACGTTGGTTTGCTGAAACTGAACATTAATCGGTGGCCACGCCCACGGTTGCTCGCAGCGTTGGCACTGAAGAAGTGCGCTACGTACTGACACATATACACTGGTGATGGGAGTGCTCTCGAATTTACGTTGCTCGAGGGTTTTACTTTGAGCAGCTATCTGTTGTGTTGTTATTTCGGTTGACGCTTGTAATTGGAGGCTCATTTAAAAAAAACCTTGTGTAGGTTGAAATCGGTGGGTAGTTGAAAAAAGAGGTTACTACACAGCGTGATGGGTCCTTGTAATTCAAATGATTCTATCCAATTGAAACTAACACAGAGTACCCTCTAGATGTCTAACTAAGTCCTTGTCCATCAGAACATGACGCAGATTACACCGCAGACACGTTGCCGGTTCTTAATTTGGTCACAAACAACCAACTCTTGACGTTCCTTGAATTTGTTTTTGACAATTCCGGCGTCGGCCCTGACTAACCTAATTCCCTAAATCTCGTCTCATCAAATCTCTCCATTTTCCTTGGCAACTTTAAGTAAATGACCATTCCTCTTCACCCTGGGATGTTTGTAATTCTCCAGTTTCGCAACAGCCGGATGATGGAAACATCGTCGTTGTCGCTCGGACAATGACCGGCTCTATTCACACATGAGCTCAATCGGACACTACACAGACTTTGCACTAGGGAGCCGGCAGGGTAAAGTCTGTTTAATGTCCGGTCCGACTGATTCGGACATTTGCGCTCTCACATTCAGCTCCTCCGGGGTAATGCCTAGATAATGTCAGGGTTGCAGTGCATGTGTGAAAGCGGCTTCAGTTCCCTTTGACTGTTAACCCTGCATTTACAGCAACTAACCCTGTGAACAGCAGCGAGCGCTCTGCGCCTCTTTGTCCCTAAGTGTCACATTATGTGGAGTACCTCTTGTCAGGCTGCATACAGACAGCCTTCACTATCAGGCTGGTAGGGACATAGTCTCATAGGATGCAATATGTTGTCAGAGTCCTAAAAAACGATGCCAGAATGTACATGAACAAAAGCTTAGACGTGTTGAACACAGAGCTCTTTATACGAGAATTAAAGTGACTGCATAACTTATTGCTTCTACATAGTTCCCATTAGGAAGTTTTTGAGTATTTGTCTTGTATGGATGCATCAGTGTAGCTCTATGTTGGATAATGGAGCGGAGGAGTCTTTGTGTGGACTTGTTGACATGGTTGAGAGGGGAGAAGGAAGGGGCGGGGTCTCTCTCTCGCTCTCTGGCCTTCTACCTCCCTCTATCCTCTCTCGTGGTGTTTTCATTTTTTTTGCTCTTCATGCTCGATGTCACCCCCTCGTACCACACAGCAGTAAATTAATCAGAGATTATACTCGCCTGATGGAGACCTTCCCCCAAAACACATCATTCCTCTCTCTCCCTCTTGTCACTCCCCCTTCTGTTTTTTCCTCTCCAAAACAATTTCCATCATCCAAGAACGACTCAACATAAAGGTCATTTAAACACACGCTTGTGACTTGTATTGATTACCTGACTACTAATGAGTGATTCTCTGTCCTTTACCAAAAACTATTAAGGTCCCAATGGCGGAGCAAGGCGGTTACAGTACAACCTTTAGCAACTGTAGTTGTCCTGTAGGCGTGAATATGTCCGGCTCTTGAGTGCGAAGAAGGGCATTGCTGTAAAAACCACATCTCGATTGAGTTGTCCTGGCCGAGTGGAGGTCAACAATCGCACAAATACTGGATCAAATGGGGAGGAAACGAGGAATGAGAAGAGTAAAGGGGGAGGGGAGGAAGTAAAAGGCCTCTAGGTAAATGTTAAAGTGGCGGGCATATCCTTTGTCCTGCCTTGAGGCTGTGAGGCGATTGGACCAACTGATAGGCCTTTTATAATGCCCTCCATCAGCTCAATCTCTGGGGCTTTTTATGAGCACCTTCAGCAAACACACACACACACACACACACTGTCACATGCACGCTGACACAAACAGCTTCCCCAGGCCTCCCCACCCCCTTTTCGAGGTGTAATTGGGAAAGAGGCCCCTTCCTCCACTGTGTATATCACTCTCCTGGGAGCTGAGGGGCTGGAGTTGTGCATGGAAGTGTGTGTGTGTGTGTGTGTGTCCGTTCACGTCCGCTATGGTTAAAGCCACGGTGTTTATAATCAAGCTTAGCGGTGATAAACGGGTGCTTGCGTGTGTTTACGTCCGTGTGGTTTATGGCACTTATTGGCAGGTTGTGTGTGTCCAGAGGGCAGGTGGAGGGAAAAGAGCACTCGGAGCTAACTCGTGCCGCTCTTATGACCCCCATTATCACTACGGCACTCGCCAATAAACACTAATGAACACACACATGCGCTGATGAGGTGTAAGGTAGCTGGAGGAGCAGCTTCCCCCTATCCTTGACGGAAGTAAAAAAAGAGGAAAAAGTAGAGATGGCCGAAGCTGACCTTTTTGATTAGAGATGGTCGCGCCAGCTCAGGTGGCCCAGGTGACCTTTCATCAACCTGCATTTAGTTAGAAGATCATTGTCCTCTATCAACCTGTTCTTATATTATTTGATGACACAAACCAGCAAAGAATTGCTGTATATGTCTAGAAAATGCTTGGAAATTGTCCTGAAAAGGTGTTTTATTGCTACAAGTATTACACGTGAATGTGGTAATGATATCGTGATGGTGTTCTTAGCGGTGGTTCTCAGTTGCCCGTCTCACATGCATCTGACGGAACAGATGCACTTTTATTTTTGATTAATACATCTGTCCACACAGGCTGCACAAAGGTTGCATTTCATTTGCGTTTTTACATGAGTAACCGCAACCCAAAGCACATTTTTAAGCTTCAAGTATATATTTTCTTGCATGCAACTGTAGTTATTGTGTATTGTGTATTGTTATAGTGCTGCGAAAAAGTGCGTAGCCAGCACCCTGTAGGGCCTCAGCGCATCCTGTGTAGACGCTGAAGGAGGACTGAAGCTGCTGCTCTGCTAACGGGGCTGCTTTCACTACGCAGCCTGTCTAATAAACACCATGTTATATATTAGTTAATCAAATGTTTATGGTACAAAATGCATGCGCAGCATGTGACACTTGTTTTTCTATTTCAAAGGCGAGGCGACCCTCTGTTATTGTTTATAGTAGCAGTTACGTTGATTTCCATGGATGCCATTTGCTATACGGGGTCCCCTGTTATGACACAATAGATATATCTATTATAAATATTCATTGCTAATGTCTCCCGGATATTTCATTTATGTTAAATATTAAACATGCAACATTTAATACTCCAGATGTTGGTTGATTTTCGGAGCTCCTTTTGAACCATGTTCACCTGACTCGTAATTTAGGAAGTGAGTTCCACACATTCAGAGTCAGAACGATGACACCCGGCCGGGTACGCCTGCCACAACACGAATAAATCATGCTATAGCGCTGCCTGCAAAGGGCATAACAGAGACAGAGAGGCAGAGAGAAAGACATCCTCTGATGTTTGCTCTCCCAGCTACACACTCTCAGGCTCTTCATTTACTCCATTCCTGACACGGAGCTCAGATACTTCATTCCTGCAGCCGCTTCCTTTTTGTTTACTCCAGCACCGCATCATGTGGACGAACAGCGTTGATCTGACGTGAGAGAGAGAGAGAGATGGAGGTGAAAGAATGGAGGGTTATAGGAAGAGGTGGAAAGTAAAGGAGGAGAAAGGGATGGGGGGAGGATGGGGGGTGTTTACCAGCCAGTCACTATAAAGGTCGTCATGACTCTCATAGCTGCTGCCTTTGTTCGCATCAGTGGGCGAGCCCCTCACTGCTCATACTGACTCGCTCTCTGACACTCACATACATTCATTCACATACAGCCACATTTGCCTGCATGCGTTCAGGCATCCGTACACGCAGGTACTTGCTAGCAGAAACAAAAAAAGTGACACACACATGCACAGTCGCACGCACGCACACACACGGGGCCAAATGAGTAGCTTGGAGCAGTGAGATCCTGTGTATTCCCTCTGCTCATTAGGGCATACAGCAACATCAATTCAGGGAAAGCCCATCACTGTGTGTGTGTGTGTGTGTGTGTGTGTGTGTGTGTGTGTGTGTGTGTGTGTGTGTGTGTGTGTGTGTGTGTGTGTGTGTGTGTGTGTGTGTGTGTGTGTGTGTGTGTGTGTGTGTGTGTGTGTGTGTGCGTGCGTGTGTCGAGATGGCTTATCTCTGCTCTCACCTCCTACCCTCTTCCTTCTTCCATCTCCCTCATCATCACGCTTTGCATTTTAAATGTGTCTCCATCATTACACCTATTACTCCCATTGTTATCGTGGTATCTCTATAGATATGAGAGCTTCTATTCCTGGAGGGTTTTGGTTTTATCATTTCATTTCTTTTGTGACATTGTTGACGTCCAAGTTTGTGTTGTTTCGATGTTGTTAATGTGGTTGTTTTTCATTTTGGTGGACTTTTTTATTATGCAGGAATTACAAGAGAAAGCCGGACAAAAACAAATATGAACATCAGCATCTTAAACCCCCGGCCGTCAGGACACCTCGTACGGTTGCTTTTGAGTTGCTTCTTTATTGTGTGTGTGTATCAGCAGGTCACCATTAAGTCTTTTATCCATTTACAGTGTAATCTCTCTCAGTGCATTAGAGGCAGAAAAAGGACAAAGGCTAACCAAAACATGGATAGATGTGCAGATAAAACCACGCTCTGACGACCTCAGGATAATTCAGTGTATCTACTGTACAGCTGTAGCTGTCTGTCTGCAGGCACATGAAGAAGTAAACACACAGAGGGTCTTTGGCTCCTTGCCCAAGCTAATGTACGCCACGCCCTGTTCTGCTCTCACCAGAGAGTGTCTGTCTGTGAGTGTTTAAAAAACAAAAAAAGGGGGAACTAGAGGTCACTGTGTGTCTGTTTCCATCTGCACGTACTGTCGCTTACTCATGTGTAAAAATGTTTCTGTATATAGCTCTGTGTGTGTGTGTGTGTGTGTGTGTGTGTGTGTTCAGAGGACGGCTAGAGAGAGAGGCAAAAAACTTGCTAATGCGTAATCAGCTAATTGGCTTCTAGCAAATGCTGATGATTAGACGCAGTGTGGCTCTCAGCAATACTATTGTTGTTGAGTCTTAATGTCTTCATCATCTGCCCTATTCTATTCATGACCTACCTTATACAACTATATATATATATTATATATAAATATTCCATAAGCCATCCTCTGTACAGGTCATTACAGTAGATTGTGCACCGGATTTTCTTGGCTTTTTAAAAAAATGGTGGTGGTGTGGGTTGCACAGGTGGGTTGCTCGGCAGAAAAAGATTGATCACGGACAAAAAAAATGACAATTTAAACTTTAGACTTGTTTGATATTTCATGTTGCCTTCAAGGATAACAAAACCACTTGAAAAATCACTTGATAGTTCTTTAAGGAAGATCTACCAATGCCGTGTTTCACTTAATGTCGTCAGAGAAGTCTGTGTTCTTTGGGTTTGATTGATCGCACAAAGCAATTTCTCGAACACAGTCCTGTTTCCGCCTTTGATCTTGAAGGCTTTGAAAGTCAGCAACCACTCCTATTGATGTCTTCATTTCCCCCCTACTTCACAAAAGACAGTGAAGCCTCGCAGGAGCTCCGCTGTCTTTTTTTTTTTTAGTAGACACCAAGAAGTCAGCTCGTCCCATCTCGTTTGTGTAGTTGATATTGTGACGTTTTGCTAACTTTTGCCAACATTTGGGTTGCAGAAATTCATGCAACTATATCTTAAATGCCCAAACAATAGAAAACCATTTTTCATCTTATTTGTATTTCAAACTCTGCTGTCTGTTCACGTGAATATCTTACTAACACAAACTGACCTGTTTTCTTTAATCAACTGCTTTATCGTGTCTGTAACAACCATCAATCACGACTATCAGTGTGATAGATGGTTGTGTCAAACATCAGACAACCTTTCAGTGAAGATCAATGAGAGATTATCTAGTAATCTAATGCATTCATGACTAAATATAACAGAAAAAACACTAAATTGAAGTCATGGTATTTTTTAATTAAATCAAATCTCAGTTTTAGTTTCGGTAGGGAGTCTGAGTCAGTAGGAGGTCTTTGTTATAAGATTAGAGGGAGATTTCATCCTAAAAAACATATCTTGCTGCAGTTATGTCTGGCAACTCAGACCAGGCTTTTTATTATGATCATGTTTCTCAAAATGTAGAAACAATAAAGTTATTAAATGATTGTCAAATCTATAGACAAGCAGGTTTGGTTTCTGGTTAGATTAAGTGTTGTAATTTAAAACCATCTCTTTGAATGAGGGTATCTTGATGTTTTTAAGCCGTGGAGGAGAAGTTCATCGTAAAGCTCCAGTTACAGTGAGTCAGCTGGAGGTTTGGCACTTTGACTCTGAAGAGCTGAAGCGGAATCTGCGTGAAGGGAAAGATGTCCGTGGCTCCTATTTCAAGGAGCAGGCTGCCAGGCCAGTGCATATGTTGTTATGGCTAGGAAGAGGAGTTGTTCCCTTTGATTATATGTCTGCGTGTGCGTGTGCGTGTGTGTGTTTGTGTCTTCTAGAGCAGATGTGAAGTTCAGAAACAGCCATGCCAGCACCTTCATGAGGCTGCACAGTGGTGCTTTGAGCTAAATGCTAGCTGCTATTTAGCAGTGATAATGTTAACCATGTTCATCGTATCAGTCTAGCGTGTTAGCATGCTCACATTTGCTAATTATCACTAAACATGAAGTGCAACAGAGTATTTGTTCATAAATCAGTTATTTCGAAGGACACGTCTATAGCAAATTTCATGGAAATAGTCTATATATATATATCTATATATATATAGATATATATATATAGTTTTGTAACTCCTGTTACGTCCATAAAAAGGGATCCTTCTTGTTACCCATGTTCTCGGCTTTACAATAAGGTGAACAACAGCCTGCAGCTGTCAGCAGCACCTGTGCAAACCTCACACACACCCTCATGTGTGTCATAGGTGAAGGCCTAGACTTCACACACACACACCTCACAGACAACACGATACAATAACATGCCCTCTTGCATATTTCTCAGGTTTTACAGAAACGCTATTTATAGGATGTGTGTTTTCCAACCGAGGGCTGTTATCTGTAACATCTCTAGAGCCCGAATGATGCACACAAGCATGTCAAAGAATTCCTGTGTGTTCCTTCATACACATCTGCCAATCAAAAGCTGTGCCCTTCATGCATGTTAGCCCCGTGTCCTATGCAGATTCCTTTTGTGGTTTTGTGAGGGAGGGACAGGAAGAGATCCGATAAGCACATGGCATCGGAGAAGCTTTCTGATTTATAGGAGCTTATTGAGGAGGAAATAGGCGTCATAGTCTAGTGGCTGTAATAAATGAGTAGACCTCCCTGCACTGCTCACCATCAAAGAGACAGTCCAACCCAAACACACACACACACACACAACACTCCCTGTTTCTGTCTTTCTTTCTCACTTACTTTGCTCACAGTGTGATTCGGCAGCAACAAAATTCAAAGCCGCTCAAAGTGTGGGAGGGAGGGTGGGTGGGGGTGGGTGAGAGAGGCAGCGAGAGTTTAAAGTCCTGCAGGGGTGAAGGGAGGAAGAGGAGCGAGAGGCCGCGGTGCAGACAGAGGAGTGTAGGAGTGAGAGGGGTGTGCTGGGCAGCGCTGCATGGCCTCTTGTTTTTCGCGAGAATTCCTGTAACTCATAAAGATTGACCGTGGCCCATTTAGTCTGAATTAGTTTGGAGTGGGAGTTTGTTTAAAAAAAAAAAAAGATTACGCATTTTAGAGTATTGCAGTGTGGCTACATGGGAACCATCAACTGTGTTGCATGTGACCTGTGATTATTTTGTTTCCTCTGGGTAGAAGTTTCCCCTCATTACGGACGTCGAGTTGTTCCAGGATAAGTGGTGAAAATGATTTGTTTCAAAGGCTTTGTACACTGGTTTCACTTAGAGGTGCCCGTGGCTTTGTTCAAGGGAATCTTTCAATTCTGTTTTGAAGCATTTGAGTTTGAAGTAGTGAACATGAGACTTCTGACTAGAAACAAGAGACAGCAGTTATGTGTGCATTTTACCATCCAAAATAGCAATTCATTCAATTATTATTATTAAGAAAGAGGTTTACATCTTGACCTCAACAATATTTGCCCCCTCTTGCACGTTGTCCGTCCTGAACGTCAAACTGAATTTCAAAAACAAGACACCCCCACGTTTCATTGGATCACATCTAGCTGTCAAACTAACATGGCCACAGTAACTTGAACCCCTGTTATTGTCTCACTCTCAGCCCAGTGTTTAGTGTGAAACTGGACACTGAACTCTGCCCCACAATGGTAGAGACTTTGCCTCACGCACACACACACACACACACACACACACCCTGCCATCCTGCGTCTTTCTTGTTCCTATGCAGGCCCTTTGTTTTGTTGAATTCACGTGTGGTACCTAGAAAAAGGAGTTTGCACATCTGTCCAGGGAAGTACACGTTTCAGCACACGCTCCTCTCACACACCACACACACACACACACACACATGCATACACAGCCTTTTGGCAGGTTGGCAAACAGCCATATCTCCCACTAATCTCATCAGAACCCCTGAAGAGGGAGCTGTTGTTTTACTTGTATCTCCGTTCCCTCGCAGGGATGAATCCCAACTCATCTATGAATCTAATTTTACCTCCTGTAGTTTGTCATATCTGTGTTCGACATGTGTTCACCATTTTCTCAATAAAGGATATACCTAGTAGCTCTTGCAGTGTGATCTAGTTTCAAATCTAAATCTAATTCAAGTGTGGATAAGGCCATCAAATATAATAACAAGTTCAATTGTTTTTTAATAAAGAAATCTTCTTGAACCCTGTTTACATCTGGCATTAACATTTTAAAATACAAAATGAGAGACGAGAATAGAAGTGTGCCCTAAAAACACACTTAAATATCCATATCTACTCTATAATGTGAATGCTGTGAAAATACATACAGGAAGTAGAGTCTATTTTCTACTTGAATGGATTGTCTTAAAGGCAGATACGATCAGGTAGAGTCAATGGAAAGAAATGTATATGCATCTATTTTGGTTATCGATTAAACACTATTGTCTTCGCGTTTGCAATTAGTAACCTATTTTCCGTAATGCCAATAAGAGCATTTAAACATGGAGCTCAGTCATGTTTAAGAAGGGAAGAAAACAACACGCAATTATATTTACTCTGGTACCTTTATGAAATACACACTGTATGTGCCGCCATAATGAAAGTGTTCCATCATTGTTGAATGAAAATAAATGTCATTCCCTGTTAATGGCAGGTGTCATTCATACTGTATTGCGATGCTACCTGCACAGGATACATATCAAGCATCACTGGCCTTTTTTTTTCTTTTTCAGGTCATTTAAACAGCATCTATGTTTGTTTGGCATTTAAAGATAAACTAATTTCCCGGTTATGAATAGCCAGCAGCAGGAAGAAACGACACGGATCTATGACGTGTGATGTGCATTAGTAAGCCGGCTCCTCACTTTCTCTCTAGTTTTCTGTTGATGAACATGATAATGTTCCACTCAGGAGGCCTCAGGGGTCACATATCGGAGGATGGTTTATTGCAAGTTAGTGAAGTAAGAATATTTAAAATCACACACACACACTCACACACACACACACACACACACACACACACACACGGCAACATACCAAACTCATTTATCAGAATTCACTTACCCATCCATTAACCGTCCCAATACGTCTTCTGCGTCACATGTATCATGCCCTTTATCATGTGTCTCCCTAACACACACACACACACATGCTCTTGGTGTGTGTGTGTGTGTGTGTGTGTGTGTGTGTGTGTGTGTGTGTGTGTGTGTGTGTGTGTGTGTGTGTGTGTGTGTGTGTGTGTGTGTGTGTGTGTGTGTGTGTGTGTGTGTGTGTGTTAATTAGAGCCATAATAAGCACTTGGATCAAAACTAAGTTTGATAAGACCTCTAATGGCAAATGTGATTTGGAGAAATTCCCTTTCCCAGCCGCTCATACATGACATGTTCATTATTCCTCATCCTAATGTGTTTTTCTGAGATTTCTTATTTCAAGATAGACAAAGCACCCGGTACTCGTTGTCTGACACTGTTGCCACAGAGATAATATCTACGGTCACATGACGGCCTCCCAAGGTGACCAGGAAGTGGTTTTTACGGCGACGTGGGGTGGGGTGGTGGGGGGGGGGGGGGGGGGGGGGGTTGTGTACGCAGCTTTGTTTCTTGATTTATGTGGAGGCTGTAATGACATCATATTCAACAGTGGAAAGGGTAATAAATGAGACATTAGCTAATGGGGGCTGAGGCTCTTTCTTTGTTAGCGAACGATCTCCTCTCACACGGAAACCCTGTGAAGTTAATACACTTTTAATAGCTTTCACATTAATGCAAGGGCGTAGAATTTGGTCGGGACATGTCTCTGCCAATACCCAGCGACTACTGAGTTGTCCCGAGCGATAATTTTGATCCAAAACACTTTTTTTATCAACATTGTACACAAACTGCTCTGTGCTCTGGTTCAGTTTTCTGAAAACACCCGTTGCTGTTTGAAAAGGAAACGTTGGAAAGTCCCTGTCGCTCCGTTAGCTTCTTTAACTTTTAGTTGCTAACGCATGCCTTCAGCCCTCACTAGGCACCAGCAGCCAACAACGAGGCCTCACTGAGTGCATCTGGAGAAACACACGGCCAACAGCAACCTCTCAGCAGCACAGAAATAAAGAGACACAAAGATCAGGCTTCAACGGTGCTCTGGGCAGTGAAAACACCGTTGATCAACTTTTACTTGGTCTCATTATCGGCACACAGACTTCCTCCGCTGTTTTTTATCTTGGCAGTTATCCGCTCTTGGAATGGCATGCAGCCCTGTCAGCTACTCATTAAACTTCAAACTATTCACGTTTGCTCTGAAAATGGTGATTTGGGGGAGAAAAAAAGTCAAAAAAAATGTAAGAGAAGTGTCAACTTGTGCCAGCTACAAACCTCCATTTACAGAGTAAGAGCTGCTCTGCTCTCTTGTGCTTTACTCTCTACAGCCTGTGTTCCCCACTATAGAAAAGTCTCACTTAAACCTCCTCTAGTCACTCCTTGACATTGTGGAATAACGTCTGCCGGCTTTGAGTCGTCCCAAGTAATCTTAAACACATCCGTGTTAGTTTGGCACATGTTGATTTTGGGGACTTTCTTTTTCCCTAGATTTGCTTAAGCTCGGTCAACTTGGACGGGGAGCATCTGTGCCTTAAAGCCGTTACAAAAATAAACACGGGGTCGCGCCTGGGCCACTCAACACGTTTAACACTGATGTTGCTGTTAAGCCTCTCCACTGTTGACTTTGGTTGTACGGTATTGCTTCGGGTCGTGTCCTGTCGGGGTGTGAATTGTCGCCCCGGTGAAAGGGGGCGGTGAAAGTCATCACATGTCTCCCAGTTCCCTGTCATGCTTTACAGTGGGATGTCGCAGCAGAAATGAAACTACAGCATGACTGAGGAGCCTCTGTTTGTGTCTGCCTTACAAGACGGATGCAGTGAGTGTAGTAATCACAGCCAAAGCCCTCGTGTGACGGATCATGTGGTCCTTGTGGTTGCTTTCCTGTTATTTGTTTTTGATTTAATTATATTCAAGCTGAAATGTCTTGAATTGGGAAGACACTGTTGGGGAGTTTCTAGATGGTTCCAGTGCCACACCTTTCATTTCAGTCGGCGTTCAAGGCTTTTTGCTGTGCACATTTATGAGAAACAATCATTGAACAGTACAGATGTTTTGTTTGTTTTTTTTCAATTCAATACCAGGGAATCCAAGTGCTCCTGTATTCCTCGTTCCCTCTCTTGTTTTGCTGCCGTTCATGAATATGAAGATTGCCGTTGAATCACTTTCGTAACCTGCGAATGAGTCTTTGTAAAAATTTCAACCAAGCCGAGCGAGAACACATCTGTTTGCATCTTCTCCTTGACTCGTTTGTTTCACACATTTTTACACCGCATCCAGTCACAGCCAACCTTAAGAGGTGGAGTCTTGACTAGCACACTTCCTCTGAGTGTTGATGTTCTGCACTTGAAAGATCGAATTGACATTTTGTCCGTGACTTCTTTTTAGTTGCGTCTTCATTAATAGAGCGTGTGATCAGATAAGAGAGGACGTGACCTGTGCTGGAGATGTTTTTTGAAGTACAGACACAAGTGCTGACGGAGGAGAATGAATATGGCATCCCCTCACTGATTTTTTTTTAATAACTTGTACAATCCTTGATCTCCTCACTTCTAAGTGGGCATTTATTTGTTGTTTGACAGGTGTCAGGAGAGTAAAAGATGTGTTGCATTTCACTTTACTTGTTGCTGGATTTATACCAATTAAGATGCGGTGTAACCATTTGATCTCAGCGGCTGTGAGAACTCGGTGATGGCGGATGCCATGATTTTTTTTTTTACGGCAGCAGGAGATTTCATCATTGTAATAGAATTGACTTTGATCATTGGGCTTCCACGCACCATCAAAGTCTGGCATGCTCAGGAACAAAACACAGACACACACACTGTTATGTTAATAGTGAGCAGTTATGTTAATAGTGAGCACGTACCATAGGTATACTGTCGGTATTGATCACAGGGATCGCCTCTTGTCTGAGGAATACATGCGAGGGGATTAAGACACCTGCCTTCAATATGTCTCCTCTAATTGGTGCGTTCGCCACGCGCCAACTAGAAGAGACAGAAACGTGTGTTGTGTCAATATGGATTGGCTGGTGTGTGCACTGTACAGCACTGAGCTTGTGTTGATAATAGTCTTTAGGGATTGAATACAAGACCCACATCAGTCTAGTTTAGCCTTACATTTATCTATTCTGATTCTGTACAGCAGCGTTTCAGCTGTTGGCTGTTGATTTTTCTAACGATTGCATCAGTCGCCCACAAAGGACATAAAAATATACAACTTTAAATTTAATTGGAAGCTTATGTTGCAGAATGCAAAGCTGAGTTAGTTTGAGACCAGAGGGCCTGATTTTCTTTTTTTGTTTGTCTGAAAACATCTGAAGTTGAAAGATGAAGACACACACTCATGTTCAACTGCAGACATTGTGTGTGTGTGTGTGTGTGTGTGTGTGTGTGTGTGTGTGTGTGTGTGTGTGTGTGTGTGTGTGTGTGTGTGTGTGTGTGTGTGTGTGTGTGTGTGTGTGTGTGTGTGTGTGTGTGTGTGTGTACAGTGGAGTCTTCTTCAGTGATAATGAAATAATGTATTTGGAGCAGTCGGTGCTCAATAAAATCCTCTGTTTCTGTCTTCACAGACGGTCAGAGGAGGAGGTGGACATGGACAAGGTGACGGCTGCCATGGTGCTGACAAGTCTCTCCACCAGCCCGCTGGTCAGAAGTCCACCTTTCAAAGTCAACGGTGAGTATTACTGCCAATAAACAACTCAGTTAGTGCGGGATGTTCTTTTGACACAGTGAGCAATATGCTTTAGATTGTTCTTTGGCTTTGATGAATCATTCCCTCCCTCCCCGAATTTTTATGAAAAACGAGCCCGTGAAAAAAGTAGCGCGGCCCAAGTCTGTAATTTGTATGTTCTGCTTAGACACTGACTTTTCATTCCCTCACAGCTGTTCTCTGGTGAATGCATGTGCAAGCGTAGGTTGATAAATGACCGCCACCTGCTGTGCTTCAGGAGTCGCTCATCAATGAGTCTGGATCTCTGCCACCAAACACGGTGGCGGAAATCCAAAGTGCCCCGTTACCGCCGTCACACGCAAACCTCTCGGGTAGTCTGTGCAAACGACCGTTCAGTCAACCGAGCAGACACTCAGCCAACCCTCCAACCACCATGCACGTGTTATCACATTTACACACACACACAGACATGGTCAGATGTGAAATGTACATCACATACATCATGCTCACATGCACTAAGTGGATTTTAAATACCAACTGTACAGTTTTATCTGAATGTAGTCAAACAGATGCACACAAGTCGGAGATCATACAATGTGTATTTACATCAGTACACACAGTAGGTTGTCATGCATACAGCAGCATGGTTGACATTTCAATTTAAATTCAACTCTCATTGAACTGTCTTGAGTTGTCTTATTAATAAAAAAGAATTTCTGTACCACAAAACCAAATGCATATCAGAGCAGCTTTGTTGTTGTTGGTGAGCCACTTCCTCTTTCATGTGAAACTTAAAGTGAAGACAGAAGCAAGAAGCAGCTTCACTAAACCAAACAAACCAGGTCTGCTCTTAACTCTCGCTCTCTCTGACTCGCACACATATCTTTTAAAACACACACGCGTACTTTCTCAGATATGTACACACTCTAAAGTTTCCCCCAGCTGCAACCTTCACAAAGTGAAATGTCTTCTGTAGCTGATATTCAAAAGAAACGTTTCTTTGATCTAAGAAAACAAGACCGTGGACGTGTCTCAGCGGAAACACAGAACGAAAAAAGTAACCTTTTTTTTTTTTCATTGTGTCACAGACAAGAGTGGTGGTGGGAGGCTCTTTTGTGTGAAGCACAAATAAAGCGGTTTGAACTTAATTGAATGTCGTGCTCTCCCGTCATTGACGGAGGAACACCGGCACAGTTTCCTGGGGTTGTATCATCTACAAATATGACTGAAGGAGTTTGATCTTACTCACTTCCCCTTCCTGTTCCCTATGTTCTCCTTCTTTCCCTCCCCGTGCCTCTCACCTTTCTGTCCATCTTCTTAGAAGGCCTAAACGGTTCGTGGAAGGACAACGGCTCAGCTGGTCCCTTCACCCCGTCCAGCAACAGCTCTTCAGGGGGCTACTGGAGCTGGTCTGCCGCCAGTGACCAGTCGAACCCTTCGACACCGTCTCCACCGCTGTCCGCCGACAACTTCAAACCCTTCCGTGTGCCCAGCATGGGTGGTGTGGGACCCGGCCCCACAGGGCCTGAGGACCCCAGCCTGGATGAGCAGGACGGCAGCAGCCTGCTCTTCGACGAGCCCATCCCTCGCAAGCGCAAGGTGAATACTGTAGACGACGTAATTGGAGGCATTTCAAATTAGGCATTTGTAAATGACGTTGCACACCTGAAACACCAGACCGTAAGCAAACGGCTACGTTTCTTCTTCTCCGTGTTCTTGTTCATGACGGCCATCATCTGGTATGAAGTGGAACAGACACAGCTGCTTACTCCACTAAACCTCAGCTGTTTAAACCTCCACTCGGTCCCTTCCTGCTCTTCATGATCACTTGTGGCGTCTTTTTAAAATAGCTGAACCGTCATAAAACAACCGACTTATAACACACTTGTCTAAGCACAAAAAGACAATGTCTGACAAAATCAACTAAAAAGTAGATGCAGAAAAACATGACACTTGGTAATGTGGACACGGTCTAAGTAGCTTTCAAAATAATATACCTTATTTTCTCTCAGGCTGCAAGTTCCTATTAAAGCGTCCAGTTACTTCCTCAGTCCTCACACTTTCTAGGACTAAAAATAGTTTTGTGATCATGACCGTATGTGCCCTTTTAAGCGTCGCAACAGCACTGTAAGAATTGTCTTTTTATTTCATTGTGTGGTCGCACATTAAAGGGCCTTGAGGGAGAACGGCAGCAGCTCTCCTGATAACAGGCGGCTCTCTCAATAAGGAGCTGTCAGCAGCACGCGAGCCGCTTGATGATTCCCTCCTTCAACGCACCGTGATATTAACCTCCGAGGTTGCGGGCGTAGCCGAGACTCTGACTGACTGATTGGCAGAGATGAAAATGGGACAGGAAAGGACGCGCAGCCTTTTTGTTCCAGTGGTCGTTTTGTCTTTGCTGCACAGATGTTATGAGCACAACACACACACACACACGTATACACTGTTTCTTTCTCACTCATCATTTTGCCTCGTCTCATTTCCACACTCCACTGACAGCTCATCACATCCACAGCACAGTGTCACTCATTATTTTTTCAGATCTATATTGCTTTGCTCTCCCTTTTTAACTCTCTCTCTCTCTCCTTATCAGCACTCCTACTTGCTGGTTTGTCGTTGGCTGTCGGTATCATCCATCTATTCCTCCATTCACTCTCTCTCCCCCTTTCTTCCCCACTTCCTCTCCAGCTCTCGCCAATGTTTTCGCCCCCCTCTCCCCTCGTTCTGTATATATATATGTATGTGTGTGTGTGTGTCCTCCCTAGACATTTGCCCTTCATAATTACTTATCAGTCTTCACATGCAGCTGCTTCACAACGGCAGTAATGATTTTAATACCCACTACAGTAAACATAAAGATCCTGCCGGCCTCATGTCTCCTCTAAGAATCGATAAAGCCTCTTAGCTGAGCTCCACATCGGTCTGTATTGCTTGGGGACTCGTGACAAAGAAGGGCAACGAGAGGGAGAGAGACATTTAGAAGTGTGAAGGAGAGAGAGAGAGGAAGAAGAATTAAAGGAGGCCTGACGGTAAATACAGAAAAAGGGAAGAGAGAATAGAGTGTGGATGGAGACAAAAGCAGATTTTCTAATAAGCTTGGATAACAATGGAGTTGACTTACATAAACACACACACATGGTATATGTATGATGCCAAGGTTTCACATAGATTTATCTACACGCTCCTCTTGTGCTCTCGCGTCTCTCTTGGCAAGACAATGTTGTTTGGAGCTCACCATTTAATTAACTGTGAAACGCGTCTTTAAAAAGGAATCACACACACACACACACACACACACACACACACAAAACATGCTTTTGTTAACCAGACACAAAACAATGCACAGGGGCGACAGATGATTGTTGTGTGTGGATGCGTTTCTGAAAGAAAAAAAAAAGGATGAAAAAGAAAAGAAAGAAACATCTTGTCGAAATTAAATCAGCCCCCTCAACAATAGTTTGACAGACAGGCCTACTGTAGAGGGCCATTTATAATGGCTCCGAGCGGGGAAGCGGGAGGGCAGGAAGAAAGCACGCAGGGCTTCACACTCCATGAAAAACAAAGTGCCGTCTCTCTAGGAGGCCAGTGGTGTGGTTACAGTAGACGGATGGAAGATACAGGAGCCTCACCAGCTCACAACCGGAGAAACATCCACTGTGATTTGGCCTCACTCAGCTCCTGTTCACACAAAGATGTTACAGTAATGTTGATGTTCAAGATGAAAGTGCATTCAGTGGGAAATTATTTCATTCATTTGTCGTCAGCTTACAGTGATTATTCACAGTCTGTACTGAAGTGAAGTTAGACAGCAGAGGCAGTATGACATCACAAACATAATCCACATGTTTCAATAGCATAACAACCGCTTTAATAAAGCAATACGCTTTGAATTGTTCTTTGGCTTTGATGAATCATTCCCGCCATCCAAGAATATTGATGGAGAAATACTACTGGCTTCTCATTTAAAAATAGAAATATAATGAATGGACTGTTAAAAATGTGGTTATATTCCAAAGAAAATTGACACCTGAAAAATAAATAAAATAAAATAATCTATATATACGCCAACATAGTATAGCAATGATCTAATCTTTACACATGGCAGCAAATCCACATGTAATAATAGTAAAGATAAAAAAACAAATCAATACATAAAGTTCTAAATTGCCCCCTTAGAGAGAGAGAGAGAAAAGTTGCCTCAGTTCCATTGAGCAATCAATATGCTTGCATGTTACGCAGTCACTTGAGAGCCCTGAAACATTCTCCTACCTGCTTGATAATGAGGGAGAAATGATGCAGTTTAGGATAGTTGACCAACTCTGGAGGGAAATACCAGATATATCTCACCTTCTGTGTTATAGAGATGGATTAAATGAAATGAGCCAGTGAGTTTAATGCATATATCATGAGAAAACCACTCGGGGAGTTGAACTGCACACATCTGATTGCTTGTTACTTACTCTGTGGTGAAAGAGGAATGCTATTTTAAACGTGAACCAAACACGGTTGTTATACCGTATAAGGAATCCTGACTTGACAGCAAACGTTTGCTTTAAAAAAAAAACATCCGTATATTTCCATCAACACAAAACCATTCATGAGCCGCTGTGTTTTCTGACTGTGGCTGCCGTACTTTGTGTGTTTCCTGCAGAACTCCATGAAGGTGATGTTCAAGTGTCTGTGGAAGAACTGTGGCAAGGTGCTGAGTACCGCAGCCGGCATCCAGAGACACATCCGCACCATCCACCTGGGGTAAGACACCAGCACACACTGCCTACCTAAGCGAAAGTCCACTCAAAGAAAGAAGCCTTTTCACTTCCCCTCTTCCGACCAGCTTCATTGTCAAAAAGGGTAGATTAATTGCTGATGGATTATCGCCACGGTGACACTTCTTGCTCTGGGAGAGCGGGTGGAGGAGGAGGAGAACAATGATATCGGATGAATCACACATTTAAACTGACATTCAATTAAACTGAGGTCCTGCGCTGATTAATTGCAGATGACAGTGTTTAGTTGGTCGGAGGAAAGACATGAATGTTGAAGGGGGAGCAGGGGTCGCGTGACTGCACTGTGACCTGATGCTGTGCGCTGCAGATGTGGAGTAATTCAGCATTCACGGGGACACTTGTCTTTATTTTCCTCTCTCCGCTTGTTTCCTCTTGTCTGTTTGTAGGCGTAGCTGTGACTCGGACTGCAGTGACGGCGAGGAGGACTTCTACTACACGGAGATCAAGCTCAACACGGACTCGGTGGCCGACGGGCTGAGCAGCCTGTCCCCCGTGTCCCCGTCCGTCGTCTCTCCCCCTCACCCTCACCCCGCTCCTCACCCGCTTCTCAGCCAGCTGTCGGACTCCCACAGGCCTCTGCAGCCGTCCGACGCCATGGAGCCTCACGGTGGCGGCGCCACCCCGCTCAGCCGCTCTGCGCCCAGCGCACTCTACCTCATCCACACGGACCACGCCTACCAGGTGAGCGGGTGTGCAGCAATACACACACACAGGCGAGATTATGGTCTGTGTGCAACACGATCGATGCCCTCTCTGGATCAATATGCACACCACGACACACTAATCAGGCTACACAAAATGCACATATTTTCTCTCACACACACACTACTATCAGGGTCTTCATTATGGTGATTATGTGTCACAGCGTTGACAAAAAAAATGATGTCATGGCGACTTAATGGTCCCATGCTCCCGTTAGCAGCTGTGCTAACAGTTGTTGTATATTAACACACAGCAGCAGGTCTGAACAATGAATTGTATGTGAAATAATGACCCAATCCATCAATTCATGGGACGGCAACGTGCGTGTAGCCACATAACAGCAAAACATTAGTTATTAGTGCTTAATTTAATTAAAGAGTTTTTACAATGTGAGATACCTCAAAACCTTCACTGCAAAAAACACAACCACTTTTTCAGTTTGAGGCTCACTTGTATTTACTAAGTTGACTGATGAATTTCAGGGAGAAAAATTGTTTTAAAGTCAAATGAAGAATTGTAAAATAAAAAGCAGATACACAGCACTAGATACCGTTGCACAGAGCCAAACCAAGCAGCAGTTACAAACGATACAAAGATACGTCATTTAGAACGTTAGGGTTTTGAGAATGAAAAATGATTTGTAGAGGCCATAGAAGTACTCCTGGTCCATGTACAATGGTCTATTGAGGTAGAAAATACCCCCTTTCTCACTTTTGACCTCTGCCCTCAGGCCACGGCTCCGGTATCCATCCCGTCCAACAGCAGTAACTCGACCGGCTCCGCCTCCACCAGCTTCACTCCCACCAACAGCTCCAGCTTTAGCATCTCCTGGCAATCCCCACCCGTCACTTTCACCGGAGCCGTGGTGGGAAAACGTCTACATACATACAAAACCAAGCATTTGTTCTCAGCCGCATACATGTATGTACATTTGGGTTCCTCTAATCATACATTTGTCTGCCTTTCTCAGGTGTCCCCCAGTAAAAGCCCGGGCTTTGGGGAGCAGCGCTCTCAGACCATCGCCGTCCTCTCGTCCCCTCCCAGAGCCACCACTGCCCTCAGGTACTGGATCCTCACAGCACGCTTACCTCACATCTCCTTTGCAGCTTTAATTAAAGCTCCAACAAACTTAAACGTAAACTCCTATTCAAGCCAATGCATCTAATATGATTTTCTTCTTCAATTAAACCTGACTGAGTAAAAGACGCCATGTGGTAAAAGGTGAAAAATATTGACTCTCACAAATCAGCTCAATGACTCTTAATTAAAGAAAAGTCATCACTAATCAGCTCGGTTCATCCTCTGATTTGCCTAATCCACTTCAATAAGGAGCCAAGCTGTTTGACGCTGTATGATTTATGTGGTGATTCCTATTTACCACATTAAGACATTGTTGTCTGTTGATGGTGGTTTAGCTGCTTTTAGAAAAGGCTTTCTACACTACTTAACAGAATAGTTTCATCATTTGCTTTCTTGAGTTAGATAAGAAGTTAGATTTCCACTCTTATGTCTGTAGATAAATATAAAGCAGCAGTCGGCTAGCTGAGCTTAGCATAACGAATGGAAACGGCTAGCCTGGCTCTTTAAGTCGATCTTCCACAGGTTTCTGTGAGATTGATGCTAGAGCGCATGATGAAGGTCAAACACAGTCTTCTCCATCATGTCAGTTGTCATCAGTCTTTCTTCATTTCTCCTCAGTAGGAAGGTGCGCGGTGAAGGGAAGAAGTGCCGCAAGGTGTACGGGATGGAGAACCGCGACATGTGGTGCACCGCCTGCCGCTGGAAAAAGGCCTGCCAGAGATTTACCGACTGAACGTTCCCCACCGACTTCCCAGCGAGCCACACCAACGGGCACTGCTGCCTTTCGCCAGATAAGAGGGGAGGGGCTTCATTTTGCATGCATTTGGTTTTCTTCAGCTAAAAGTCACAACTGTCCGTCAACTCCCGGCTCCGCCCATGCCCCCCCCCCCCCCCCCCCCTCCACCTCCACTGAACTCCAGCCGTGGAAGGAACCAAAGGACAGCAGAGGCACTTCTACATTGCCGTCCGGGATTCCCAGCACTGCCTCGCCATTCCCACCATTCCCAGTTTTGGGAATCCCCAGTGCAGCTAAACAGTGTAAAGAAAAAATAGATCTAAGGTTTCTCCTGTTTTTTTTGTTTTTTGTTAAGTGTTGCATCTTTCTATGTTTTGTAAAGCTCTGGTTTTTAAAGGAAAAGTCCAGTCAATGAAGGGGTCCAGAAAAAAGGCCAAAAGCTTTTTTGTGTATTTTGTCATCTTCACATTTTTAATCCAGAAGAAGAATGGGCCCCTTTGCTGCAATTTTTGAAGCACGTTATGAAACCGCATGGAGGAAAAACTCGCCGTTTTTTTGTTCTTCCTTCAACTTGTCTTTCTGGACTTTTTGAGGAGATCTTTTATCTCCGACATCACAGCCTCTCCCGGTTCCTCGCTTGTTCTTCACTCCTGACAGCTTTCTGAGGGGGAATGTACGGCAGGTTGAGACACACATGGGGAATGATCAAAAAAAAAGATACAATGTACAGTCAGGGAAAGCAGATGGACCATGCCCGAGATTTACCAGACAAGAAGCGCAACAGCATTCACACAAACAAACAAACAAACAAACACAGGTATTCCCACACAATCAAAGCAGAAGACAGTTTTCTATGTCGCTTTTTTATCCCGTTGATTCATTTTCTTTTATCTTTTATCAGGGATGTGAATCTAAAGAAAGCAAAAACCAGCAGCTAAAACATGGAGTTATACTGAACACAGCAGAGTCTCAATAGCTTCTCTTTCATTACACAACTTTGCAACCAAAAACTCTATATCTTATTCGTTATGTTTCTTTTGTTAAGGTGTTTACAATGTTTACTGTTGCTGATGTATTTTTCATTTTTTTTTTTTTTTCCTCTCTTGTGGCGACTGTTTACCGACCACCTGCTAAAGAGCGTGTGTTAAAAAGACCTTCCTGACAGCACTGGAAGCATGAAGCCAGCAGCCTGCAAGGCCACAGAAAGATAAACACCTTTCCCCACATACAGAGAGAGACAGGTTGCCAACATGTACACCTTCCCAAAAGGGAAGAAAATATCTTTGTGTTTCCGTGCGATGATCTGTTCACCAAAGGGGGAGGGGCTGAAAACCAAAAGTGAGGCACTTGCACTGTATGTGTGTGTGTGTAACGGAGCACTTGGTACACGTTTGGTTACTTCTGTTGAGTTGAAATGTTTCCTCTAGCCCTCTTCGTGTCCAACTGAACTGGTTATAAAAGGAAGTAAGAGCAAAAGGGGTGAGATAAGTTCAAAGCACTTGGTTAGGTCATTGCTTTGTTGTTAAATGTGCACTGCAACACCTATTCACTTGGCAACATGCAAGAAAAGCTTTGACTAAAGCTTTCATAAGAGTCCTTGTGATGTAGTCCAGAGTGGTATTGGTAAAAAAAATATCTGATTTGTTCGTTTGAATTCCAGCCTTCATGGCTCAAAGGCAGGAAACAAAATCACAAGGCCAAATAGTTTACAGTTTACAGATGTTCATAAATGGATCACCCGGGGCTGCGCTCTACTTAAATTACGATGTACTGATGTTGATGGAAATGTACAGGCACTCGGTGATTTTGTTTCTGCATTTACTCTCTGCATTATGTGATATTTCTGTCTCACGCACAGGAATTATTCAAAGCCAACAGAAGCTAATAAACCCACGTGCTGGACCATTTCATATACAGCACAGTACTTCCACACCTGATCGTAAGAGCGTAGCTCTGTCATGTTTGCTCAGCTGTTTTGTTTTTCTCTGTTCATGTATACATGTAATTATTGTATTATCTCTAAGCTCCATGTTTCGGACCAGTTACCTCCGTCGTTATATTTGCAACCTTACGAACAAGACAGGTTCAAGTTCGACATTGCGCGAGGTAATAATGTACCATTCAGCCTGTCGCGCTTCTATTGTTTGGAATATAGGGATAGCCTTAAAGTCACTTCTGAAAAAAAAAAATCATTATGCTTCTTCTATGTCTTTACATTGATGTTTCAGTTAGAAATATTTAGTTTAGAGTATCTACAAACTGATTTGCCATTGTATTATGTGAACGTATTATTGTTTAAGAAAAGACAAATCTATATATACTTAAATTCAAAGAAAAAGAGACATTGATTTGGCTGTTTTTTTTTTTTTCATATATATATATATATATATATGAATATATATATACTGTTTATGAATTTTGTTTTCATGTTCTGCTGAAGGTTTTTTTGTTTTTATGGCTAACTGTAGGAGGGAGCCTGGGCTTAATTCTCACTGCAAGCCGAGCTTGTTATTGTCTTTTATAGCGAGTGTGACCCGCCCGCTCCCGCCTGGAGCTCCTTCACGTCACCCTCCCCGCTGCCTGCCCCGCTAAGCGGTCGAATTCCACTGTTGATTAAAGCCGTTATCTTATTTCCAATTCTCCTCTCTCGGTGGCGCGCAGGCCCACTTGCAATTAGTTTGATCGACATCCCGGTGTGTGTTTGCGCTCATGTGTGCTGTCACACACGTCTTCTGTATAGGAACGTGAAGGAGCCCCGGGGCAAAGTATGCGGGCCGCCGCTGAAGCACGGTGCTCTGCTCCCCCCCCCCCCCCACATAAATGGCCTGTGGCGTTTCCTTGTCAGGCTCCTGACAAACCGACACTTTGTGGTTCGAGGATGTTTTTGTTGGTCCAGACGTCAGTGGCTGGATGTCGCTGATGTTGTTTTTTTGGGGGTTTTTTTTACTCCATGTACTTCCCGCTGCCATTTCTCCATCATTGTGGTGCTTCGTGTTTCTCTTCGGACCATCTCCTCCATTGGTGTGTGGAAAAATCTGGCAGCCAATCAGATTCTGTCCAGGAACAAGTCCCTACTGTAGTTCAGTTCAGAAGGTTCTGGCAGGACTGGATATTGTATGTGGCAGCATCCCCAGGCAGCTAATTTAAAAAGAAGCTCTCTCTTGATGCTGATTCGTGTTCAGTGGTGTGTCAACCAAATGGCTAGTAAGAAGATTTAGCCAAAATAAGCTAATTTCACACCCTTGTTTAGGGCAAGTCCAAATCCTCAAAAGGATAATTGCTGCCATATTTCTCAAACCTGTCCAGGAACTCTGGGATTTGTTTATGGACTGTGGCCTGGCCTGCATCGTTATACTGGGAACATCTTGGTCCCACTTACTGCCAATGGGTAGCTTTAGCAGTAAGGGACTTATAAAGACACCCGGCCCAGGTCTGTCTTTGCACACTGTGCGTACCGGTGCTGTGGCCTCGGCGGGGGAGAAATGGAGGTGCTATATTTCCATCCAGTGCTGTTTCTCCCATGTTGTCATCTGATCCTATTAACTCCATTTTGTACACAATGTTATGCTGTAGAACATGAAAATAAAAACACCCTGCCTCAAGCCTACCAAGTCTCTAGACACGAGTTAGTGAGGGCGTCGCCCCGAAACCTCTGTTTTCTCTCCTGCTTTTCTCATTTGTTATGTTTTTTTTTGTTATACCCCAAACAACAAAGATATTCAATACTAAGCAAACAGTTTATTCTAGACTTTCAGGTTGAGGTCCATTTACTCTCTTGTTCTGGAGCTTTCAACCGTATATAACGCAGTCTTCATCAGTGGATTGAGTTTTACCATTTGTTCTGGAACTCGAGATGTTCAAACTTTCTTCTTTTTCATAACAACTGAGCAAACTCAATCTGCTGATGAAGACCATGGGATTCGGTCGAAAGCTCCAGAGCTGAGATTGTTTCATCAGATAACATTCATATTCATGACAAACTAGCTTTTAAGAGCTACACAAACTCATCCGTAGTTTCATTCTCGCTCAGAAACGGTTATTTTTGACATCATAGATTCTTAGCAGTTTAAAATTGTAGCCAACATGTTGTGAGATGATTGGGATACTGGATAATTTACTTCCGTTTGGGCAAAACTGGCAGAAAAAGAGGGATTATGACTCTTGCATTCTGACTCCCCAATTAACACCCAAATGATGCCAAACATGCCATATGGCATCATGCTCCTGATCGGATCGTCTAACTTATTCATGTTAAAGCAGAAATGAGCTCTCAGCCCTGCAACCTGGGGAGGGAGTGAGCAGCTAAACACCGGCTCAGAGACGGCCTGCCATCAGAGACACGTGTTCGCACAGCAGAATTAAAACTGTGCCGTCAAAGAGCCACAATAGGCGGCCTTGTTGCTCTAGAGAGAGTGATATGAATACTTATGAGGACTGTTTTCCCCCTTCAAATGGAGCGGCGGGTCCGGCTTTTGTTCTCCGGCGTGTTTACCCCCCCCCGCCGCATCCGAATATTAAAGGGCTGCGCTTTCAGCAGTGATTTATGAGCGGAATAAAACAAGATAACATTATTATGTTTACGGACGGTGTAAAAATCAACTCTTGTGAGTTACGAGGGACCCTCAATGTATATGTCCTCTCACACACACACATTTTCATGTCATGTTATTGTCCAGCGTAGCTACCGACTGAGCAGTGATGGCTTTAACAGCGGTTCATATGTTGACAGATTCATAAGTATTCATGGTTTATGTACCTGATCCTTACTGAGATCAATATTTCATACATGACAAGACTTGTTTGTGACAAGAGGCTGACGCTTATTATACCTTATATCATCCAAGTAAAGGTCAATATATGCTACAATATATACAGATTAAGCTGAAGTACAGTATATCTAAGCTACGGTGTCAGCGTATGTGTATGTGACATCCTTGACTTTAAAAAGAAAACATGCTTATTTCCCTTTTTATATGCTCCGTCAGCTCCAGACGTTGGAGTTAGAGTGACAGGTTCTCCTTCAGTCAGGAGGCCCCCCCCTCAGCTCTGTGGCTGCAGATTAGCTTGGCCACCCACTTCTGGCAGCCGATAAAAACGTGTGAGCAGATGCCCACAGGGTTGTTATCTGCCCCGCTGGCCTGCAGCTCCTGCACACAGACCCTCCCGTGTTCTGCAGAAACACCACTCAACAATAGCCTCGCAAGCAGGTGGCCCCTCTGTGGAGTCACTCGTCATGTGAAATGTAATCGGACTTTAAAAACAGAAATTGACTATATGTGCACAGTGGCGTACACCTGAGTAGTCCTTGCGTTGCCTTGCATGACCCTGAGAATAGATTAAGTAGCAGCGTGTCTAGATCCCACCGACCGTGTGGCTAGTTTCCATGGCAACCATTCTGACGGGCAAGGCTCCTATCCGGAGCCGGGGTCACGGCGGCGGTGGTGGTGTTGTCAATAAAAAAAAGAAAGAAAAAAAAGCTGAGGGACCCTCCAGCCTTCATGCTTTCATGCAGGAATGTGAAGGAGGAGAACGGTTGAAATGGCTTCTGCAAACACTCCCAAGGCAGCTTGTCGGGGGGGGGGGGGAGGGGTTTCCCCGTCTGACATTAATTATTAAAAACGTCCTTAGTATGTGTTTCCAGAAGCTGCTTCGCCCCCCCCCCCCCCCCCCCCCCCCCCCCCATTAGGGTAATCTGTGGAGGAAAATAGGAGTCCTGAATGTGCCTTGATGAGCGTAGAGTTTCTAGAGTGGACCTCAGTTGCCATGTTGTGTCTAGAATCTCTGAGCGGAGGTGTGTTGTTGTGATATGCAGGGCTTACAGCGACCATGAGGGAATGTCTCTGGTTCTGCTTTCTATACCTACAATTCAAAGATTTGTGATACAAGGAAATGTCCTGTGAGTTGCGTTCAGAGGCCCCTTTGGCCTTGGTTCTAGAAAGATGTTGCGACGTCGAAGAGTGACTTTTCTACTCTTTGCTGTAACTTGTAAACTTTTCTGATCCAGTCTTAGGACGATACTGTGTTTCAATGTGTGTGTCTGTTATTTCTCCTTCTCCTTGTTTCCCCAAACATGGCTCCTCTCTCCCTTTTGTACAAGGGCTTGTAGATAAATGTATGTCGATGTGAAGAAACACTGTTGCGGTGCGATCTGGAAATGTTTGGGAAATCAAGGAAGCCTCATTCAGCAAACAGCATGTGAAACATTCAGTGAGATTATCCATTTGTATTGCCGGAGCTGCGAAGTGTGAGGGCAGATAGAGAGATGAAATGAAAACACTCATCTGCACCGCTTCTATAATTGCAAGTGATTATTCAGAATACTAAAACACGTTTAAGAGCACTTCAGCCACAGCTCCTTCAGTTTAAACTTGAATATGCAACACAGAGACCCGCCCCCCTCTGTAAACTGGATCATCTCATTGACTGTTTTATCTGAATACAATCATGTAGACCTCAAGAACTCAATGACTGTCGCACTGGATTTTTACACTCTTTTTTCAAACATTATATATACTATATGCTCTGGTCTAACTGGATTTTTAATACTGCATGTGCATGCAAAAAAAGGAGATTATGAGATACATGACTTTATATAAATGTGCGATATTTGTGCTTTGGCGGCCATGACGGGTTGGGAGCAGCCGGAGTTGCCTCACTATACTTATTTTATCTCAACTGCTCAATAAATTGTGGTTTTCCGAAAACACAAGATTGGCAAGAAACAACAAGCTCATGTTTTCAATTATGTACAAAATTGTCAAAAGTACCTGTCATTCCCTGCTGGCACGGCCCAATTTGTCACAGTGTGAGTGAAGCTCTCGCCATCCTTGTTGTGTTGTGCGTATTAACAGCTAGCTGGGCCCGCGGGAGTCTAGCGGGATGCTTGCATAAGACGGATCACTCGAGGAGGCTGTGCACCAGAGACTGCATCTCACACTGAGTGTTGTTGCAGCGATGGGAGCGGTGCCAGCCTGGAGTTATGACGAGGTCTCAGTTGTTCTTCCTCCAACCGCATCCCAAAACCTCCCAATGAAAAACACACAGGGAGCTTTAAAAGCTCTTGTCAGACATTCCGAAATATGTGTAAGCTCGTACTAAGAGGTAACCACGAGCACTACAGGTGTTTAAGACTTAAGAGTTTTGGCAGCGGCTGCTCTCCGCCCTGACGTGGCCGGCACAGTATGTTACGTTTTATATCCTTCTGAAGCCTCTAAATGTACATGTTTGATATGTGTTTCCAGACTGTAAACTCAATGGTAGATGCAACACATGGTCCTTCTCCAGATCTGTTCACAGTTGGTTGTACAAATGTTCACACTGCATTGTCTGACATGAACAGGGAAGATGTTTTTATTTTATAAAGAAATTCTATTTCTCTGCTGAGGAAATGTCAAGGAATAGTTTGACATTTGGGGAAAGTTGCTGATTAGCTTACATTCCTCTGATGTTTTGCCTTTTAATGGGGTATTCAAAACTGTTTGCAGACGTGCCAGCTGACTCTTTCATACACTATCTCCCAAAATGTTGTCTTCTCCAATCATTCATCATCATCATTTACCTCAAATATCTGATGGTGAAGAAAAAAACAACCCCCGTCGGAGCAGGTTTCATTTTGTAGAAGGTTAAGGAATTATTTACAACACCAGAGTGCTCTGATACCTCAAACACTGTCAGCTCTAACAGGAGTACTTGTCTCCCAAAGCCTCTCCTCACCACTCGATTTGTTTTATATTAATGTGGAGAAACTGCATCTGGGAGACGGTTTAAAACTACGGCGTGAGCTCCAGTTAGGAGTCCCGCAGATGTGCTTCCTCTGGGTCATCGGGGGTACAGTTTGTTTTCATGAGCCTGGTGTACGAGACAACATTTATCATTCTGCGCTGAAAAGGTTGAAGATGCCTGATGTTTTCCAGATTGGCACAGCTCTTTCCCATTCGAATCCACCTCTCAGGCAACTGCAACATTTATATCAGCCTGCATCATTCATCAAGCGGAATTTATTCAGCATGCATTTCAATGTGCAACTAAATATCTCGGCTGCAAAACATTTTGTCGCCTGTGTTTTATTTTTCATAAATACCTTTTGGGCAGGACTTCTTTCGAACGAACTCGTGCGTAAAGCTCGTGTCACACAACCCGGACCTCTCCGCGCACGCACGCAGACACAATGCGAGTGAAAGAGCTCTGCGAAAGCCAACTGTGTTAGATCATGTCATCGGGGGCAATATGCGCCCGTGCTGCTCAACATATGTCCCCGTGGCTTCAGGTCTCACCCTGTGATGATGTGAAGAGCTCGCCGGTGGAAGCTGCTCCCGTCCCTCCAGGTCGCTGGTCCAAACGCACGGCTCCGCCAAGGAGTTGATGGCATCGAATGTATGTGTGTGTGTGTGTGTGTGTGTGTGTGTGTGTACGTGCAGCATGAGATGATGGGAGTGTGTGTTTCACTTGACTGCCTGAGGTATGTCCCATCTGTTCGATGTAGCATTAACACCTACTCCTGTCGGTGTGTGTGTGTGTGTGAGAGAGGAAAGTGTGAGCATAAAAGCTCACCCTGCACGTGTGTGTGTGTGTGTGTGTGTGTGTGCGCGCACTTTTAATCCCTGATCAAGCCATTCCTGCGGCCATTAATGCACGTTTCAATGTACAAGCTGTCATACCTCATGCATTATCAACTCGTGCGTTGACATAGAATAAATAAGAATCCCCATGCTGCTTTTCACACCAGAGCCTGTTTGCTTCATTATCACAAACGCTGGCATCTTGCAGAGCGTCACCCTCTCCATCAGATGACCAAAAGGAGCCCGCAGTTTATGATGCAAAACAAAAATGGACTTTACATCTGGTTAAAGCTCACTGACACTTTACATGATGCAGTGATTGTATAGAGCACTTATCTGTCTGCTCCGTTGAGGTGTTTTAAGCAGCAGGTCGAGGTGCAGAGGAGTCAAGGCCTCTGTGAGTCAAGCTCGCAGAAGATGCTTGCCGTCTTAGAGGAGCAGGGGGAGCTGTTGGTGTGTACGCCTGTGTCCGAGCCATTGAATAATTGATGAGGGCGGTGAAAAACAGCCTGTGTACACAGGCTGCAGCTGTGACCTCGGTTGATAACAATCGTTGCTGTTCATGAAAATCGGTAGCTTCCCCTCGCTGCGAGGCCGCGGGAGGTTCAAAGCGAGGGGGAGGGTGAGGAGGAAGAAAGGGGCACATATGGATCAGTTTTCAAGAAGCAATATAGATTTTCATCTAACTCAAGATTAAGAGAGATTTCTGTAGTTGCAACAGGAGGATCTGGTTTTGAGCGAGCTGATAATTAGCTCGCACCGCAACTGAACTGTCTCCAAGCCAGAGGTCACCATCATTGTTTCACCAGGAAAAGAAAGAGGGACTGATGACTGATTAAGGAAAAACACACAACTGCATGACCCTGGTTTTGTGTCGATATTGTAGATGAACCCACAGATGACTCCCTGCCCTTTGCAAAGAGTTTGAACTTTGAATCAGTAGTTTGACATTTTGGGAAATACGGTTACGCACGTTCTTGCTCTCATGTTTGGACGTTAAATATGAAACTATGAGACGGTTAGCTTAGCCTAGCCTAGCATGAAGACGCTAGCCTGGCTCTGATTGGAGGTAACTAAAAAAAAATGTGGCCTCTTCTTCTCTCTGAGAGTTAGTTGAGAAGATCGATGTCACGCTCATGTCTGAATGTTGAATATTAAGCTACAGTCAGCAGTTAGCTTCAGTTAGCATACAGACTTAGTAACTGGGGGAAACAGCTAGCCTGGCTCTCTGTCTGAAGGCAACAAGACCTGCCTTGAAACTGAATTATGTTTTGGGTTTATTTTCTTTAAGTTAATATAATTACAAGCAACCGCAAGTAGACAGGTTAGCTTAACTTAGCACAAAAACAGGAAGTTACTGCGCCCGGCCAAGTCCGACTCTTAACCCCCCATAACGTAAAACAACATGTTGTTGAACAAATACAACAAGTGAGATATGATGTCTTCATTTGTGTGCTTTGGAGTTGCCGGTACAAAGCCAGGCTATACTTTTCCCCCTGTTTCTTTGTGCTAAGCTAAGCTAACCGTTCATATTTGACAAACAGACATGTGAGTGGCTGTAATCCTTTCCTATAACTCTCTGCAGGAAGTCAAATAACCCCAAATATCTAAAATTCCTTTACATCAAAGTGTGTCTCTACACTCTCTCTCTTTGGGGTGATGGGAAGACATTTGGGACATTTCTTCTGCCTTCTAAACTCACACACAAACTAAGCCATGTTTGAACTGAATGTTCTCTCTCTTCACATTTCAAACAAGGCCTGCTTCATCGTATTACACACGGACAGTTACGTGTCACACTTTCAATCCAAACATAAGATTCTTTATCAACACACCACACAAAGCACTTGCAATATCTGTTCTATCACAAATACTATACTCTGTTGCACCAATGATGTTTTCTTATATTCTTTTCTACAATATAATGAAATGAATTCTATATAATGATTTTTCTCAAAGAAGAATCGACACACACTGACTGTTAACCCCTGTACCAGTTTTGTTTCTTATCCGATCTCTGTGTGTAGAAACTGCCATTGTTATTGTTGTAAATGGTGTTTTCTGACAAATTGCGTTCTGGTGCTGTTGTTGTTTGACTCTGTGTTTACAGTTTAGACTTCTCCAGAGTGATCTCTGTGCCTGGAAGAATCTGGAGGCATCTGGTTAAAACTGAATAAAGATTTTGTTTTGGCAGCTGTTTGTTAGCCGCTGTCACTGTCTTTTCTTTTCAAAGAACACTCGATACCATTTTACTCATTAACACTTGAAAGTACAAAAGTAACATATTTTATGACTATGACAAGTTAGCCTCTCAGAATCAGAATCAGCTTTATTGGCCATGTATGCGTACGCATGCATGGAATTTGACTCCGGTTTCCACTTAGCTCTCAACGTACGTACACAAGTTTACAAATAAACAAGAAGATATACTCCAGTAGTGGAATATGCCTGAGTACATTTACTCAAATACTGTATTTAAGTCCAGTTACTTTTACCTGAAGATTTAAATTGTACTGCTACTTTTTGCTTCTACTTCCCAAGAGAAATATTGTACTTTTTGCTCCACTACCTTTACCTGACAGCTATAGTTACTAGTTGCTTTTCAGATTTGGATTTACACACAAAATAGGTGAATAGTTTCTAAAATATGATGCTTTCTTATGAACTAAACTACTCAGAAGTATATTAAGGTGTTGATACAGTAGCTTTACCTTCTACTCTTTGCCTTACCCAGTAATGCATCGTTTATCATTTTCCAATAACACAGAATAATGGGTCATTCTGCTGCATGTGAGTCATGCAGTTTTGCCGATATAAGTAAGATTTCTACTTTTTAAGTGATATGTAGTTCTTCCCACTTAATAACACTCTCCAAAATGGTGACTGGCTTTGCTTTATCGGAATACTTAATTAGAGTTTATCCATGCATCCATTAGTTTACCTCATGAAGGAGAAAAAGCTCAAAGCAAGCTTAAGTGCAACTTCATCTCAGCCCAATAATGACGTAATGCATGCCTTAATTAATAAATGTAGTTCTGGTTTAAAAGAATAAAATACTCTTGTTAGTGCAACAAAGTAGTTTTCTATTAAGCCTACTCATTTTATTTTTAAATAAGTACTAATAACCGCAAGTATTGTTGCCTACTTCGCTACATTTCAAGTCGCATCCTTGTCCGAAAACATCCTGAAACATAAGAATCAGCTGCAGGTGTGTCTGCGGCCACAAGAGGGCGGGGCTCCACACAGCTGCACGTGCAGAGAGGTGTCACTCTGGAAATGAGGAGACATGTTGTTCACAGGCGGGGACACTTAAAGCACAATCAAAGCAAGCGTCACATATACGGTGCGGTTTCTATTAATTAACAGTAGTGAAGCCTACTTCTGCAAAGTTAAACAAAAATGTCGCATCTGTTTTAATTGATGACTACATTAATACACCACGTGGCTCGCACTGAGTGACACACCCACGCTGTTCGTGACCTCTACCTTACAGTTGGCACAGCTGGGTCTGGCTAACATGCTAAATGCTAACATTTTAAGAATCCACCAGAGGCAACCGCTGAGGTCCATTGGACTGGTTATACTGGGACAGAGGAGCCGCTACACAGTGTGTAAACACGATGCTGTCTGCAGCCGCTGTGAAGTTGACATTGTTAATTTATCCAAGATGTCTGCTTTGGAGATGTTTTATTTAGATTCTTAAAAAAGTCTTACGCGCAGTGGTGTGCATAGCTCCTGTTATTTCATTTGTGTTTAATTGTCTGAGGTTTATTTTCTCTTTTCTTGTTAATTCCCATGAGGCTACACTGAGGAAGGCAGTTGTATGTATAAATAATTGATGATTTGTTGTATGCAGACTGCAGAGGGCCCGAGTTTTTTTGCTGTTTATTTTCCACTTGTGTGAAATGGACATTTAATGCAATCTATTTTGTAGCCTAAAGATGTTCTAATTTATTAGTATCATATATCCCCCCCACCCCTTAAGTTAACAAAAAGTAACGCAGTCATTTTAACTTACCTACATTGTGTCTTAATATAATTTAAGCCTCTTTTCAATTTATACTGACATTACACATTCAGTGCAAATTAACATTTTAGTGGAACTGCTCTAACAAACTAACAAGCTGTCTGTCTTATCACAGTGTTTTCGACATGCAGAGGTTTTATTGATGCTGAGCAATATTTGAATGTTCAAAGAAATGACTGACGGCACATAAAAGCGATCACTTCAGATAGTCCAGAGTATCAAACTAATATCTGACATTCAGTAAACCTTCGACATGCGCTTTCGACTGAATCAACAAGGAAATACAACCCCGAGTTTAAGTTACCTCTCTTCCTAGAACTAAAAAACCCCAAAGTCTGCCTTTTCAACTGAACTTCTCAGGGTTAACCAAGTTAAGAGTTTAAACCAAACCTGAGTTTAAACCTACTTTCTGAAACAGGGCCCATGTGGTCTGGATGAAGACAAATGAAGTCATCAAGTGGTGCTTCTACTCTTGGCTGCCCTCCTGTGTTCACATTAGTCACTGCAGTTCAATGAGGCTTTTTTTAAGCTGCATTTCTTTTGACCTTCTGTGGGTCAATGTAAATGCGTTTCCCCATGTTAGACCCACTGGTGTGTTAAAAAGGTCACATCTTTCTAACACAGTAATATGTTGCACTGGAGGAACTCAAATACACCCCCCCCCCCCTCGTTGTTGCATAAAGACACCAGTTAACTCAGAACAAGGTTTCTTCAGAGGTATTTTTATTTAGAGCATGTCTTCACTGCACGGTTCCCATTTAAGAACAAACTAATTGTGTATGTGTGCTGTGTGTGACTAAATACAAATAGAAACCCTCATGTCTGAGACAAAAGGCTGTAATAAAATCTCTCAGTGAACCAGGTCATGGCTTACATGAGGACATGAGATACTGCACAGCTCAAAAATGGTGTCATGGTTGCTGTAAAACAAGATCTTTACAGCAGAAATCCTCCTCGGCCCGTATGTGGTGCTGATCCACAGTCTGCGTGGCAAAGAGCAGCACTAATGATTAAGTGGGAGAGCTGATATCACATTCATGTTCATTCACTCGTCCGCCAGCAGGGGAAGACTCGTACCGGCCCGCGTCTCTTCCGGTGGAGGACAAGTGCTAGAAGTATATGCGTAAAGTCCTTGTGTCTTCCATTTGTGTACCAGAGGAAACAATGGCTGTGTTCAGACTGACTCTCATGTCATGTTATAGTAACTGTTCTGTAGACTTTGATCTGTATGAAAGCAGCAGTTTCAGAAAATACTGTAAATCCTGCAGTTGACTAAAGAAGCGGACTGTGATCGTCTTGTGCAAATTCCTCTAGAAACTTCTCAAAACAGCACATTCAGGAGGAACCAGGCGGCAGAGCCTGAGGCCGTGTTGCTTTGAGCTGAATGCTAATGTCAGCATGCTACCGTGCTTACAAAAACAGTAACATGCTGATGGTAAGCAGGTATAGTGTTTACCATGTTCATCATCTTACTTTAGCAGGTTAGGTTATTTTGTGCCAATCCATCCGAGAGTTGTTAAGATACTTCAGTCTGAACCAAACCAAAGACAGTCCGACATAACCATCTACAGAGCGAAACAAATATGTCAAACTTGTAGGATAACATGTGGTAACCCTGTTCTTTTACACCATTATTATGTATCAGTGTACAAAACAGCAGCCAGTGGAGTCTCTTGCCTTGCTCTCAGATAAACGACAGAAAGGGGAGAGACTAGGTGTTACCTCCCAGCAGAAACAATGGACAAGTGTTTAAATATTGACTCTGGCTCTGGAAGAGACATATTTATTCCACTCTCACCTCGGGTCAAGGCTGAACCGTGACGGTGTGTTTGCTCTGCCGCTGTTCTGCTGATCTTGGCTGTTTTCCTGTAACTATCTATGCGTGGAGATCATTTTCTGACAGACTCTTTAACAATGGGGGAAAAGGGATGTTTTTTTAAATCTGTACCAGAATAACAGCTTTGGAGTTGGTGGCTGCAGTTGAGACACACAGAGCCAGTGGCTCAGCGCTGTGGGATTAAGTATACAAAGTGGTGTAACTATATGACAGAAGAAGGCATACATTCATATTCTGAACACAGTGTTGGACTACTTTCATGAGCGCGTGGCGTCCTAAAATGAATGTAACGAAGGAAAACTGAAATCAGATTGGCCCCAAAATGGTAAACCATAGTAAACCAAGAACGGCCCCAAAATGGAGGCGGACACAACAAGCGCTTATGATAATAAAGTTGTATGTATAAATCCTTCTCTAATAGAGTTTGTAATATATTTTATATTTGTGCAATTTTCTACACTCAAACAGAAACATGAAACGGTGTTACAAATCAAAAAATAACCTAGGAGCACGTTTGGCATCTGAGTTTTGCTGGTTGGACAAAAGCAGTGAAATGAGGAGTGCAGGGGGGGGGACAGCAAGTAGGATTTCTCCCACAGTGAGAATAGACTCAAATATATATACGATGGACACGAGACCACACGCCTGCACTCATCCCATGCTTTCAGTTTCCTCACCAGTCAACAAGTGAGCGCACGTGTCGGACAAAAAGACCAGACAATTAGATCACGAGCTGTGGGACAGTCACTTGTTTCAAATAAAGGAAGACTGGCACACAAGAGTTTAGGGGGCGAGTGTGTACGGTTCAGGGGTTAGAGAGGGTCAAGTGATGCGGGGGGGGGGGGGGGGGGGGGGGGGGGGTCAGGAGGTCTCAGTCCATCGGCGTCTCCCGGTTGGCCGAGCCGTCGGGCTGACTGATCAAAGTGTCGGTGGTGGGGCCGTCGCTGTCCTGCTGGTCGGGGTCCCTGGTGGCCGCTGATGGAGCCATCTTGGTCTGAAGCAGCAGGAAGAGGAGAAAAGGTGAGGAAGAGTCATTCAATGATTGACTCCCATGAATTAAGTTAACTTTAACATTACAATTATTTAAAATTTGAACCTGTGCTCAAAGTTGGTAAACTAAATGCTACAATTTTAAATGCATCAATGTAATGAAAATAAATACCAATAAATTACCATATATATATATATATATATAAAAACAAACGGAACTTAGCTTGTAAATGAATCTATTTAAAGTGAGACCTATTTACCTTCTGAAGGAAGAAATAACACAATCTTCCTCTTCAAAAGAAAAGTTTTAATTCACAAAGAAAATGTGCTTTTGTAAATGTTGATTAGAAAGTGGTTTTATTCTCAGCCCTGGTGGGCTTTAACTCGCGGCCACATTTTGCCACTAGTCCCGTTCCTAATCCGTTACCTTCAAAGTCCCCACTCTCTCCTCAAAGGACTTGAAAGTCGGTGCATTCCTGTGAAAGAACGAGACACAAATAACAACATCACAGACCGACCGACATAGTTTGAATTTATCCGGCATGCTTCTACAGTCTAGTTGCAGACAACAAGTTGAGGGAAGCAGGAGCAGGATATGACTGTAATCACATCCGTAGAGGTCATGATATCTGATACTTATCAGTTCTATTCTGTTCTACTGAAAAGCTGCTAAGAGGTGTTGCACTTTTTTAAGAAGGCATAACAAAGAGTGCAGAATGAACAGGATGAGAGGAGGTAACAGTAAACATATTCCAACATTTAGAAACGCTGTGAGTGATTCATACAACTTTGAATACACCTCCGGCAGACTTAATGAGAAAACTTTGATTCAAAGAGCTGCAGAAACAAAGATGGACGCTCATGTTGTGTGATCATTTTGTTGGATATAGGTCAGAATGGTTTGGATGAATGTAATATATTTAATGTTTTAATCTCACAGAGTTGAAACGATTCATAAATAAGTTTAGTGACAGACAATCAATCAATTCATTGGTTCTAGCCTCTCAAATATGTAGTCTGACGGTGAACTAAATCTCTTTCAAGTTCTGGATTGTTGGTGAAGCGAGAAGCAATTTAAAGACATCCCCTAAAATTCTAAATATTGTATTTATTTATATATAATTTAAAAAAAATCTGACATTTCAGAGACCAAACAATTAATCAGTTAATAATCCACAAATTCAATAATAAAGGAAAAGAATTGCAGTTCTAATCTCACACATCCAGACCTGCACCGTAAACTAGACTTCGGTTAGGAATCGGTGTGGAGACCCTGTTGTGTGACGCTATTTTAAACCAGTAAAGAACACTGGACAGACCGCATTTCTTCGTTGCCGAAAGTGGGCGTGTCCAAATCCACAGCTAACCGATGATGCCTCTGGCTTCAAAGAGGTCTTTTATCTCAAGATTTCTGCCGGACCTCTAACAGCTTGACGAAGCCGGGGTCTGTCTGGGCAAGATAGTAAACGCTGCAGCTTCACCGATCGCTCGCAGTCGGCGTTAGCGGTGGTCGCTTCTCAAGGTACACACTTGAGACCTTTTTATGTACAATGCATACCTGAAAATACAGAACTAAAGCCAAACCAGTTTCTCTTTTCTCTGGTGTTGCGCAAGCACATTGTGCAGCCGTCTCCTCCTTCATATTTTATTCAACAGTGTGTGCCAGACTCACGTTAACACAAACTTCCCCTTACCTCATGACAGGCATACTAGCCGAGTGTTGTAATGAGCGCGTGCTATCCGACAGCATTGTGGAGAAGAAAGGGGGTGTTAGTGGTCATCTTGGCATTAGTGCAGACAGTTTAACACAGGCGGAACAAAGAGAGAAAGACAGGCACACGTGCAAACACAACATAGAGTACAAAACCTTATTTCATTCTACTAAATGTTCAATCTGGGAGCATTCGAAGTGCATAAATCCTATAAATCCTGCTTGATCCCATTAAGATTGATTGTGTTTTAACACAGTGGGTGTGCACTAATCCTGTGTATTATGGGGGGGGGGGGATATCTTAACACACACACACCCCCTTTGACCCCTGTCAGGTCCCTCTTCACTACCCCCTCCCCCCCCCCCCACCAAACCAGCGCTGTGTTGAGGCTCGTCTGTGAGGCTGCACTTCTCAGCACACTGGTGCACTGAGGGGCCTAATAATCTTGTTTGCAGCTCAGTAATCCAGAGAGAGGAAGGATGACAGGGGAGAAGACGGATTAGGATCTCAACTGGAGGGGTCATCTGGAGCTACATCTCAAAAAGAACAATCTGTTGCTGGTTTTGAGAGCCTTTTCTTCTTTTTTAAACCAGGAAATATTGGCAGTAATGTATTGGTAGATATTAGAGTAGGCCCTTTGGAAGCAGAATGTGAGGACAGGAAATCAATCTATTAGATCAATCTACAATTGATCAGCTACAATAATATATCCCTTTTATGAACAAGAAGAACATAACAGAACAACCCTGTAGTCGTGAATTATGTCAGACCACAGACTGTATACAAGAAATGGACCGTAGTCAACATGACCTCACCCATTGGGTTTGTGAACTATTGTTTTGAAGCCTTGAGTTTGGCATTTTGGCCGTCGCCATCTTGCCTCATAGACATCTATACAATCTGACAATGTCAAGGTTTAAGGCACTTGGCTTCACTTTTCAGACCCGGAGGTTGCCGCCTGCATCGGACCCACACCTTATTACCACGACATGTATAGTTATCACGGTTAAATAGGTAGAATTTGGTCAATTACATGCACAACAAATAAAACATTTTTCCAAAACGGTAGGAAAGAAAGTAAGAAAGAAATTGGATATATTCAGGGACTGAATCTCTCAGTCCATCTAACTCGCTCTTTGAGATCCCCGTGCAATTTCTAAGAAAATAAATCATCAGGTTGCTCAGCGGAACAAAGGATACTGTTAATTAAAGATTCGGTGCTTCACTTAATAAATCATTCACGTTTAAAGTCTCCGGTCTTGACTCACCTGACATCCTCCAGCTTCCGGGTGATGGCTGAGCCCACGTTGGAGAACGCTGCTGTGGCCTTCAGACTTGCCTGAGACAAGGTTTCAGACGTCCTCCTGTAGCTGAGAGAGAGGAGGGAGACCGAAAGAGAATGAGGGAGAAGACATGGGTAGCAAGATGGAGATATGGAAGTGATGAAAGGAGACCGAGAGATCAAAAAGACTTAAGACAGGCATCGAGGTCAGAACTAAACCTCAATGTCTTTTTCATTTTGGAAAGCCTGAAAGCATCACAATGCTGCTCATTTCCTGTGATATAAAACCCCGTCACCCCCACATGCTCCAGGCAGCTTGTCAAGAACACTGACATCTTACTCATTGTTCAGCGGAGAAAGAGTCTTCTCTCAACAGTGCTGACAGCTTACCGAATTTGCAAGGCATTCAGTAGAGAAATAAGGGAAGAATTATGGACTAGGAAGCAGTTGATCATGAGGTCAAAAAAAGGACACGCTACTACAAAAAGGTACCTCACGAACTCTATTTAACAAGTGAAATACGGCGCACTCTCAGTTGGGATGTCGGCAGACTGTGGTGGGTGAGGCACTCACGCGGTGGAGGTGGTGACGTCCTGCCAGGTTTTGGTGAAGTTCTGTTTCAGCTCGTTGAGAGGTGTGAGGCCCAGCTTCCTCTTGAGGTCCGCCAGCTGCCTCTCCTTGGCTGCCAGCACCTGTGACAGAGTCAGGATCTCGTCCTCAACCTACACACACACACACACACACACACACACACACACGCAGTTGGAAACGTGTCAAATTTTTGGAGGAGAAGAGAATATATAATAGTGGATTTTGGACAGTTTAGACGGATATGACATGGTATTGGAAGACGTCAACTTTGGACACTGGGGAATTGTGACGTTTTTCTTACATTTCATTTAATTAATTAGGTTAGTTAGTTGGTATCCTACTGTCTATTCTACAGGTAAAGTAAAGGGAAGCTGCCACAGCGAGTGGTTAAAAGAGCTGCTGGAAATATTGGCTGTGATGTGGATTACAAATCCAACATCTAAGGCAAAAGGTAAGTGGTTGGATCAGCTACAGTGGCAACAAGGGACCTAGAAACGAGCATCTCGTTGCTATGGAAGGCTGCTGTGTAAACAAAGCCCAGCCATGTTTGAAACTAAAAGACGCTCACAGCATACATTACCCACGTACGAGGTATTGCCAGACTCCAAAGCGGCAAATCAAAGTGTTGTATATTCTAGCCTGCTTTTAAAAACCCTGAGCGATTATTTGCATTAATGGGTCGAACACCTGATCTTGACTCCCTGAACCAAGACCCGTTTAATCCCTAATCCCTCCTGTCCTGACCTTGAACAACTCTTCTTGTAGCTCCTGCTGCTCCTCCTCTGTCATGGCGGGGGGTGGGGGAGGGGGAGGGGGGCCGACGGACGTCACTGCATCTTCTCCCACTTCTGGGACCGAGTCCGGATGCTGCTGGGAACCTGGGAGGTAAAATAAAAAAAAAAAAACGTTAGACCCAGCCCGTGTTTGCTGTGTTGACAGTGAACAGGTGGTATGGGAGCGGAGGCTGATGTTGGTTGTCAAACTCCGCTCAGCTGTCATGCTGCTCCCCTGGAGGATGGGGGGAAAAGAAAGGAAGCTGGTAGTAGGTGAATATGTGAAGGATATCAGATACTTTAGGAAAATGAAGGATGCTAAAGATTCAGTTTAATGATAGGTGGTAGCCAAGAGGGGAAACATTCATTCCCACTGTACCGTTACACCAAACACCTTCTCCCGCTCACTGATCCATTTCCCCCTCCACACACACACACACACACACACACACACACACACACACACACACACACACACACACACACACACACACACACACACACACACACACACACACACACACACACACACACACACACACACACATACAGTGAGTCTTTGATGTTGCCGCCTCTGACAGAGTTGTGGCCAGCAGGAGCAGCAGTGCATCAATAATACAAAGAACTTCCTAGATGGAGACATCCTGAGCTAAGACAGCGTGAGAGAACAGAGCAAAGGAGTTGTTAAGATCCGTCAGTCAAGAGGACAACAGCGGGTGAGGACGTACCGGGCCAGACCTGAGCTGGAATAGGGTCACACAAATGTGCTAGATACAAAAAAGAAAAAAAGAAAAAAGAGACTATACTGTGTCATTACAACGAGGGAAGGCAGAACTGAAGTATAGACTGAAAGGGGGCCAACGTGGACCTGAAAGTACATTTCATTAAAACATTTAACTTCTGAACCCGCTGTGGTAGAAAGCTGATTTGTGTTGGCCTTGTACATTGCCTCTTGTAAATACATTAAATGAACAAGAACATCTTTTGCATTTGTCTGGTCTGGAAGCGCTGATTGGATGCGGCTCATGCTAAAAATATTGATACGTGTCAAAACATGCATGGGATCCATCTGAAAATCTGTCAATCATTTTACATGTGAAGTGAGTGGGAAGAGTATTCAGACACCACCCCCACTGTTCCTCGGAAGCGTTACACTTCATCTGCCCTCGAGCTCTTCCCCCCCCCTCCTCACATCTCTTTCTCACTTCTTACATTTGCCCTCTCTTCCCATTACCGATGATGCAGCAGTGCCACTTACACACACACACACACACACACACACACAATATTTATATATATATATATATATATATATATATATATATATATATATATATATATATATATATATGTAACGATACGCGCCTGCTGACAGTGACCGAACCGTGTAATGGACACTTCCCCTCAGTCACTAACAGAGCTAACCCCCCTCCTGATTGAATGCTTCTATTATTTTGATAACCCACATTATGCTGCTTTTTGTAAGATTACAGTGAACATCCAGCTCTTTTCTCGGGGTGAGAAGAACAGGTTCAGTAGGCCGACGCCTCTCCTGAGTTATCTCGCCGTCTACACCTTTGTAATACATTTCTGCAGGCAGCAGTGCCAGCTCTGTATGTGCGAGTGTGGCGGTAGCTGTGCAGCGAATGTGTGCCTTCGGAGGTGGGTTTCCATCAGTAGGTGCTGTGAGCAAGAGAGAAAGAAAAATAAGACTTGGGAAGGGGAGAGAGGGCAAGAGAGAGGGTTGTATGTGGAAGCAGAAGTTTGGCTGGCTTCACCAAACTGCACACCCACCCACATTACTGCCCCACCCCTCTGCTGTAGCTCGTTTCCTCTGAGACGAGTAGGCTCTGCCAAACGGCCAGCTAACTCTCTGTAGCCGTTAAATCCCAAACAACTAGACTAGACAATTAAACTATTATATAATTAGAAACGCATGCCTGAAATACAGACTTGCCAAACTGCTTGCACATAATTATCTCTTCTGTGGTGATAATGAGTCACAAGGAAAGCTCTACAATTGTCCACTAAACTATTGTAGCCGAGTCATCGTAACAGTTGGTACTTTGTTATTGTGACTAAGCCGCTCTTCATATCTGTCATAGGCAGCACAAAGGAATGTGGAATCAAAAGATCACTTTCTTTAGTCTGGAAGCGTTTTTAATTTAATTAAAAAAAAACAAATTTAATTGAGGTATAATAAATTCTTACTGCCAAAATAAAATAATATGACAAGACTGAAATAGTTGTTCGTAAAAATTCTAAATATAGATGTGATTTGATCTCCTATAGTCCACCTCCACACACTATGACCAAACAATAAAGGCTTTTTCTTTTTCTGATGCAGTGAGGCAAAGACAATTCAAAGACAACAAAGCGGTTGATACCTCTGATATGATGTGTTCTCCAATTCCTACAAAATGAAAAGCAGTCACATTGAAAGACAGTATAACATCAACTTCATGGGCAATTTTCTAAAGGTGGACCCCAAAAGATGCAAACACACTTTTCACAATTTCAGAAAGCACACACAGTGAGGTGCAGACCAATGTGAGCTATGGTGCAGATCTAAAAACACTTAAAACATTATAAATATTAAGATATGGAAGTAATTTGAGTCTGTGTTTTGAAAAATATGAAAAAAACACAGATGAAAGCAAGGTGGATGAAAACATTGTGTGTACCAAACAAGAGTTGTAAATAGCAAAATTCAGTCTAAAAGGTCAATTGAAAAGTGGCAAAAGATGCTGACACACACTGAGCTTTGTGTTCCCCCGAATTCTTCCTGCCCAATGAACCAAACCTGTGTTTTGTCTTTCTGTCCAGCACACACACACACACACACACACACACACACACACACACACACACACACACACACACACACACACACACACACACACACACACACACACACACACACACACACACACACACACACAGTCTTCACATCCTCCGGCCGGCCTCTCTCTGTCCACCTTGTGATTACCTCTGGTTTTGACAGCTGGCGAGCTGGGCGGCGTGTCGCTGTAGGCCGGAGAGAGGTAGAGGTAGCTGGCGTTGACTCCTTGTTCAAAGTCAAACGGAGAGTGGTATTCCTCCAGGGGCTCCATGTTTACAACTGGTAGTGCGTTGGTCGGTCGGAGGGACTAGCACCTCCCTACCACCACCACCACCACCGCTACCTCAGCAAAGCCAGCCGAGGACTGATTGTCTGCATGTGATCCTGGCGCGTGCTGGCTCAGTGTCTCCTTGTTTACAGCCTCCTGGACTCTCGTGGTGTGTGTGACAGAGGGACACTATGTCCAAGGGTGTGTGTGTGTGTGTGTGTGTGTGTGTGTGTAAGTGGGAGGAGGTTTTGTATTGGCTTTCAGATGGTCAGAGTGAGAGTACAGAGAAGCTGGATTTCCATTTTCTGTTTCTGCAGCCGGCCAAGGCGTTGTGAAACCTCTGCTCCTTTCTTTGCTGTTAATAAGTTACCTGTCCCTTCAAGCAGCTGTCACACACACTCTATCTCTCTCTACACACACACACACACGCCCTCTTCCTCTCCAGCATAATCCCAAAGGTCAATTCTCAATCCATCCATTTGCGCAATCAGTGCCGTTTTCAGATGCTAGCCACCGCTAGCAGAGCTGGTTCTGTAGTGATATTGCGTGACACTCCGCTTCCAATACTCTCAGGTCTCTCTGTCAATTCCCTCCCTCCCTCGCTTTACATCATCGAGCCTGTCATCCAAGGTGGAAATAAAAGAGGTTTGTGTGGGCTGGTCACATGGTGTGTATGTGTGTGTGTGTGTGTGTGTGTGGTTGTGGGGGGCATTAGATGAAAAGCATAATCTGCAGTGTCCCAGATTACAGCGGAGCGCTAATCCAGCGTGGCCAGTCCAGTTTGAAGCAGCAGTAATGCTAGTGAGCTAGAATGGAGGGGAGAGGCTGCCAGAGGCTACACTTAGTATTGTGTGTGTACTTAAGGAAAAGTGCTCTGTGTGTGGTAGAGAGAGCTAGTACATGTACACTGTTCGTTTTGTGCGTTCATACGAGGGCTACAACTAATACATCAGAAAAACCGGATATATGAAAATATACCAAGAAGTTGTTTTGCTCATCCAACAGTTACCATTCATATTTATTTGAATATTATGGAAGCATTTGAAGGAGAGAAATGAGGCAGGAGAGAGGAACTATGCAAGAGTAGGTCATGTCTCCTTTATTTACTCAGACAGTTAAGGAGCGCCGTCAATAGACAGCAAGCGTTTGGAAGCAACTACTGAAACTCTCAAGAGTGCAGAGAAGAGGAAAAACAGCCTGGTGACATTCCTGCACTAACTTTATTGGATGTAGATGCTACTAAAGATTTAGTGCACCTCTGTAGACAGCAGGGTTGGAGGGAGGTAGAGACTCATCCACTCATCCATAAATAGTCAGAAAGTGAGGATACATCCACACTAATACGTTTCCGTCTAAAACCAGAGTATAGCAGAAAGGTGAGGAGAATTGAGATATATGAAAGGTTGACGTTTCTTATATACAGAAGAGAAAGAAATGATGATGTTCTGTACAGTCTCAACCCGCTTGGGTCATGCAAGGCTGTGCTGATCTGTAGTCAGGCTTCGGTTCACTGTGCTTCCATGCAGCAATGTCAGCCCAGGAAGCGACACACTCATTGCCAACACGTATCAACATGCACTGGAATTAGGCCCTCATCAAGGACAATGAATCCTTCTCAGTGGTATAGCCTCATCCTATAGTGGTAAAATGGGTTAATTTGCAAAAAAAACTTTTATTTATTTTCTTAAATCATGCAACATTGTGCACTTTATTCATTCTAAGAATGGCTTTTATCCATTTCTGCAAAGGAACACTTCAACTATTAATGGTAGAATACATTTTTAAATCACAATGAATACTTTAACAATACTCTACATTACTTGCACTCTGCCGCCCTCCGGATCAGCGCGTATCAACTTATTCATGAGCAACACTGGATTCATGTGACATTTGTTAAATAGAAAATGCACTGCTATGCTTAATAAATTGGACAAATGCTTAACAATATGAATACGAATTCCGTCAAAGTACGCAGCATCAAAAACAACCCATGGCACCCGTTTCCCCCAGACTGTAACCAGAAACAGACATTTTCAAGTGGTTAATGAAGCACCGCATGGGACCCATTACCTTGCTATCCGTGGCGTACCCTGTCACATGGTTAGCCTAAAACGAGAATCATGAGACATGGATGGTCACATGACATGTGCATCGTCGAAAAACAGTAAGAGGGGGTGTTGACACCTCAGAGGGAGCACAGATAAATGGAGGGTGGCTTTACGGTGGGACTGCGGCTAAACTGAGCTAGCAGCGTAGCTTCATATTTACTGTAGAGATACCGGAGCGGTATCAATCTTCTCATTTAAAGAGGTTGAAAAGTTTATTTAAAAGGTTAACATACCAAGTCAGGATCACTCTTCAAACTCAAGGTTCGACATATGAAGACTTATGCCAAATATGCAAGGGGTCCACCCTGATAATTGTGTATTCAAATTGGCACCCTGCTCTTTACTTGGATTAAAGATTTCCACTGCCTTGTTTCAAAAAAGGTTTCGTTTACAAAAACAGCCGAGTTGAGGGGGAAACAGCGAATATCTCATCACAACAGAAGCCCTGGAAAACTACAGAGATGTGCAGACGACATACAAGAAACTCCACCAGAGTCTCTGGAGTCAGTAAGGCCTTCAGGCCTTTATCAATATTTAGTGCATCTCTGGAAAAATAAAAAAAAGGCACTAAATGACTTATTTAATTCTTCGGTTAAGCTGTTTAGGCTTGATAATGAACACACCTACTATGCTCCATCGGACAGTTTCTCTCTAAAAGAGTCACGTTGGAAGATACTCTATCTGGAGCCAGAGGTACCAGACAGGTGAGACCTCTGCTTGGCCAAATCTCACACGTTATTGAAAAATTCTCCATTAGGAAGAAGTTAAATGACGAGGAATGAAATGTCCTCTGCATGAGTTTCTTCAGGTTCTTCTTTGTGTTACCACGCTTTGTCATAGATGTTTTGATGCAGTAAGCTGAGCATAGTGGGAGTACTTAGCCCATTATATAGACCATAGGGAACATTTTAATCATACACCACACATGCTACTTTTCATTCATGTAACAGTCAGCTCACAGATCAAAGGTGTGAAACAGACAGGGGGATTCCCCTTTAATCTTGGAGATGAAATGTGAACCTGCAGAAAACGTGCGTTTTAGTGCATAAATGGCTCACGTCTAACCTTTCAAGAGCCGATTCTAAAACGACGGGTGACAACCATGACTGCTGTGCAAACAGAGATTTTTTGGGGGAAACAAACATTTAACACGAGAGAAAGTATTTGACCTACGTTTCTCACGTGAACAGTAATCGAGAGCGTATGGAAAGTCATGGCAAAACTTTCCTTTAAAGTGCAACATAAATGAGTGACATAAGTTTGCTTTCTTTTAACCTTTTGAGTGTGCAGCAAACCTCACAGCTATGATGGTCACCAAATATTCAGTCAAATCAGAAGCACAGTTTAGGATGGTTGAATCAGACTTTAACGCGGGGCTGGATGATAAATAAATATGTTCATTTACCGTTTCTAACACAAACTAGTCTGCCGTATATGGCATCCGTGACAAACCTCCTCTGACTGTTCTCACAGCTGAAAGCATCCAGTTGTGCCTCACGGAAATCGAATTAGACAAAAAATGTTGGATACTGCTCATGATCAATCTGATTAGACAACCGAGTTTGAAAAACAAGATTGATTGGTAAGCCTGACTCTCATTTTTGAACATTCGATTTGAGCCGAGACCCTAAGCCTCCATCGAGGAAGCAGAACATACCAGAAACAGAAAAAAGTACAGATCACGCAGGACTTTCTTCTCAACCTACAAAATCCCACATGTTTGTGACATGTAGAGTCCTGGAGTGAGATATTCAGCAGCATTTTAAAAAAGGGAATAAAACCTAAATGGAAATTGCTAAAAAAAACAACCAAATTGAATAAATTCCTCAGAAAGGCTTGATCTGAAGTTACTACTGGAAAATCCATTCAACTGCAGGGAAAAGCAAGAGCAAAGAAAGAGATGTTTGTTATCAGAGAGGTCATCTACTCAAACCCAATCAGAGGAGAGCGCACTCCGCTCCCCCGAGAGCTCCTTTGAGAACACTCAATATGCTCACTGACCTCCCTCCTCCTAAAAACCTGCTAACCTAGCTCATCCACATCCAGTTCTTTCTAATTCTTCACCTGAAATACTGACAAACGGGGAAGAACACCTACACACCGAGTGGTATGTACGGATTGAACAAAAGGCAGATTTAGAAGGAGAGATAAGTCAGTCGACCGACAGACAGAAACACAGTCAGTCAGTTAGTTTATTGTTCTCCATTAGAGGAAGTTTCCACAGCTCGTACACACACACACACACACACACACACACACACACACACACACACACACACACACACACACACACACACACACACACACACACACACACACACACACACACACACACACACACACACACACACACACAGGAACAATGTGGAAACATCAATCACAAAAACATAGCCACAATGTACACGATACAGTTACAAGAACAGGAGCCCATTGAGTGTTACTGCTACAGTTTGTTGAGGACGAAGCACGAAGCTCTTACTGTAGCGCACCTTTTTAAAGAGCAGAGATATGCGTACGTGTGATGGTTGTGTCAATACGGGCTGAGAGGTTGGGATTGGGGAGACGCATGACCAATGAAACATTGGTGGCTGAGCAGGCTGAGTCCCAACAGCTGACAGTGAAATGGAAAAACATTGACAAGAAACGCCGGACCAGATGGTGCCGAGATACAGCCAGTCCTGCTTAAAAGCGTGGCAATAAAATGAACTTCACTGTTGCCATGACTGTGAGGCTATAACAAAAAAAAAAAAAAAAAGAACTCATTAGTTCCTATGGTTAATATTTAAAGGAACAAAAAAGGATGGAAATGTACTTCTGCAACGTAACTGTTTTTCTATCTGTGTTTTCAAACACACACACACACGGTGGAAATAATGTAATGTCAAGGAAAACCTTGAAGGTTTATTCAAAGCACAGTAAGACTACACTACCATAGAGGAACCACGGTCACAAGACCGGCAGTCAGACAAGTAGCCCGTAACGAAGATGTTTTGCTTAGAAATACATCAAGATGACATAGAGGCCGACAGCGTTGTCTGAATAACAGACCTGCTTCAGTCTGAAATCAATAAGCTCACATTATTATCCGTCAACATATAAAATATGCCGAGCCTTTCATTAGAATATACAATATTTTCCACCTTGAGGCCAATAAACACAATATCCAGCATGCAGACGTCAGGAAATGACATTTCTGCAGGGGGTCAAAGAATGTTTTCGCCGAAGGGAAATGAGGCCAGGGCCTCCCCTTGTTTACCTGGCCTCCCCTTGAGGTGAACAAATAAACCTCTGTCACTTTCTTCTTTCCAAAATAACTACAAGGTCATGTCATGTGCCAGTAAAATACAAAAAAAAGTGTTTTTGATCAACCACACACAAGCTTTTGTTGTTTCAAATGTCTTAATTTGCTTGAAAACTGCAGCCGGAACACATGCACTATCGCAACAGGCAAGTACAAATCCGGAGGATGGGTGAGCGGTCGACAGGTATGAGACAGCAGATGGCTGTCTGGCGGGAACGGAAATGTCCCGGCCGGTGTAGGAGAGGAAACGATAAAGAATGGTAGGTATGATGCATTCAACTCACAGGCCTCCATCATAGACGGACAGGACTGTGCTTTCAAACTAAACTTGTGCACTCTTTATGTTCAAACAGGACCAGAAATGTAGACAGCGTGGCTCTACTAGAGCAGGTACAGTTGGGACATTTAGAGGACACGTAATGATAGGCTGTCAAACAGGTGTAACCTGCTTGTAAGTTCTCAAATACTGCATTTTTTTTTTTTTTTTTTTACTAAGAAGTGTTTCATTTAATTAAATTTACGGTGCCTGTCAAACTGTTGGCTCAGTTATTGTTTACTTTAGTGGAAATGACAACTTCCTTGTATATATATTTTACCGAGATAACGTAAGCTCGTCCTCTGGTTACATGTTGTGTCATATTCTACTTCCGTGACATTTTAAGTAAACATTATTGACACTCTATTGGTGTATCTAAAATATGTATTTCTCCTAAAAGTCTCAACGTTGTTGTCCCCGTCACAAAAATGCACTTTCATTTGAGTTTCAAACTTAGCATATGTTCTAAACGGACTGACTTAAGTCACTGCGCAACTTAGCGAGTTTGCAAACTTCCATGTGAGACAAAAGTAGTTTGAAAACATTTTGCGGTAACAACACGGTCACTGAGAGACATTTCAGCAAATGAATTACCTTTTTCTGCATCCTCCATTGTAGGACTGAGCGTTGTTTCTGGAGATTTTTATGTCCAGAGTCTACAAGTTGTTCTCTTGGCTGCTGCAGATCTTCCTGCGCTCTCTCTCTCTCGCTCTCTCTCTCGCTCTCGCGCTCGCCGTGCGGGGTGGGTTTTGATGTGACGTCAGCACGCAGCAGTGTAAACAGAGGCGAGCACGTGGATCAAGTTTTACACCATCAACAAGGCAGAGCTGCATGGCAACGACACGTCATTATTTGGCTGTTTGAGTTTGATGTTTTTTGTTTTTGTTTCGCTGCACAACACATCTGAAACATGCATGTGTGTCATACCTCAGTTATGCATAATTATATTTAGAATAGTAGTGAAATACTTTACAATTATACCAAGTGCCACACGTGTAAATAGCCTACAACATAAGTTATAATAATGGGGTATACAGAAAATTATATATAAATCCTTGTTAAGATACAGTAGTTTACACACATAATGCATACTCTATCACATATTAATCTGCTGTTTTGATCCCAAGAGACATGGACATTTGTGGTGTGCCACAAATATTATATATATTTAAGTTGATAGCCAACGCTGTATGAGCTGGAGCAAGAAATAGATACATTAATTGTACATGACACGCCTTATTACCCACATGGGAATTCAACCATTACAGTGGAATACAACCCCCACTTTATTGTAGTCAAAACGTGGGTTAAATCCACAGACTGAAGGGTTAAATCCCACTCTTGTTCACACACTATGTGCAAAGCCCTTAATTGGACAGAATTGAAACTTTATATCCAACTATGTCAAGCATTGCGCGCACACACACACGCATGCGCGCACACACACACACACACACACACACACACACACACACACACACACACGCACAGAGAGCTAGAGAGAGACAGAGAGAGATATGCGTTCTCATGAAAGAGGGCCACCTGCTGGACCTGATTTTCAGGGAATAGAAACTCAAGGTACGTGTTGTTATGTACATACTTTACTCTAGGCTATAACATCTCGCTGGTCTCTAGAGGTTGTCAATTACACATCTTCATGATCACACATCATCACATGACTTCATTAAAATTACACAAATGTAATTATTATATTATACCTGTCAGTATTTATTTAATATTTAACACATATATCCCATGATGAGAAATAGAAACAGCACATATACTATAAACTACGATATCATGGTGACATACACTCTATATTGTGCTTGTAACTAATTAAGCATTTTTTATTTAAATTAAAAATCACAATTAATGCACACATATATAATTACACAGATATACAATGCGTTACAGATATTTATATTCATACATATTTATGTTATACATATTTATTATATACATATAAATATATTGTAAATACAATTAAATTCAACAAAGTACTATAGACAGACTACAAGTTCTTATAGAATTCCTAAATAAATATTGTGACACTAGCATGGTAATGTCGTTTAGCAAAGTGCTAAAGTGGGGCACACGAGTCAGCGCGTACGGGCTGAGGAGACAAGAAAAGTCTAAAAGATATAAAGCTCGCAGAAAATGGGCGCAGCCTCCAAAAACAAAAGACCCCTCGCTGATCAACAGATCCCCATCTTCCTTTAAATGCCGCCCCCTCCCTCTCCAGCCCCCCTTTCTCTGGTCGAGGTGCATTGTGGGGAAGAAAGTCGTTGCCATTCGACCTCTGCGGGGCCTGCGCGGACGCAGCGAGAACCCTGAAATTCATTATGCGTTTAAAACCTTTATTTATTTCCGCATAACCTACATTCTCTCACCGGGAGGGCCAAAAGCGGAGAAAAGGCAACGACGACGGTCCATCTCTTCCGGAAAATACATCGTTTCTAAATATATTTTGTGTCGGAGGTGGACTACTGTTGAGAAAGTGATTCTAATATATATTAAAGAAAAATGTCCGGTGAGAGAAACCGCAGGTCGCTGGCTTTCCGAGGAGGTGGATTAGCTGGGTTAACGGGTTCCAGCGGTATCGGTGGGGGGAACCGTAACAGCTGGGAGGCCCCGGCCTGTCAAGACCGACATTTTAACGGGAACAGGCCGGATCAAGAGGAGGACAGCGATCTGGGGGCGAAAGGATCATCGCAGAAGAGAGTGGAGGGCGCTGGGTCTGTCAGCGATAGCACGGAACCCGAGGCGGAGGAGGAAGAAGAGGACCCGGAAGAGGGCAGCTCGGCAGCAGGGGACGGCGACGACCGTGTCGGCTCAGTGGAAGCGGAGGACGGGAACAGCTTGACGGAGGGAAACTGTCCCAACGACGCCGACGACGACGGCCGAGAGTCGGGAAGCGGTGCGACTAGTGTGGGCGAGTCGGGCTCCAGGAAATCGGGGGTAGAGATGAGACCGCAGACGCTGCTTCAGAAACACTCGTTATTCCACGCTAAGTGGCTGCAAGAATTCCCATGGCTCAAATTCTGCCAGAAGACGGGACTTATGTCCTGTTCGTGGTGTCACAACATTGCCACTAAAAACAGCGACGAGCTTGTCAAAGGCAGTCGCAACTACAAGCGGGCCTTGCTGCTGAGACATCACCTGTCGTCCGAGCACGGGAGGAACGACCCCACCAAACAGGTAACGTTAGCCTCGTTACCTATAACACGATATACCTGTCACACACGTTTCACAGTCTCTAAGTCTGTTTTTGTTTGTCACTAACAACGACTAGTTTCTACAACTTCTCAAACGTAGCGAGGGGCGAAAATAGGCTTTTACTTAATCTTCACAATCCCTTCTCCTGGCTGATTGGCTAGCATCAGCCGGCTAACCTGAGCTAACGGCTAGCTTAGCCGCTCGTAGCTCTGCTGTAGCCGGAGGTAGGTGAGCAGAGACGGTGTTTGAAAGCTCATAACGAGGCTAACGTCGACTAACTGGTATCGAATGGTGAAAAGACCCAAAACGACTTATCAGCGTGAGTGACACAAATCTCTCCAAATCAGGTGCCGTCCATAATTCAAAGTGTCTGACAACTTATCAGGCACGTTACAAACCTCCTCCAGTGTGACACCTGCTTGCTACCATCACACAGTAGACATGTTCAGAATGAAGCATGCATTGCATGTCACACAACTTTTATTCGATTTGAACTACCTAATAAGTTATAAAGAATAAGAAAAAGTGTAAGTGTTGTGGACTATTTTATTTTAAGATGCACACAATGTAACGAAGTACAGCGAACTCTTTTGTTTCAACTGTCTTGATTGCTAGCTTGCTAGAGGTCACACAATGGCAAGGGCTCGACCCTAGCAGCCTTTGGGGAACCGCACCCCTTCCCTCCCCCTTCCCCCTCCCCTTGGCCTCTCATCATGCCGTCCTCCTGGCTTCAGTCCCGGGTGACCTCTGGCGCATTTCTTCCTCCTCCACCTCCTCCTCCCTTTGGGGGAGCTAAATTAGAGGCATTGTGCTAGAATGACCCCCCAAAATCCATACATGGTGTCACTTGCAGGGCTGGACAAGAGGAGGAGAGTAAATCAAGTTGCCTGGAGCCTTGACAGCTCGCCTGGCCCACATGAATAGACATGAATTAGTGAAATAGATGTCAGTAAATGGAACGACACGGCATCACCTGACCCTGTCATCCACATATTTCTGAATTAATGGAGACTGTTTTCACCCCAAGCTTGAGGTAGGTATAAAGGTATTGACAGTATAAGTATTTTGATTGCTTATAATCCTAAACAACCATGTTGGAACTGTGTCGATTGACGCGCATGAGGTCTTTTTATTGGTTCATTATTTTGATTGCGGTGTCGGCAACATTTCTACAGTACTCCTTCGGAGACCTCGTAAAAACAGGGAGAGCATATTTGCGCTAACAATCTGGTGTCAAAGGGCATTTCTGCCATCAATCCTTATTCAGAAGAGAAAAAGAAAAGCTAGTGTTACTTCTGTCCCTTTGCTCCTTTCCACACACGACCTCCTACCCTGACAATGGTCTGGTCTGTCAGGGGAATTAAGAGCCGGGTGCTATTTGACTCTAATTTGTGAGCGAAGAGGATTGCACTACTACATTTAGTTCCTTCCTTTGCACACGCAATCACTAATCAGAATGACTTAAAGTGATCTAACTTGTGCACATCTCTAATTGGTAAGGAGGGCTGTACGGGTGGATTAGGGGCTTGGTGTGGCTTCTCCTTAGCAACAAGGACCCCAGACACTGAGAGGTTATCCAATCCATGTCCTCGTGTAGAATAGAGCTGGAACAATAAAGGCCCAGTGCTGCGTTATTGGAAATGATTTAATTGACATACTTTTTGATTTCCTCAGATTAGCTTTTTCCTCTCGTGTCTGCCTTTTGACTATAACTGTAATCCTCTTATATGTGCAGTGCTGTTGAAATAATGAGCAGCAGTTTATGTTAAGTGAGGTAGTATTGTGAAGCAGTACATTAAAGGGGAATCATGGTGTTATGAGTCAACGTCTTGTTCTATTCACCCATTCCTGGCGTTAGTCAGGCCTCTGCTGCATTCGTTAAAGCTAACTTGATTAGCTCTAGCATACCAGGGCAGCTGTGGTAAATGTGGGTCTCCTCGGAGAAAGGGGGCCGTTGTCCTTAATTCTCTAGATGCTGTCTTGTGCTCAAATTGTTCCCTCTGCTCACTGGTAAAAGGTTAGGATGAGGCAAAAGTAGACCATTGTTTCCCGTAGATCACATTTGAGATCACATATCTGAGATCTATAGAAGTCAATTTTATTAGTTTTTCCCTTTGTTCACAAATTGGTAAAAGGTTATGTGACAAACCCACATCGGTTGTAACAGAGTAATCCTCAGTATATCAGCACCACACACAGGGGAGAACTCTTATCTACATTTGTTTCATATACAAATACAGGTACATTGCATAGTTATCACTTAAAGCTAATTTCATTTTCAGTTGTCTCTTTATCCAGCCCATAAACTATTTCTTTTACCTTTTTAAAAAAAAAAATAAAATAAATAAAAATCCATCCGAAATACAGACACCTGTTCACCAAACTCCTGCAATATTCAACCCGGTCCATGCAGTTTGACGGCCAAACAAATGTTTTTCAAATACTTTGGATTGTTACAAGTTATTTCACCCCCTCATTTTAGTCAAGACAATCTCACTTATTGTTTAGAGCAAGTCTCCCCGAATGGGGAAATGGGACCCACCCATGGCGTTCTGGTGTCTGCCAGATAGATGGGATGTTTATTGGGGGCCACAGGTCAGGGGAATGGGGTGGGGTGGAGCCAGAGGGAGAATTCTTCTTGTTGAATTCGTCAGTGACTCGACCCTCCCCTTCGCCCCCCCCCCTCCTCCTCCTCCTCCTCCTCCTCCTATCTCTGCCTCTTCTGTCAGAGCATTGTTAGGAGGCCGGGAGACACTCAGTGCAGCCCTCCCACACCTTGGGCCAAACACACACTGCAGTATTGTTCTGGCATCTGGGTACAGACGGTGGGGGGGGGGGTGGTACAGTAGATGTAGGGAGTTAGCGAAGGACCGGTGGATACGGCCTTAGGGCTGGGCTGGTCATGGGACTGGATTGATAGAGGGTGGGGGGTAGACAAGTCAGGGGTTGGAGGCAAATGTGTGTGTGTGTGTGTGTGTGTGTGTGTGTGTGTGTGTGTGTGTGTGTGTGTGTAAAAGAGTAAACAAAAACTGTCTCCAGTGGGTCATTATGTTTCATGGGCACAGTGTTCCGTCAGAGGTGTGTCTGACTGACGCCGGCTCTTCAATAAACTTGACTTTACTGCCATCTTTAGTTTGTTTAATCCACCTGTAAATCAGTTCTTATTGGCTTTTTTTGTTTCCCAGCACCCACTTGCACTCTGATTCTTCCACCCCTACCATCTCTGGCTCAAATAAAAACCCTAGCCACGTCACAACTGGGGGAGGTTGATATTGTCCCCACATTCTCTCACGGCTCAGGCTGGTTTTGCCTCCAGCATCTGCCGTGCAGGGTTGGTCTGCTGGTTCTCTAAGCTCCCAGCTCACACGTGGCACATCTGGAGAAAGGATGATGATGCTGATGAGGCCAGTATGGTGCAACTTATCCAGTACCAGGCTGTCCTAACCTGACTCCAATAAGCGCGCACACACACACACACACACACACACAGAGAAATGCCAGGCAAAGTCTTACCTCTTTGGCCCATTGCCTTGTTATGTGTAATGGATAAAAGCTGTGGGGAGTCAGGAGGTTTGGGGGTGGGATGGGCAGATTTAAATTATAAAATGAGACTACAAATACCAAGTAACTAGGAGTCTGAAAGCACTTGTTTTTTTGCTAAATTCATAACATATTTGCTCTTTTTTTTTCACTGTCTACTGACTGTTTGAAGTTGTTTTCATCTCACGATTCGCCCGGCGAGTAAAAGCTTGTTTGCTCTAAAAACCTCTCAAAAGACGAGAGCGATGGACAAAAGCAAAATCTGCATGTAATCTCACTTGGTAGCGTATCCAGCACCTATTGTTGTGATTGCACTCCTGCCCTTCACCCCGCCAATATATTCCACCACAGCACTCGACATGATGACCATGCCCCTCCAGAGGCTTTGATGTGTATACCATGGAATCATTTTTCTTCTCCCTCCCCATCCTTTTCGCCTCACCCACACACGCACTCCGGCTCCTTTTCTATGCTTGCGAGTGGGAGCTGCTGTGTAATAAGAGAGTGAGTGCTGAAACCCTTTCACAAAGGCCTACAGTGAGTGGACAATGAGCCTCGGGGAGAACACGGGCTATTGTGAAGGCTAAAATGGGGTGACCCAACTCCTCTCTGCTCCACATTTTTCCCTCCGCCCTTCTTCTTGAGGCTCAAGGTCTCTCGCTCTCTCTCTCTCTCAATCTCTGCCTCATGCAATCACTCTCTTCTTTGTGCGTTGAGTTATCACTCTTTTCTCTTTTATTCTCCAACCATTTCTCATCTTCTTTTCACACGTATTTCAATCAACTCTGATTCTGAATTCTACAATTCGGCTCTTTTCTTCTGCTATTTTCTGTCCTCCGTTTTTATTTCGCCCAGCCTGCAAAGTACGTCCACTTTGCCCGCTCTCTATATCTCATCCATTCTGCCCCTGATTTCATCCCATCTCTCCTCATCTCTTCCCTCCAGCTGTGGCAGAGGACGATAAGCCCCCCTATACCCTGTGTGCCCTGGACAAGCACTGCAGTGTGGAGGGAGTAGGGGTGGGGGGGGTGGGGACCTCCAGAGAAATGGATTTAATCTGAATTACTCGAGCTGAAACCCCAGCTGTGTGTACGTGTAGGCAGCTTGGTTTCTGTGTGGTTGTGTGAGTGTGCATGCATGTGTGCGCAGCAGAAATGGTGGTGGGCGGGGGCAAAAATGCAGGGCTCTTTGCAATGTGAATTATTCTGGATTAGGACATCTGCTGTGCAATTCTAAAAATGAGCCCTAGCTGTATGAGGCCACACATGTGTGGGTATGTGTTTTTAAATGTAGAAATATAACCTATAATATAGAGTTCTACTCGTGCAATTTTAGTTTCTTTACTGGGCTGTGTGTTTTGTCAGTGCGTATGCAAGTGTATGCATATTACACATGTAAATGCTCTTCTCTGCTCCGTACCAGGCTGGCCCATTGCCCTGTTAAGGGGGTGCACAGGGAGTGTTCTGTGCTTCTGCCAGTTCCCCTCCCGTCCTACAGCCACGGTGTTTCCTGCTTCGGACATTAGTCGGCCTTCCTCAAGGTCTAATTATTATTACTACATATAGCTTCCAAATGTTAACGAAAGGGGGAATTTCATTGTACAGAAGCTGAATGTGTATTCAAATCTTGAATCTTGCCAAAAATATCTTCTAATCTGGCTTTGGGGGTGATAACCTAAGCCAAATTGGATTGTGAACTCATTAATCATTGTCTAGAGTCTTAAGATTATGCTCCTGGGAAATGAAACAAATTCCTCGCTGTTGCTAAAAAGGAATTAGAATCTTCAAAAGATTTTTCGTGGTCTTGGTGGTGGACACTATGGATATAGCCATAGATGATGTCCCTTGCATTCTGTGTATTTAGATTTTTTTGTCTTTGATACCTGAACAAGAGCAGTTGCAAAGTGGCATCATGTTGAGATTTTGGTAGGACAGCGTGAATGGAATTTAATAGGTTAAAATATTCTACAGTGGGCTTTAGGTTTTCTCTATAAGACATTTTGTCATTTGAGGAGGAGCTGCTGTTGTTTTGAACATTTGATTGACTGAAAATGTTGCCAGTTTTTTAAACATTCTCTGGGGTTGTCTAAATGCATTCTGGAAAAGGAGGAAATCATTAATTAAAAATCTACAGCAAATATATTAATTACATTGTACTAAAACATATATCCCTTTCTATATGTTAATTGTTTTTGTGTTAGCACTTGCAGTTTAAATGTAATGGAGAGAAGGACTTGATTAGGGGGTTAGGTAATACTACCCAGCCTAAAAATAATACGTAACACTCCTTTCATTGCCTCATTCCCACCTCCTCCGTACCAGAAGCCTGTCAAACCTGTTCCACCCTTAGGGCCGTGCACGCCCGGTGCCCCGAGGGTGTTGTGCATATTTTTCACAGAGTTACAAGGAGGGAACATATATTTTTGTGTGTGTAAGTACGTTTTCGGGTACTTTTGCAACGCACATCTTCAATATTATTTCTTCTTCTGTTTCATGTAAAAGGAGACGATGAGGCCCTCGGACAACGGCAGCCCCTCCACTAACTGCTCAGAGGACGACTACCGCCACAAGACCAATGAGAACTCCTACTGTTACCAGCTTCTCCAGGAGCTGGACAAGCAACGCAAAAGTGGCATCCTCTGCGACGTCAACATCGTCGTCTCGGGCCGGGTGTTCCGCGCACACAAGAACATCCTGGTGGCGGGCAGCCGCTACTTCAAAACCCTCTACTGTCTGACCAAGGGCGAGGCCCAGGACCAGGCCACGGTCACGCACCTGGATGTCGCTGCTGTGCAGGGCGTCGCGGTTATCCTCGACTTTCTCTACTCTGGGAATCTTCTGCTCACAAGCCAAAATGCCATAGAGGTGATGTCTGTCGCTAGTTACCTCCAGATGTCGGAGGTTGTACATTCATGCAGGGCTTTTATAAAGGACGCCCTGAACATCAGCATCAAGCAGGAGGCCCCCGATTCAGTGGTGGTGGACTACAACAAGAGGCAGACGGTGTCCAAAGAGGGCCACAGAGGGCTGGACCGGAAGCCAAGCAACTTCTGGGCCACAAGCATCCTGTCGAAGCTGTCGATCAAGGCCAGCAACAATCAAGGAAAGGAAGCGATGGACGAAGAAGACGAAGGTGGCAGGGTGAAGGACGAGAGCAGCGATATAGAGGTGACAATGGTTAGGGGCGAGGGCTGTGCCCTGGTGACCCCCGGAGCCTCTGGTAACTGGACCCACCACCACCACAACGACGACTCGTCCGATTCAGCAGAGACCAATGAAACGCGGTCGGCGAGTGGCCAGGTGTTCGTCTGGAACGAGCCAACCACGGGCGGCGCCGCAGCAGCACCCGCAGCAATAAAGCGAGAAGCACCGGACGCCGCGGCAGGAAGCGGACGGAGGAAAAAACAGACCACCACGAAGCGTTTTGTGTACAACTTTCCACCAGAGCCCGAGGAGGGATTTGACGAGGGGATGTTCATCCAGCCCTCTGCCTCCTACCCCAGAGAGGACTTCTCCTCCCTCTCCGAAAATGCTGGTACGACACACATGTGAACGTCTGAACACGCTTCACACTCTCACACCCCCCCCACCCCAAGTCCTTTCCCTTTATAACATATGAATATCTTTTAACTCATGAAATTCTTATTCCTTTTAGTCACACATGGGAAGAGGCTCCCTTTTTAAGGAAGAGAGGTGCATGCAGAATGTCTGACTTCTAATCCCTTGCATGTGAATCACTCTGTGTGTGTGTGTGTGTGTGTGTGTGTGTGTGTGTGTGTGTGTGTGTGTGTGTGTGTGTGTGTGTGTGTGTGTGTGTGTGTGTGTGTGTGTGTGTGTGTGTGTGTGTGTGTGTGTGTGTGTGTGTGTGAGTGATATGGAAATATAATATTTTCCTACATACGGTACGGAAAGCTCTGCTCAGAAACAATAATCGCGGCCTCTGTATTGCGTGTTGTGCCCCAGCGTAGAGCATTCAGCTGTGGCGTACGGTAGTTATGAACCATAATGCGACGGGCATGAGTTACTTACTGCTGCGTTTTATGTTTGAAAGGCGTGACTGCTCAGCTTTCACCTCAACTCACTACTGTATCTAACTCTGTGCATTGCAATAATGTCTGCAAACCTGGCCTTTTTAGCTACTGCTAGTGGGGGGGGGGACATAATGACCAGTTAGCATCATTAGCTGGATGCCTCTCTGCCTTATGCCCCGCCCTCTCCGCCATCAGTTTAACCTCTAAACACTGAGATTACTGCGACATTCAGTTTCGTCTCATTCCGACGTTTACTTGAAGCTAAATTAAAACACAAACTGAGACCCTGTTTTTATGGCTGCACCAGTATTTGATATTTTGGCAAAAACTGCGTATTTACAATTGTTAAATATATTTGAACAATGCCTGTCCCCACATCATGCATTTGTAACGAACTACCCACCGGGGGGTCAGTGGGGCTGAAGAGGATCACCCTGATCGGTCACGTGGCTCCAGTATTTGATCCTCTTTTTGTCGTCTTCCAGCCTCTAACGTTTTGCCGAATTTTAATCCAGCACTGGACAGTCGCACCTTTTGATACTTGGTGGCAGCGTTGCCTCATTTAAATGAGTGATCGGTCACCATATAGTGACGTATCTAATCACGTCACACGCATGTTCACAGATTTGATGCTAATACAAGCTAAGCTGTGGGAGCACGTGGATTAAATTATTGATCACGCTGCAAAAAGCATGGATTTTACACTTAATAGGATGTGTGCGTATAACTAGCTTTAAACCTGCTGTGCACAGCCAAGAAGAGAGTCCCTCCTGCATGATCTCCACTAATCACTCCAGATGGTGGGAGCAGGGGGGGGGGCTAACAAGAATCACTCCCACCTGGAGTGCTTTGTGTGTCCACAGCGATGCTGAGACTTGTTCTGAAGAAAAGACGAGACGTTTTAAATGGTTAAGCCCAAATCAATGGTCCTGAAGCTATTTAGTGGTTCACGTCGGTATCCTAAAAGTACACGCAGTATGCTGCGGTTGGCAAAAAACTTCAATCAATTAATGTTTAAATCTTGCTTGATACAACTTTCCTCTTCTCCCTTTCCCTTCACTTGTTCGATACCTTGCACTTCCTGTCCTGTAATCTAGCCACATCGCTCCCTCCATCCCATCCACATACATACAGTGAGGCGCTCTTAGTAATCTCTTCTCTCAGCTCCAGCTAGCTCCTTCTGTTGGCCCCATTAAGCGGGGCACTCCATGTAACCGTAATGATATCACATATTAAGTGGAGTGGTATGGACGGGGGGGAGGGAGGGTTTTGAGGCACAGAGAGAGAGACACACACAGAGAGAGAGAGAGAGAGAACTTCATTTTTGTGTGTGCGAGAGAGAGAGAGAGAGAGAGAAGCCGTCTCTAATAAGGAAAATGAAGAAAGCAGGGGAACATTTCTTCCCCACAGGCCTCCCTAAATGCACTTGAATGCTCTTAGTGCCTCCGGCTCCTCCTATGGCTCTGTATTAATGTGTGCACAAAGTGATCCAGGGTGTTGTAATAGCCTGGAGAGGCGCTCGGTTAGTTTGTCTGCAGGGCGTGCTAACTCTCCCGACCTTCCCCTCGTCAAGGAGCTGTGTTGTTTAGCTCCGTGTCTCTACTTAATGTACACCAAGTTTCCAAATGAAGATATGGTTCAGACTTCAAGTAGGCCGTTAGTCACAGTAAAAGGTTTCTAGGAAACTGTTTACCCTGAAATGATAGTCCTGTGCTCAACAATCCATTCATTCACTCTCACAGTGTAGTGTCAACAGTTTAAATATAGATCTGTGAATACTTAGCCTCTGTAAGGGCATACAATTGTAAAAAAGTCTCTCTCTCTATTGTTTAAAATGTGTGAGAGGTGATGAATTTGAGGCAGAAATAGGCAACACAATATCCATTTTTTAGCCACTAATAATGAATAATTGGCGTAGCAGAAGTTGTGTTCATTTCTGTGGGTTGTTTATCAGTGACCTCATACTGCGTATATGATTTGTTTAATACGTTTCCCTCTGTCCATCTGTTAAGACAAAGTGAGACAGACGGAGGCCAAACGGAACATTTCTGAGGACATAAAGTCAGCTCTCTGCCTCGAGTCCATCACTTTTTAAATCTGAAGACATTTTTTAGCCAAGCATTTTCATTGACATAGTTGTTTGCTTGTTATCTATAGTAACGTCTCCGTGGATTATGTGAAAGCTGCTTAATATCAAATTTAAGTATTCCGATTTTTCTCCACACAGCAAAAGCTTTGTAGCCCTGCCATCATGTTTTAGGACTTCTTTACTTTGCAAGAAGTGGGACTCAGTGGTGTGTGTGTAATGTTCTGGGTAGAAAGCAGCTGTGTCATGGAGTCTACTGTACATATATCATCAGAGCACCCAACTATTAATGCACATTTTTTTCACTTCTGGAACGTACAGGAAAAGATGTTAAAGTACCATTTATGGCCCTTGAGTCATTTGCCAAAAGCGTTCAGTTTGTTCCCACAGCCTCTCGTCTCATGCTGCACACGGTGCTCATTTGTTGCGACTCTCTTTGGATATGTGTGTCACGTGACGTCTAAAATGTTAGTTAGGCCTTCCCAAAATATTGCTTCACAATGCAAAAAAGAAAAATGTAAATGTCTGCTGAGGGTTATTAGATTATTCTATAACACACGGTCATGCAGGAGACACTAGAAAGGGCACCAAAACCTCCTCCTCTGGCTGTGAGACGCTCGCTCTAGAACTAGACGGCCCTCTTGCCCGATTAGTCGTAGCCGGCTTGCATATTTCTGTCCGAGCCTGTGAGCGGTCGTCCACCAGTATGAGCTGTCCCAGTTTCCCACAGTGATGTCACTCGTTTGGGTTTCATTTTGCTTCCGTTTGATCGGTGCTGTCATGCTCCGAGGATGGAAACGTAGTAGCCCAAATGGTGGTATTCTAAGACGGGGAATAGCAGAAAACCTTCATATTTTAGAGGTTTTATATATATATTTATCTCCTTTTGCTGGAAAAACTGTCTGAAACAATTGAAGGTAGTTTACAGAGTGACAGGAATGCTCCTCTGTGTCGTGTGGAAAATAACATTTGAAAGTGAAGGCTGGTTTCCACGATATAAGTCCTTTGCCATCGCTGTCTACTGTAACCACGCTGAGCCCACAGTCAACACGCCGTGGCCAATAAATTCTTGGGTCTTCTCCAAACTACACTGTCGGATTGTTTGAAAGGGTGCGTGCTACACACGGAGCAGGTGAATAGACATTTGCATACACACTAGTCTCTGTCGAAGTGTGCACACCCACGCACAACAACCTCCCCGATCCCTTCGAGGTGCAAAGCCGCCATGGGCAGTCCCTTCACTCCCTAATCCACTCTAATGCACTGGGGCTGTCCTCACTATTCCAAATATTGACCCAGGGAGAATGGACACACACACACACACACACACACACACACACACACACACACACACACACACACACACACACACACACACACACACACACACACACACACACACACACACACTCTCACAGGGGCGTGTCTTTAATGGGCTCTAAGCGCTGATGCTGGAAGAACCGGACACACACACACACACAGGTGCTCCCACACAAGTGCTTACAAAAGCTGAGTGTAAGCTGAGCCGGAGTGAGGGCTCTACTCTAATTAACCCCCTCTCTGCTGGAGCCCTGGTTACACCATAGTTTGTTGCCCCGGCCTGGGGAACACACCGCTTTACATATAGTAGGGACCCCTGCGTGTGTGTGTTTGCCTATGTTGTTAACTGAAACTTCCATTGTTCCATGTGGGGGGTGGTTAGTTGTGTACACAGGGCGTTGTGAGGTGTGCCCCCCTCCCCCCCTCCCCTCAGGTTCTCAACCACCTCTCATCTCTTTCTCCCTCTCGCTTCTCTCCTCCCCCTCCCCCTCCCCCTTTCCCAGAGCTGGCCAATCAGATCCAGTATAGCATCATCCAGCAAGGGGAGTCCTGGGAGAATGGTAAGAAGCCGCCCTCTCCAGACTAACGCTGCTTCAATGAAACTGGAAATCTTTTAACTAAAATGCATCTTCTCCAATGAGTGTGGGCAGTCCAGTCTGTAGTTCTCCTTGAATACGACAGCAGACAGACGCACTATTTCTGTTTTACGGGTTGTGGTTATAAATGCATAATGGACCTGCATGACCCTGCTGCACTACATGATCGTGCTATCCTCATGTCAGTCTATTTACAATATATAGAAAATGAGTGGTCGAAGTCGATTGTATTCATATAGGCCACAAATCATAGATTTGATTAATGTGGATGACGAGGAAGCCAGTGTGTCTCAGAAGTCAGAAGTCATAGTAGTCACTACTACACACTAATTATAAGTATGTATGTTAGTATGCAGAGTGTCAAAATGAAGAATACTCAAAATTGACAGCATGAAACAGAAAAAACACCAGATTTATTTTTATTTTTTTTGACATTACTTTCCCACAATTCATTGCACAAAGGCAACGCAGTAGCTTCTCACACCTGGAAAAATGTGGACCTGATTGTTGATGGTGGTAAAACAGCTTTGGGGCTCAGAATGGTCCTCAAGGTTGTATCTAAAACTATATCATTATAGTATATTAAAAAAATACCTTTTTGTTTATTTTTTTAAATAAATATTTTGTTCAAATTCAGAACCGCTCAAGACATTTTTTGTCCGCTCTGTATTTATAAAGCCAGATAGTGAAAATACGATTTCATCCTAAAGCCTAAGTGAACATCTTGAACGTCCATAAGGTGTAACACACACACACACACACACACACACACACACACACACACACACACACACACACACACACACACACACACACACACACACACACACACACACACACACACACACACACACACACACACACACACACACACACACACACACACACACACACACACAGAGGATATACACAGGTGACCTGCTTCTCATCAACCCTTCCTCCTCACTACTCCCCTTAGCAACCTGCCGTAACAACTCCTCTGTTGTGTGCACCCTCGCTCAAACAAAAGGCTCGGCCTTGTCTCTCCCCCCACACTCAACACTGAAGACCATCCACTCTGTTTGGAGTCTTTTCAAAATCAATACATTGCTTGTTTATTTGGAAACCCAGCTGTCCTCAGTAGCTTCTTGGCACAAACGTCCAGAGAGGGTTAATGGAGACGGTGCTGGTGTGAGGACGTCTTGATTTATTTCAGTGATACTCTGAAATAAAGAAACGTGATCATCCCCTCGTTAAGTCGTGTAGTGGTCAGTAATGATGGATGATGCAGGAAGGTGCTGTAGACTGACAGTATTGGGTAATTACCTGCACTGTGGTTCATGTAAAGTTTAATTTAATGAGGTTGAGTCCTCACATTATTAGTTTTACCTCCTTTTTATAAAAAGCGTTCTAGCTGCAGTCACAACCGTTACATTGGCGATGCTGATTTCTCAACTTATCTTCGTCGTAGTACGGCGGCAGATCCATGTTGTCGTCACACTCGCTGCGCGTATAAACCCGGAGTCGACTGGTAGACCCCTTTGGAAACAGGCACACAGCTGATTGGGGAGTTTACGTAGCTGTCGCAGTGATCACTGAAACAAACTCTGACTAAAGGGTTTTACGAGATTCATCAGCTTGTGGTGTGTTATTCTCTCTCTAATGGCTACTGCGATCTAACTCTGTGATTTGATAAACAGGATATTGGTCCTCTCTCATTAGAGGATCTATAGATCCAAATGAATGATCAATGTCTTCTCCGATTTCCAATTTCTTCTTCCAGTCCAATTGAAACTCAAAGAACAAACCATGCTTTTTTTTTTTTTAAATCTGTAATTCTACGATAAACTAAAACATGTTACTAAATCACTGCTTCTGCATGTTTTTCTCTTTTACCTCTAACCAGGTGAGTCCGCACACCTAGCCCTCAATAAGCTCAAGTGCCCGCACTGTAACTACATCGCCAAGCACCGGCGCACGCTCAAGAGGCACCTGATCATCCACTCGGGCGTGCGCTCCTTCAGCTGCGACATCTGTGGCAAGCTGTTCACCCGCCGCGAGCACGTAAAGAGACATTCCCTGGTGAGTCCCCCTTTTAGACCAACCACGTGATGTGCATCCACCATCTTGTGCCCGCCTCACCCCGGGAAGAGTAGCTCCTGTGGCAGTGCAGTAGCTAATGGGGATCTGAATAAATAAACTAACTCCTGCCTTTGCACTCCACCTCATGGTTTGTGTCTGGGAGCTTTTTGCTCGGGAGAGGGAGTGAAGGTAGTTTTAAAAGCAGGAATTTATGGCTATGATATCTAATTTTTTAATGTATGTAGTATCTCAGGCTACATCCACACTGATAGGTTTCCATTTTAAAAGACCGTCAATAGTCATGTGATATTGCTTTTCAGGCGCGCTAGTATACGACGCTGAAACCCCGGTTTTAAAAGGAAACGGAGTAGTGTGGCTGTAGCCTCAGAGTCTTTCACAAAGTGGTACAAAACAAATGGATTAGAAATCAAGAGGTGTCAGCAAAGTGTCTCCTCCTTCCACTCTATGCTAAGCTAAGCTAACTCTCTGCCAGTGGTAGCTTCACATTTTGTGTACAGGAGTATACATTTTCTCATCGAACTCAGCAAGACAGCATTTAAGCGTATTTCCCCAAAAAACGTCTGTCAATGTGACTTCAACTTGTGATTTAAAGGAATAGTTGAAGGGATTAGTGGACCCAAACTTCAAAAGGCAACCCACCTGACTCCCCGTCTCTCTTACAGGTGCACAAGAAGGACAAAAAGTACAAGTGCATGGTGTGCAAGAAGATCTTCATGCTTGCAGCCAGCGTCGGGATCCGTCACGGCTCGCGGCGCTACGGTGTGTGTGCGGACTGCGCTGACTCGCACCAGGCCACTCAGGAGGGCCTGGAGGGCATGGAGTTCCCTCGCGACGAAGACTTCGAGGGCGAGGAAGGGGACGACCTGGATGGGGAGGAGCCTACCGACAACGACCAATCAAATTGGGGTGAGGGCAACGCTGGTGCTGCCCCGGACGAGGACTAAGAATTTTAACAAGCTTGAGAAACGAAACAAACAAAAAAAAGTTGATGTTTAATATATATGTATACGAAAACTAGCTGGTAAACAATCAACTCCAAAGTGCTATCAAACCTCGAGGTTACTTAATTGTGCAAGTATATGACAAAGAGATGGATTTAAAAAAACAAAAAAAGCTTTCGTAGTGGGAACTCCAAGATGTACAGATTTTATTATTGTTAAATGTGTCCAACTCTGGGCCCAGAGCCCACGAAAGAACGATTCTATCGACGAATAATATGATAAATCAGGTTTTTGGTGATGTATTTTTATTTCCTGTTTTTCGGGGGCAGGGGGGCGGGGGGGAGAGTTGGGCAGGGTGATGTAGTTTTTGAGTTGGGGTAGGCCAATCAATCTAAAAAAAAAAAAAGCGAAATGTTAATTATTTAATTTATGAAGAGAGGTTATTATGGTCTTATCGATTATTTTTTTTTTTTTGGTCGTTTTTGTCTGCGAGCAGAGGCGCTTTCTGCACAATCTGAAAGTATACTGCTTTGTGCTTGTAGAAGTACACAGAAGAAGAGCATTATTGTCCACAGGAAGATTTTTAACTTGCTCTGTAGAACTTGTTTAGAAGCGCTAAATATTATTATATTATATTCTTTTCAAATTTTATTTTTTTCTTTCCCTGTACGAATCTTGGAACCAAAAAAATCTGTTTTGCGACTCTAAAGTATCACAGCCATATTTATGATTAATTTAAGAGGGCTGTGGTATTGTGCCAAACAGACCGCACACCAAGATTTAGCAGGAAGCAAAAACTACTGAATACGCTTAGAAAAAATATAAGAGAGACAACGTGAGGTTTTTTTGTTAAGCGGGAAAAAAGATGAATTAAAAAAAAAAAAAAAAGCGAAAGTACAAGGGGAAATGTTATTGCTAGCTTTATACAAATCACGGCGTCACAGTAACACTTTATTATTATTATTATTATTATTAAACAAAAGCATTTGACTTTCACTTAAAGCTTGAATTTTGCCAAATGACGAAACGTTTGGTGCTGTAATGCTTGTCGCAGAATACTGGACCTACAGGCTATATATGATGTTTATAATCATAAAGCTTAAACTGACTCAGTTATACATATGTAATCAGCTTAAACTATAGAACACTGTTGTGCTACGGCGACTATCAGGTATGCTTTGCCATTGTTTTGAAGCTTTTTATTTTATTGAATGCACACACACACACACACACACACACACGCATACCATTTTGTAGAACTACCGGCAGTACTTGTAATTGATATTTCGAGGACCTAAGACGACATCAATACCTGTATACGTTTGTTTATATTTGGTACTGAGTTATAAAGTAAATACATTATATAAATATATATTTTGAATCACTTGAACGTTGGGAAGAAAGTCATGATGTGTGATTTTAAAGTCTGACAGAACTCCATTTTCCATGTGTAAAAGTTAAAAACAATGTCACCGGTTTGATTTGATGTAAGTTTGTTTCCGTTTCTTTCGGTCTGCCAGGTAGAAAAACTCTTTGTTCCACAGAAAGTGAAGCTCTATGGCGCCTCATAGACATGCACTTACTTTTGTGTTCATGAAAATCTTTTTTTTTTTTTTTTTTTTTATGTTTCTTCGCTTCCCCAAAAAGCGGGTCTGAATGGAACTATATAAACTGTTGTGTCTTTCTTCCAATGCGCAACTTTTTTTTTTATTAGACTTTTTGTTATTTAATATTATATATTGACTCCAAAATGCAATCAAGACTGTTAATTTCTATTTGTCCAACCAAAATTGTTGTTTTTAATTATTGTTGTATGAGAAAAGCCAGGTGAAAACTTGCGTAGTGTAGAGAATCCTTGCTCGTGTCTGTAATTTGTTGAGATTTTTTAAATGTTTTTATGCTACAGAATCATTCACTTTACCCTGGATACATATTTTTGTTTAATTTTGTCCATTTTTTCCACAGATGTTTCCTTTTCTCCTTTTGTTATTTCATTAAGCACATATTTTCTAAAGAAACACGGATTGTTTGCGGGTTGAAACCTTGGAACAGCAGTATCTGTTCATATGCAGTGGAATATACAGTATATAGTGACGTGCTAATGATGCAGAAGATGTGTAACCTCCCTTTACTCTCAGTGGAAGAAGATATATTTTAAGTCGTAGAGATATTCATCCTCTTCCTGTCACTTTTACCTTCAAATCACTGTGGGAGGGGTTATGTTACGGATAGATATATATATCTATATATGTGGAGATTATATGAGATAAATATATATATAAATATATATATATATATATGAAGAATATATTATTTAACCAGTGGATTTACTTAATGGATCACATTAACGGTCAGCTCCAAACCTACTGACCTGGTGGTTTATTTCCGTGAGCTTTATCCTTCCTCTCTGTCTCTCTGTTCACGCTGTGTGCTTGCTCATTACACCATCCTGTTGTCTTGTTTGTTCTTTTGATACTATACCATCCTACTGATTTTACTGTAATGAATGAAACTCAAAACTATGATGTATCATTTCAGATTTTATGCTGTATTTGTTATATGGACAAAAACAAAAAAAAAAACACAACGCAAAAAACGAAGCAAAAACACTACAGATTTAAAAGCAGAGGTTTTTTTTCCCCAGCTGTATTTTTTTACGCTGTTGCAAAAGGTTGTATTTTTCAATTTCTCTCGAACTTTAACAGTGATGCAAAACTTGGGCCGCGCCTCAGTGCCCTCCGAACACAAAGCAAATTCAGGTTACTCTTTTTACGTTTTTATCAAAGGTTTTCAAAGATGGAACTACATTCTCCTTTTTTCTGTCTGAATTGTACTACTGTTCCTCTCTATACTACATTTTAAGAATAAAACTTTGATATTGCTTTAACCTTTTTGTCCACTTATTTCCTTGCAGTGCTTTATTTCCTTTGCTCATCCGATGATGGTCAGAACAAGCCTTTCTCTCTGCATATCTATTTAACACTCAAAGCAGCAAACCTTTTCTTTACAAAACCACCCAAAGACATGCAGCTCAGACTATGAACCAGTTTTTTTATGTATAAAACCAAATATCGCCAGTGCAGTTGACCAAATATTGCTTTGAGTTAATGGATTACGATACTTTCAGTTGATCAATTCAATTTTGTGAGTCCTTATGCAAAATATTTGAGCCAACTGTCAAAACATTTCAGTAGTTTTATATTGTCATAAAAGGTTTTCATTTTTTAAATGACTACACTTGCACAAACAACTACCAATTTAGTCAACAGTTACAACTCATGCGCTATATTATCATTTTTCAAACACTACAGAGAGCAAAATTAACTTCTGCATTAGCTGCTGTGATTATGTGAATATAAATATATAAGAAAAAGAGATCAAACAGCCTCTGATGTTTCTCCGTTCCATCACTTAATCAGATTAAATCAGATTTTCTCTCTAGCTAGTCCTGCAGAGAAATGCGTTCTCTGTTAATGTCTGGATGATGTTATAATAGAAAGGTTTTAGAGGACCATGAACCCACTCCTCCCTCTAAAGGCCAAAGTGCTGCCATCTGCTGCTAAGACTCAGAACTAAACCCTCATTTGGCTTTTTGTCTGTGCCGACACCAGGTGGCAGCACTTCTCTTTACATTTCTTCTGCACTGTCCAACAGTCATCGCAGTGGGACCACTAGATGGAAGAATGTATCGATGCTTTGATGAAACGTGGTTATTCTAACACTGGGATTGTTTTCATGGCTCCTCTGCACAAATTTGGTGCAATGTTTTCTGAATGCCAGTAACAATTTTATATAAATTAGTTTTGAATGTATGAATCCTCAAATACAAGCAGTGATTTCATCATTGGCTTAGAATTTGGTTCAATTATTTTGGATGCTGAGTAATATAAGCTAGAGGAGTGATGTGTTTATGTATAGACAGCCACATGTAAAACAAATAACAAGGCCAAAGCTTGGTTTAAACCCTCTCAAGTCAAAGCAATTCTTCCTATTTGTGGTCCGCCTGGTCTTCTTTTGTAATGACGGCACATAGAACCTCAACACTAAGGCACAATCATGTTGTTTACATCTTTCCTTCAGGACTCGCAATATGTATGCTGCAGTAATATTGTGACTGTATAGCACTATAGTACAAGACCCTAATTATTCATTAAGGGCAATGAGGCTGCTTTTCTTCTGATGTGACTTCCCCTTTCCCATTTTAAGAAGCCAAATAAATGTGTTTCTTATTTCTTATTTATATTGATCTTTATGGTGGATTTTATTTTATTATTATTTACCTGATGTTTTCTTTCTTTGGTATGATAGATGGTATGATTGATTGTTTGTAAATTAATCTTACTAAAATAAAAAATAGAAAAAAATACAGAAAGAAGCCAAAGAAAATATGTGAAAACCGAATAACAAATACATATTAATCGATTGTTCAGTACGCACGCCCTACAAACCACGTGCGCAAAAGGGTAATCTGCACATTATAATTATCACACGATATTACACGCAGTATGTCGGGTGCTGCACAAGCACAGATCTACATGACACTAGGATGGGGTGTAAGTGTTTCCATTTTTGCGTGGCCTCTGAGATCATTAATGTGCGAACGTACCTTTACGCACACCAAGTCAGTAAAACACAGCCTCCGATTCACCGACGACTAAACCCAATGCATCTTGGGAAAAAATCTTGCCCTCGTCGTCAGCTGACGGCTAACGAAAACAATAACTCATTTCAAAACGGACACATGGATAAATAATCCCAGAAAACATTCATTTTGGGAATTAATAGTTTTATAAAGTCTCTATAAAACCATGCTGGGTTATAAAGCTCCTTTGTTGTCACTGGAGTCTAATCTACACCAGTGACAGAGCAGAGGCCATTTAAAGTGAGTGTCTGGATTTAAAACGTAAAACTTTATTTAAAGTGTCAAGTAGCCTATACATAATATAAATGTGTCCTCAAAGATATTCTGAAATATGACATCAGGGCCAAACCTAAGCATCTGTCGGATGTATTTCCTTTTTGATTACTTGTTCCATCATTATATTCAGGCATTAGAGACATACAGCAAAACATCAGTGCTGCTCAGGTAGTCGTCTAAACACATTTACGGTATGAAATCAGATTAGCTCTTCCTATTCCGAAGCATGCATGAAAAGAATGAAAACTTGCACAGACTGGTGCATGTACACAGACCGATTAGGTATCTGATGGTCCATGTTTCTGTGACAATTGATCTCATTTTATCTGAACGAATGAATGCAGTGAATTTGAACTCTTTATCTGAAACAAATGCAAAGAATGCATAAAAAGTCAAATCTTCAGATCTGTGTTTGTCACACTGATTTTCTGTGGTACATGCAGTACCGTCAATTCAAATGTTGCACCGTCCTCAGTTTATTACAGGGTGTTTATGTCTGCATGGGCATGTGTCTTTGAGTGTATGTGTATACACACAGAAGCAGTCATCAAACATTGGCCTTGTGGGCAACCACGCACACACACACACACACACACGCACACACACTGCTCTATTCTTTCCTATGTGTGTCTGTGTGTTCACGTGCACGTGTGTGTGTGTGCATGAGCCTCCTTCCCATTCACAGGCCCTTTTGTGTGGTTGTCTGTCAGCGGTGTTGTCTGCAGGCAGGCCCCCATTGTGTTGAACCACTGCTCCTTATTGACACAGGGCCCCTGGCGCTTCGTGTTCCCATGGCCCCCCAGCCACGGCGGACGGAAGGCTGAAACCGGAGCCCCGGACCTTGGGTGAGTTTGTTTGCACTCACCTCTCTCTCCCCTGGTGCTCCTGGAGCTCTCGTCCACGGGGACGGGGCTAAGCGGATGGCGGCATAGTGCAAGTGTGTGTGTTGGTTGTTGTAAGGGGACGTTGGGGCCGCGGCGGCGGGAGGGGGGGTTGGACATTCAAACATCTAAGGTGGAGAGACAGGTAATCATGTGGTCACAGCTGCACCTGTCAACAGGGTAACCCCTGTGGAAAAGAAGTTTCTGTGTGTGTGTGTCTGTGTGTGTGTGTGTGTGTGTGTGGTTTCCACCATCACACCGTAACGGCCCTTTATGGTTCTGTGTAATGGCTCGATGCTTCACAGCGAGGCCCCTCAGAGGTCGAAAGGAGAGCAAACATTAACGGAGAAGATTATTCTCTGATGTCTATTATCACCCCGCACTGGTGTTGAGACAAATGAAGCTTGCTTGCGCAAAGTGTTCTCTGCAGGATAACTTAGCACTGCACATGGCCTGCATGTACACAGCAGCTTTAACACTCACTTTGATGTGACAGAGCTACAGTTTTATACAGTTTTCAACTGTTTTGTTTCTGTCTAATCAACTCTCATTGTTCCACCATTAAAGGGGCGCTCCACTGATTTTTTACACATAGCGGTTAGTTAGTTTGTCATGTTGATCCTGTGAAAACTGTTGTATAATGTCTTCTGTGGCTCCTGGGGGAGTTTGAGGAAGTCTTGGGGCTTGAGACTTCAAATATTTTTAGACAGAAAGCGTGCATTGTAAACTGGGTTTGAAATTTGAGGGCATTTAACAGGCAGGCAAGTTCTGAAGAAAGACGCGCTCTGCGTTTGTGTTGCATTATTTTAGGATCCAGTGCTTTTCGAGGGACTAAAAGTCAGGATAACTCAGCATGTGCTGCTTGATTTTGTCTATTCTTTTCTTAAATTCATCTCTCGTAAGACCACTAAGTCACAAAAACAACAACATGAAGCATGAGTTTTTCAGCTGTTTCATATTTCATATTTCTTCTGTAAACATATAATAATAATTCTGGAATAATAATAATCCTGCACAGCTGATGTAGCTTCTCCCATAGGAAAAATAATCAGTGTTGAAAATACTTGGTAGAGTTATTCTCATATATTTTCACCAGTTAAACAAAAAAGTGAAAACCGGAAAATAAATGTGTTGCTTGCACCCCCGATTTTGGTGTGAAATTATGTTTTCTGCGAAAAGTAAAAGCAGTTCACATCTCGAGTGACCTGACGCAGAAAAAGTAAAAGCCCAACCTCTCCTCTCATTGCTCTCAGTTTGTTGAAATATAACAATATAGTCTGTTAGAAAGATCCTCTGTCCTTTACTCACTAAAAAGTCAGAAGACTTTAGGAAGGAGTGACTGAGCAGGAGGGGGGTGATGGGAAACATTGGTTGATGAAATAAAAAGGGTGTATGTGGGGGTGGAAATGCTCCATCCATCCATCCTTCCATCCGGCGGTGTGTGTACAATGGAGCTTGGGGCAGCAGAGTGTGTGTTTATGGCATTCTGGCGGGCTTTGCTGTGTGAACCTGGCATGGGCACACAAATAAACACACACACACACACACACACATACACATACTTGTAAGGAAAAGGCATTACCATGTGAAAACGAAAGGGCAATTAAGATGTGGAGAGTTTACTGGCTTGTGGTGGTGGTGGCCTCTCTTCTGTCCTTTTCCTTTTCAGCCTTGCTTTATTTGGGGCCACCATCTCCAAGTCAAGGCCAACACGATCAAAACACACATATTCTCACACACACACACACATTGTGCATGGCGGTGTTTGAGCCAGTTATAAACCTGCTGCCTCCGGCTTCCGCCTCTCCGGTGTCAACGGGGGACAGAAATGTGATATTGATTGTTTACACATCAATATCTGTGTTTATGATTATGTCCGTTAATCCAGCCGCACACAAACACACACAGTCTGTCATGTTACATGCTTTTTATTCGTGGGATCACATCGTTTTTCATTGATGTCATGTTTTTGGGTGTGTGTGTGTGTGTGTGTTTTTTCGTGAGGGTCCGCCTGCATCTGTTCACGGCCGTGTTTGTTTATAAGTGGTGTGTGTGTGAGAATGTGTACACATACCGCATCATCTCAGCGTGTGTCCCAGCGCGTCTATGGTGTCAAGGAGGGACAACACGTGTGTGTGTGTGTGTGTGTGTGTGTGTGTGTCTAAGGGAAGGTGCTGGTTCCCACAGCTCAGATCTAATTCAGCTGTAACTCAATCTCCGTGTGAGTGCTGCTCCTCCAGTGCTCTCCTCTCCCTCTGGAGTGTGTGTGCATGCGTGTATATACGTATGTGTGTATGTGTGAGTGGCGGGGAGACATTTCCCTTCTCAGACCCCTTAGTATCAGTTTACCGTGTCAACGCCAGGAGCTTGACGGCAGCAGCAGCCACGTTCACACACACACACACACACACAGATACCTTATACCTACCATTCAGACTGTTGGGAGGTTATGGGACACTGGTGATGTGTGTGTGCATGTTTGTTTGTGTGTATGTATATAAACTATATATATAACTGTATATATGTGTGTGTGGTCCTCCAGTGGGACATGACATGACGCACAACTTTCAGATTGGCCTACAAGAATATGTCATCCCTGCAGCACTCTATAGAGACAGAGCATCGTACTGTGAAACCCACGGCCACCGGAGGGGAGAACAGTCAGCGCCACAATATGCAACAAAGGGCTGAAACGCTAACAAAAAGCCTTTAGCTAGCTAAAACTACCTGATTTCAGCACGTCAAAGGATTATTTTAGCACTGTCTGTCTAACAGGGCTCCACGCTGTTATCAAGCTAATGCTGGGGCAGGACTTCAATGCGTTCTGTCTCTACCGACTCCCGAATAAACATGCAAGTAATTAGAATTACCTGCAGTTATACTGTCGAAAACAACTTTTTTTGACTTCCTTATAAAACATCTTTTTAATCTTTCATTGATGCTCAGCTAACAATAATAATCTTGTTCAAAACATCAGTATTTCTTATTTTTTCCGGGTCTGCTATTGTTGTTTCTGCTTCTATTATGATTCATTTCTTACTGTCAAATCAAACTAGTGCGGAATTGATGATTAGCTTTGTGGTCATAGTTCTAACCCGCTATTCTTCATCTATTATTTGCTGTGGATACTTGCTATTAAATTGTTTACTACAAACAAACTTTTGGAACTTGCTATGTGACTTAATATAAGTGCAATAAAACAATCTACATGTAGAAAATAATCAACTTGGTGTAGGAAACACCTTTTGACTGTGAGTCATGATCTCTACCTCGTCCAAATAATTCTCAGTGGGCAATCTTGCTTCTGCTCACTAATTCAACAACTGAATTTAGTTTCATTACAGCACAATTTGCAGGGACAACCAGGCCCGGGTGCTATATATAGTCAATGATTTTAAGATATTATGTTGTATATGTACCATTGTGAGGTGGTACAACAACAACAACAACAACAGAGAGAGAGTGAATTGTGTAACGTTTCCTTTGGCCTGCTGTTGCTATTGAGGATATAAAGCAGGGAGGGAGGGAGGGGGGGGGGGGGGGGGGGGAGCTTCAGACAGAAAACAAATCCAAACAGATGTGAGCGAATGTGTGGGTGTGAGAGTGCTCTGTGTTTGTGTGCGTTAAAAGGAAACATCACAACGGCCAGGAGGGGGTGTGAGCGTCCGAGAGCATGCGGGAGTGTTTGTGTGAAAATAAATGTGTGTGTTTGTGTGTGTGTGTGCGTGCCACTGTTCATGCAAATGCTGGAGTTTTAACGTTCAAGCGTTTATACAGTCACCGGTGTGCATTCAGCACTTTGTTACTGTTGTATTCATGCAAGTGTGGGTGAGTGTTTGTGTATTGTGTACTGACTGAATAGCATGCGGTAGACCTGGCAAGAGGAATGCTTGTCAACCGTGTGTGTGCGTGTGTGTTTGTGCGCGCGTGCGTATACACGGTTTCATTTGTTACATAAGACGATGGCTCTCAATCCCAAACATAACAAAATGCGTGCTGACACATTTACACACACACACACACACACACACACACACACACACACACACACAGACCAGTGAACTGTGACAGCTAACATTCACATATTGCTCCGCTGGCCTTGTTTCTTTTCACTTTCATTCCTGTGTAAAGCTTGTTAGCTGCAAATATTCATTATTTAATAAAAAAGAAAAAATCCTCAAAGTTACTGTCAATACAACAATTGTTGCTGGAGTTTTCATGCTTAATATTTAGGCCCATGATTTCCAAAGACTTTCCCTGGAAGTTTCCTGGAAAGGACTGTGTGGTTTGGTACTAATTAAACCGAATGTCCTCGAAAGAAAAGCTTCATTTCTCTTCATTCAGAAATACTGCTCCCTTTCGTTTGCATTTTGAAACAATATCACATTTCTGCATGTTCAGTTGACCTGCCCTGCACTCACTAAAATACTCTCTAGTTATGCTGGCAATTCACAGAATTGTTATAAAATGAATTATTTGAATGAGTACAAATTGAACACGTTTTGGAATCGTAGAATAAAGCGTTAAAGACTAAACTTAAAGCAAGACTATGTTTCCTTTGTGAGAAGAAAGAAATTCTGCTTTTGAATTAGAACACAGAGTTTGCTACTAGATCTGATCTGATTCTGGTCTGATATGATCAGTAGTTCAGTAGTAATGTTTGCTATGACGATAGATGCTGTTTAACTGACATTAATGTGTAAACTTGTTGACTTTATGGCTCTTTTCTACATGTGCTCCTGTTACACTACATGTATCATGTCACTGTTATTCAGTAAATATACATATGTGTGCAAATACAAGGTGAGATGACTCTCTGCTCCGCACAATTTCTGAGATGCATAGAGGCCACAGCGTAAAACTAGTGCTGAAAGTGTGTGTGTGTGTCTGTGTGTGTGTGACTTTACTTGCAGTTGTATCTGGTCACAGGGGCGACGTTACTGTAGCACCCAACAATGACAAGAGCCGAGATGTCTGCTTGATTGGTTTGTAAAAGACCCACCCAAGAGACTGTTGTCCAGCCCTATTGGCTCCCGATTGTGTGTGTGTGTGTGTGTGTGTGTGTGTGTGTGTGCGTGGCTCAGTATCCCCTGGGACACCGAGCCCTTTATTCAGGCCAGTGTTATCCTGCATGGCACTGCTTCCTGCTGCAGTTATTCACTAAAGCAACGGCCACTGTGGAGTTGATTATTGAACAGAACAATCAAAGAAATGAAAAGCCGACAACTTGCACACACTGGGCTAAGACACGCACACACACACACACACACACACACACACACACACACACACACACAC